>NW_028280823.1:353750-702500 GCF_059751285.1 Brachycentrus maculatus | reverse complement strand
ACGCACTGCACACATCACTCACCCCTTTCAACAACGTCATATATAAAAAAAACTCGATTTTTCAGGAGATCGTTTTTAAAGTTTAAGAATAAAATAAAATGTTTTAAAAATAAATATCAAGCCACTTATTCAACTTTTTACTAAACAACAGATCTAGTATATCTATATCAGTATTTATATAGTAGATCTATATCAGTAGCGAGTAAACATTAAGTTAAAAATTTGCCGCTTTTGCTGGGATATACACAAATTTGATTCTGAAAATTGTCGATTTTTGATATATGACGTTGTTGAGTGAGCGAGTGAGCGACATTTGAATAAACAACGGTAATATAATTCCTCCATAATTTAAGTAAAATCTTTACTGGCGTAAAACGATACAAGTCTAGTAGAAATTCATTTTCAATAACAAAGTGCCAATTTTGCGGTCAAATTACCTTATTACTTATGCATATTTTCACCCAGTTTTCACGTTGACAAAAACTTTAGTAATAAATCCACGACCGTTAAGTCGTTTGTCGGTACTGTGTCATTCAATTGAGAAATATTCGTTCGTTCAATAGGCCAATAATAGACGTGATTCAAGTCATACAATGCTTTTACTAACTTTCCCCTGGTAAAGAGTAAACAGTTAGTTCACCAGAAAATGTTTACATTGCACTATCTAAGTACTAAAGTAAATAAAAGTTTTGTGAAATTATGCATTGAACATACATCGCATGTAAATATCAAATGAGAAATAATCGTACATACAAAAATATGATAAAAATAATCATTTAGTAATGCAATATAATAAGTATAGCTTATTTATTATTCGATACGTATTTTTAGGAATAAAACTCACGTTTTTTTCAATATTTCAATAATATTCTCCAATACGCAACTTTACACATTAAAAACACCTTAATTTTCAGACATTATGACAAAATATTCAATTTTGACTTGACGTTTAGGTGTTTTTTTGTTGCTTTTACTAAATTGCAGGTCATATTTAAGAATTTTACAATATGCAAGTTTAAAAGACATTGAACATTACTCACAATTTGTTATTCTATGGTATTTGTATTAGAAAATCGTAAAAACTATTTAATATCATGCATTTTTTAAAAATAAGTATATAAAATGTATAAAAATGTAATACAATAATAAAATTTCATACATGTATTCGTTTTTTGTATGAATTTTATTGATGAAAAAAAAATGTATATATTTTTTTATCCCTGATGTGTATTCTATAACTATACGGTTGTATACCGTTCTCATATGTATATTTATCTGAAAAATATCGCGTAATTCAGCCATGTCGTATTTGATTGCATAATAAAAACTTTTTCCGCACCCTTATATAAAAACATTATATAAAAACAGTGTTATCTTGATCGTTAACACGTGAAGGAAAGGTGATCAGCCCACCGCTTCAGGTACCAGTCCAGGGTAATATTGAGTGAATGTTAGAGTGAAAAAATCACTTATATTTATTTGACCCCCCCTGGGAATCGAAACCGGGACCTCCAGAACGGTAGCCAAGCGTCCTGACCATTACACTACGGAGGCGGACTACTGCATAATAATTTTACATTATAACTTTGTAAAATGTGCCTTTGGCGCGGGAAAACTCAGTAAGGGCATATTATTATTATTTGTTATTTGGAATTATGTATATGATGAAATGAAGCGGTTAGCTTCGAAACCGGTAGATATTTTAATAAAGTTATAAAAAAAATATTTATAGTGATTTTAAAACAAAGTAACATTTTAATTACATTTATTATCGTTCGTTTTTCAAACGAAATAAATGTCATAAAAACATTTTTAATATGATTGCTTTCATGAACGCTTAAGCATTGAATAATATGGTATTTATTGGTAATGGTATCAATTACAAATATAATACAAGTGTCCGAACGATCAATTGAATGAAGCTCTTCAAATTATGTTTCTGAATAGAGGATAAGTTCAGTGGAGTGTGGTAGAGTCTGCTTATTAAAATTTCCCCAACGTCTGCCTGAATTGAGTTAATGTTTCAGAATTTCAGATCGGGCAAAGCGACCACCCTGCGACTAAACGACGGAAACGAAATTCCCGTGTTGGGTCTGGGTACTTCAGTGGTGAGTGAAAATTATCTGTTGTTATTATTTATTTTTTCATTATTTATTGACAGACACTGGATTTTTAATATAACAATTTATAAGTGAATGTAAGGCTGAACAAGGAATAATTGAAAAGATTGGGAAGTGTTCTTTACGGTGGTATGGACATGTGGAGTTAATGGATAACGAGACAATAACTAAGAAAATATATGTGGCGAATGTGAACGGGAAAACAGAACGAGGACGACCGAAAAAGACTTGGCACGATCAGATCAATCAGAACCTAAAATATGGTGGTGTCAAAAGTCTGCGTAATTGGAGGGCAAGTATGACTCGATGTATGGATGTGAAGGAGACGAGGAGTGTATGTCAGGACAGAAGAGTGTGGTGTTCGGGTGAACGGCGTGATGGTAGTAGTAGTAGTAGTAGTAGTAGTAACAATTTTTGAATTAATCTGTCTCAATCGAGATGACAAATCTATTGTTTTTTTTTAATTATACAAAGGTTTGGAAATTTCAACTTACATGCCAAAGAAATCTTACCTGTAAACGCAACATGGATATTCCACAATCGGCAGAATGGTGAACGTTACAAGTGTATAAAGTGATCACTTAGGTCAGCCTAGTTGTAAACCCCGGAAAACAATGACTCCCATCTTCCTTCGCATAAAAAAACAACAGATGATTTTATTATTTAAATTATCTATAGCATTGACATTATGGTAAATTATGTTTACAAAATGTTAGTATACGAGTATAACCAATCACTTAGATTTTATGCTTCCGGTTTTGAGACGTACCCATTTCTCGATGTGGACGTCACTGCTATAGTACTATTCATAGTGTGTGAATAGTACTATGGTAGTGAAATGTAGTATTGTTTGAATGCTGGTGTGAAGATTGTCTTGACGAAGAGATGGGTACGTCTCGAAACATGTTGACTACAATCTTGGTGAGTGGATAACCATGGTAATAACTTTAGTTTATAAATACTAAAATTATTACCATTTTGTAAATAATAGATGATTCAAATCAGTTGAGAGATCTTTAACATTATTTTGATATAAAACATACTGTTACCAAACAACTAAATTTACTATTCATATTTGTGTTTATCATGTGTTTCCCCCAATATGAAAATGATCCCACAATTATGTCTTTTAATTCATATCTCAAAAATTAAATTATGAGAATTATGTTTCTAATCGATTTTTCTTTTACTTTGTATGAACCAGAGGGATTAGACACTGAACTCGCTTACCTTACAAAAATCTACTGAATACGTAATAAGAGAATCTAGCAACGAGAAATGTCAGCAAATGTGATTCATAAAGAAATAAATATAAATTATGAAATTCGTCGAAGTAAATGCCAATTCAATTAATTAAAAAATGATGATTCAAAATAAAGCGGTAAAACGGGTAATAATGTACACAAGTAAACAAAATGCCTTTATCATACCTTGAGAATAGAATTATTATACATACACTAAAAAATCCCTTAAAAATCACACTCATACTCGAAACTAGTAGATTTAGTGTATTAAAATGCTTTGAATATCATAATTCTGATACCAAATCATCGTTATGTCTGAAGATTTTTCTTACATGTTTTATGATACTATATTAATTTTTATGAACCACGTTTAAGATATTATTCAACTTTAAATATCACATTGACCTCGAAAAATGAAAGTGGTTTGAATATTTCACGTGTTGTGAAAACAAATGTGTTGTTTACTTGCGAAATCTTGTTGGCAGATAAATGAATTAATGTTTAAATACAAGAAAGATGAATTGGTAATCCACATAAATACTAATATTATATCAAGTTATACACAAAATAAGACTAGAAATTTTGGGAATAAAATCCGGTTATTTTCTGAGATCCTAAGTTGACGATTAAATTAATTGTGAAATTGAGGTGGTAAAATTTAAAGATACTAAAACGAATGATGCAATATTTTCTATGCAGGGAGGAGGGGATCATTCCGATGTGCAAAATGCTGTGGAGGTTGCAATAGCAGCAGGATACAGACATATAGATACAGCTGCATACTATCAAACTGAGAAGTATGTGGGACTAGGAGTGAAAAACAAGATAAGGGATGGTACCGTTAGAAGGGAGGACGTCTTCATCACAAGTAAGGTAAGAATACTAGAGAAAAGATAATAGTAAAGGGTTTTTTTTGTTTTGTTTCGTTTGTAAAACAATATAAATTTATGGCAAAGAATCCAAACATTTTCGATATGATTTAGAATGGATCATTTAAAATTGTTTGAAAAATGTATCTATCATCATTAAAATTTATGACATTATGTTTGTTCAAGTAGTCCAAAAAAAGTTAGTTAAAAAATTCTCCAAATAAAATACTTTTTTGTTGAGGTATTTATATTTATTCATTGAATTACTTATTTTATAGTTGTGGAATAATCAACATCGCCAGGATCAAGTGGTTCCTGCTATCAAAGAGTCCCTGAAAAATCTAGGACTGGATTATATCGACCTGTATCTTATTCACTGGCCCGTCAGTGTAGATGTGAGTATTAATCAAAAGTTAAAGAAGTTGCTTTATCTTACAATTATCTCAAAAAAATCTAGTAATATCAACAATGTAAAAAATGGTTGTTTTCAAAAAATCTATCTTTTAATACAAAGTGGAGTACATCAAGGGTTAATTTTAGAAGTACATTTCAATCCTTTAACCACTCTCATTAATTCCTCTCCTTTCCTTTTCCTTCCTGCAAAATCTATTTTTTATACCAAACCCTTACCCTTTTACTCCCTTTCTCACACACACACACACATTCCCACTATTTTTATTATTATTTTTTGTTTCTTAATGTTTTAAAAGTTATTAAAACATAAATGTGGAATTATTTAATTGGCTTTATTTTGATTAATGTAACTATTTTTGTTAATGTAATGTTATGTATATTATTGTTAATGTAACTAATTTTATTATGAACTTTTTTAAATGTAAGGCTGTACAATTCCCGAACAAATAAAATGAATATGTTCTTAACTCATTAAAAAAAGATTATTTTATATAAAAAATGCATCTTATTAGTTGTATATAAAAATCATTTATTATAAGTATTTTTTATTTTATTTTGTAGGCAGACGGTAACTTTACAAATGTAGATTTCGTGGAAACATGGAAAGGTTTAGAGGATGCCCAACGCCAAGGTCTTACCAGATCAATTGGAGTATCTAACTTCAATGAAGACCAATTACAAAAACTGTTGTCTTCTTCAAAAGTGAAACCGGTTGTCAATCAAATAGAGGTTTGTTTTTTTTCATAATTATATAAGATACAACACAAATGATAATTCCAATGTAATGTTGCTAATGCGAATGGAAACAGGCACCTTGTCAACAACACAAATGATAACTGATAATGTGTAGATGATATATAATATATTTGGTACAAAATTAGGTGGCAATCATTGCACTCTTAAACCGTGTATAATTGAAATTTTCTGTTTAATTATGATTTCATTATATTTCGCTATCATATTGTGGGTAAACTGCTAAAAAACGTTAACTCTAAAATCCCCATTTGAACAATCCCTGTCGTTTAAAGCATAACATATAAAGTTTTAAACATTTACGTTTCATATTTAAAGCATAAAAACCCTGCATAAAATACCCGCTATGAAACTAAAGGTTGAATTTACTTTTAAAACTACATAAATATGACATTTCAAACTACTTACTATATTTTGCCAGTTTAAAGAACGCTGAAAACTTTATTATTTACATTATTAAGTCAAAATTGCATATTTTCGTGTTAACGTTTTTTGCCAGTACACCCACGATATATTACTTATTGCTACAGTCGGATGATACTTACCATGATAGTTTTTACCATCACTTGACTGATTTTTCTCATCGACTTTCAGTTTCCATCAACTTTATACCATATTATCTCACTTTTTATGTTTTAGGTTAATCCCAACTTAACCCAGAAAAAACTGGTGTCGTTCTGCCAGGAAAGAGGTATTCATATTGTGGCTTACTCTCCACTGGGATCTATGCCAGAACGGAGATTCAAGACTGGAATACCTCCTGCTCCTCGTTTCGATGATCCTATCCTAACAGAAATAGGAAACAAATACAACAAGAATACAGTTCAGATCGTGTTGAGATACTTGGTAAGTTGATGCTTAATTATACCTTACCAAGACTTCTAATGAGAGAAAGCGGACTAGAAAAAAAGGAAATATTTTAAGTTAATGTAATTCTCCCGAATTACACGATCTCATGATTAAGCCATTTTTTTTACTTAGATCAATAGGACAGTTGAATGGACGCTGATCACCCAATTTTCAAAAACCTAATGTGGAGTGCTCTTTACCATCATTTTTTTACGGAGAATTCTCTGTGATGATATGAACTTGTTTTTCAGTTTAAAATATTTTTATTATAAATTCACCGAAATTCTGGATACATATTTCCTTGTTAAATCCAATAGATCTTCTGATTTTTTGATGTCATAATAGTATCACACTACGTTTTTAAAACCGAATTTTATTTGAATTTCACGCATATTTTTAATTTATTAATTTTTCTTCTTCTCTCACCCTTATCCGCGCCTAATGGTGCAAGAAGCACAGCATTCTATGAACGTAGGTAACTTGATCGTTAATTGCATAAAAGCAATGTGATCATCCTTCGCTTCTTGTACTAGATCAGGGTGATATTAAATAAATATTAAAGTGAAAACCATTTATATTTATTATGACCGCCTCGGGAATAGAACTCGAGACCTCCAGCAACGTAGGCAAATCCGCTACCACTACACCACGGAGGCAGCTTAAATGAGAGAAAATCAAAATTTAAGTTGTTTTATTCTTTATACTCGTGTTTTCTGCTTCTACATAATTCAAATGACAGAGAAGGGAATAGTCCACTAAGTATTTATGTTATTTTTTGTAGTTGATGATTAAAAATAGGTAGAAGTAGAAGTAGCTTCAATAAAATATTAAAATAGATACTTTTTTCAACCAAATTATGTTTTCTTTGTAATTTTCAGGTCGATCGTGATTTGATCCCAATTCCTAAATCTGTTACAACGTCCAGAATAGAACAGAATATTGATGTGTTCGATTTTAAGCTGACCCCAGAAGAGATTGCGAAAATTGACGATTTCAACATGGATTACAGGATAATCGACCCCAAGGCATGGAAGGACAGTCCCTTTTATCCTTTCTAAATTACAATGTTATTGAAATCAATCTTTATACTGTTATGGATAAAAAAATGCAAGTTGCTAGGTTTTAATAAAATATGATGTATTATGTACAGAGAGCAGAAAGCTTCGAATGTTTACTAAAAGTATTTAATTATTTGATTTACTAAGCTTTATTATAATCAAAAACTTTCTGTCTGTTTAAGTTATGAAAAATAAATGTTTACCAATGTAACAGATTGATGTAACCATTTAGTATTTTACGTTTATTGTATGTTTATAAAAATTAAATAAAAATATTTTTATCTCTTGATTCGTTTTCGATAAAATCTGAATTAAAATTATACGTAATACCTTGCAGAATGGATCATCAAATAAAGGGAAACTATAATATATGGCCCCAGGGCTGATATTTAATATACTTTTGAAATTGGACTCGAAATTGCAAGATATTCAATTTCATTTGTTGGTAACTTTTTTTGTATAAGAATGTCTAGGTCTAGGAATAAGAGGTATTCATATAAATAAGCGCACAAACAAATTGTTTTATTCGGAATGCCTGAATTTATTAATGGCTTTATTACAAAAACGCATGTAAGAGCGTTTTTGTGTAATCGTATAATTAATGGACTACTACAATGGCAGTAAATGAAGCTTTTCTTTAAGTAACGGTAATATTTCTTCAGAAATAATAAATTATTATTAATCCTAGGTACTTAAGCAAAATATAATGTATTACTTTATATCCTTGCTAGTTCTTACGCAATTTGACATTATCAGTGTACGAATTTCGAATTGAACTACACGATCTACAAGAATTTCTATGGTATTTCAAAAAACAAATTCTTCGTTAAAAACATAAACGATTTTCGATCAAAGTGTCTGAAATACTCGTTTGGTGTGATTTAATCTCTACATTAATATGTAAAATTAATATTTAAATATGAAGCTTACTTGGTGGAAAACCTTAATTATATCTGCTGGCGCCAGCGGTCTTTATGGCACTTTTAGAACAAAGCCTTGTGAATCTCGGGTAATTTTATTATTTTTTATATTTTTTAAGGATAAAATAATAAATTGGGATTGACGTACATTTTTATGCTGTTATATTGATTTATTATTCCTAACCTTGAGGGGAAATATGTAAGTGTCTTAAGTATATAAAGATGCCGTAAATAAGCACAACGATAATGAAAATAAGTGAAATCAAATCAATCAAACAGAGGGATAAATAAAAATTCGAAGGAAAATACATTCAATAAGAAAAATAAAGTATTTACACTAAATAAGGAGGCGCCTTGTACTTGCCCACAGGGTATAATGCCACGTTGAAAACTATATACACTATGCTGTGCCTCGAATAGTAAATATGTCCCAATCGAAGCTTAAAATCGTTCAATCTTATTTTTTTGAAGAATAAATTCAATGGTTGAGTTACTAGGATATTATGAGTATTTAACGTATATTCCGGTACGTACATATATAAAGTGACAAATAACATAAATAACAAATTGATGGCGAATATGTTTTCAACATACATTCAGGAAATCAAAGGAAATAAATAATCTGGCCACTTCAGAAATCGAAGCTGAATCCGGTCTAGTGCTCTATCAAATTGAAATGAACGTATTAATGTACGAAATAACAATTTGTTCAATTGAATATATAACATCGTCATACCAATGCCAACATGCTGAATTTGTATATTCTAGTTTCAGTCAATAATACAAAAAGTTATTATTTCAGTTCGTCATCTCAAAATATAGATATCATAGATATTTAATTACAATATGAAGCCGGTTTAGTAAAAATGTAAATTAATTTAGATACCAATTAAAAACTTTATACCCCAACATCTAAAAATGATGTTTTTGCGACTTTGTAATTAGATCGATGATACATGAATATAATATTTGCACACACCTCTAAAAAGTTCCTACACCGCTCATACTGATTTACTTTACTGAAATAAAGATTGTTTCTTATTGTTGTTGCTTCAATATCAGATGTTATATCCATAAAATTTTGTTATTTTTCCATTTATCTCCTCAATCTGTAACTAATGGTCGTAAGTAGAAAATCAAAATTACTTTTAACCTGTTCTTAGTAATTTCTCAAAAAAATAAAATGGCAGTAGTAAACTCGTTTTAAACTTTGTTTGCTTTAAAAAGGTCCATGAGTATCTATTCCTAATATCGATTCTTGATGATGATCCGATTGAAATAGTTTGACAAATTTATATCTTTGGATGGAACATAGTTTAAAATTTCACTAACTTCGGTATCCCTGAATTGAGTTACTGTTGCAGAATTTTAGTTCGGGTAAGGCACCTACGCTGCGCCTGAACGATGGACACGAAATTCCCATATTGGGTCTTGGGACTTCGGTGGTGAGTCAACCTTTATCATTAATAAATGTCATGAATACTGGGATAGCACAACATTCCTGGACTTATGATTTAGAGGCTTAAATAGTACACATTCGTTTGAAAATGCCATAACTAGGCGAAACAATTGTCACAGTATTATTTTTTGTTAATAAAATACAACTTAGTAGACTAAAAAAAAACTGTGTTGGATTTAAAAAAAATAATACATAAATTAAACGGTACGTTCACCTATTTATTATGCCAGTCATTTCACACAGCAAAAATGTAATATGATTATATTTACTTTATAAGGAAGTTTTGTTAGTTCTAGAAAAATCATATTTTTTTAAATATGTTTAGAAAACTGACCAAAAGTGAATTTAAAAATAGTGATAAAATAAATAAATGTCTTAGTTATTTTGAATAACAGTTTTATTTCTGACAAAAATAGCTGAGAAAATAAGATTTTTGTTCTATTTAAATGTATGTTTCACTTTTTTTAAATAGAATCTACCCATTTATAATTGTGAAGTAATTGAAGTTGTATTTTACGAAAATGGTTCTATATAAATTGTACAAAAATGTTATTTTTAATAAATCTTCATAAACATAAAACAGAATAAAAAAATGGCATCGTGTGTAATAAAATACTAGTCACTCTTCATGAAAGCATAATATATTTTTTATAATGATTATTAATTGATAATAGCGCATAGAATTTATACATTAATTTCCCTTAACAGAGAGAGGGTGACCCTTCACAAGTGCAATCTGCAGTTGAGATTGCAATAGCAGCGGGATACAGACATATAGACACTGCTGCATACTATAATACTGAAAAGTATGTAGGGCAAGGCGTGAAAGCCAAGATAAAGGATGGTACTATCAGAAGGGAAGAAGTCTTCATCACAAGTAAGGTAATAAATACGGAATGAAAGTTTAAAACTTTTTATTGAATCGATAATTCATTCGAATTGATATCAAAAGAAGTATTTAGTTTTTGTGAAGTAGGAAGATAGATTTCGTTTGATAGAGATTTTCCAAATCAGTGATATCTACTACTTTTTCAACCATCTCTGACTTACGAAATTGACAAAGGGTTGCTACATTTGATTGAAAAATGCGAGATGCTATGAGATACGACAGTACCAAACACTGTTTAGTGGAAGTATATACATATATAAATATATATATATATATATATATATATATATATATATATATATATATATATATATATATATATATATATATATACGATATAAGTTTCTAGGTGATTTATGCAGTTACTGGCGAAGAAAAAACATAAAAGATCATAGTATTTAGTATGTTCAATATGCTGCAATAAATCTCTTAAATGTGACTATAAAATGACAAAGTGTTCTCTAAATCGATTCCGAAATCCCTTAAAATTGAACTGCGCAGACGGTTATGTTATCAAAATGTACCGATGAAAGAATATTTTTATATTCTTTCATCAGACTCATCTCTTCGTCCTTATGGTATCAGATCGTCAATTGGATGAATGTCTACTCAATGTCTAATTATAAAAGCCCCAGATTTCAGAGTGCTGTGGAATAAATCATATTAAAAGGATATATAGGATGTAAGCAACAATCCCTAGGGTATTCAGGGTTGCATACTAGTACTTGTGATAGCTTGTGTCACTTGAACAGTTCTTTGAGAAGATGATTGTATTCTCTATTTATATTCATAGATATTTCAATTTTATACCTGTTAAATGGCCGACGGGTCCGTTATATAAAATATTATAGTTGTGGATGAGTTGCCTTGAACCTTGACTTCCGAGTCCGCGTCCTGCTTTTTAATACAATTTTTTACAGATATTTTAATTCTATGCTGTATTAAACGGCCGAAGGGTCCGTAGAATACTAAAGGTCCATAAAATATTAAAGCTATGCATGAGTGGCCTTGAAATTTGTCTTCTGAGTCTACGTTCTGGTTTTTAATACGATTTTTATATTCATCTCGCAGTTAAATGAAACGCTTTTTATTTATAAAAAATTGTATAATTACATACTTATGTTTATACAGCTGTTGAATACAAGAAATCGCCAGGATCAAGTGGTTCCAGCTGTAAAAGAATCTTTGTTTAATCTAGGGTTGGATTATATTGATCTATATCTTATTCACTGGCCTGTTAGTATTGATGTGAGTATTACCTTCTGTTAAAACTTAATCATCAATCTGCTTTTTTACATTCTTCTTCTACTTCCTAGCTTCATCCACACTTATCATCTTCGTAGACTATTGGGGTCAGCTCTTCTCATCCCCAGGTTGTAGGTCCTTCTATCAATGGATACTGCACCCAGGTCATGCCTTCGAATCATGTTATCTTTCTTAAGTATCCATGAATTTTTTAGTCTTTTTCTAGAGTTTTTCGAGGAAGATCCATGGCGATTGCCTGGTTTACGATAAAATCAGGTTCTCTGCGTCTGATTTGCTTAAACCATATTCATGCCTTTCCTCTACTTTACTATTAATGTCTGTTAAATTTTGGTTTCCACAAATGTGTGAACTCTTTATTTTGTCTCTAAGGAATACTCCGACACGATCTATCGACATTAAATAAAATTTTATAAAGGACTCTAATGTCCCTGTACTAAAGTATAGTTCTAATGTGTATTGAATATTTCAAATGCGAAGGAAAAGGGTAATCCGACAAACATAGACTTCACGGAGACTTGGAAAGGATTGGAAGATGCTCAGCGCCAAGGTCTAACTAGGTCCATCGGAGTATCCAACTTCAATCAAGAGCAGTTGCAAAGGTTGATAGCATCATCAACAGTGAAGCCAGTCGTCAATCAGATCGAGGTTTGTACGAGGCTGTATCCATGGTTTTATTTGAGGTTATTATTAAACAGCAATCAACTTGTTCAAGCTTTAACGAGCAGAGATATGCGACCCCGAGTGCTTTAGGACTGACCCCTATCCGCATAAAATTGGTGCATAGAGTACCAAATCGAATCGACGCCGTATCAACTCGATCATTAGTATTTGGGATTCAGATGACAAAGTGAAGAAACTAGAGGTGAAAGACATAACTGATATATGGGAAATGAAATGCAGGAGGAGTGATATGTAAACTACCGTATAGGAGAGGAAAAAGAAAACTGCAGTGCTGACAAGAACATTTTGGGATGGATACCTGCACTCTTATTAGCTTGCGTAAATTGTACGCGTTCTTCTAACATATGCGAGTCCGTTGAGCTAAAAGAGCGTAGCCATTACTTATGTTTCCTTTATCCTCTTCCTTTATGTGTGTATATAATTTTTGACGTAAAAAAGGCGCTTTATAAATTGGCCATTATTATGTTAACTATATGTATTTTATAGATATTAAAAAAAAGTAAGATTAGGTAAATGAAAAATGGATATTGCATGTACTTTGTCTTCTCTGCTCAACAATGTTTCAATTGAAAATACTCATTAAAGCCTTAGTAAGCAAATGTACCAATTATCCCTATATCAACATGAAATATCGATTTACTGATATACATTGCAACTTTATTATATTTTGCTTCATGATATGAATTTCAGGTTAATCCTAACTTGACCCAGAAAGGACTTATATGCTTTTGTAAGGAAAGGCAAATACACATAGTGGCTTGTTCTCCGCTGGGGTCCATGCCGGAGAGATGTGACAAGACTGGAGAGCCGCCCGCTCCAGGAATGGATGACCCGGTACTGAAAGCCATAGCGAAAAAATACCGCAAAACTACTATTCAGGTCGTTCTGCGGTACCTGGTAAGCTTCGACCCGAGTTCATTTTCCATGAAAGTAAAAATATTAATTAGATTTCATATTTCAAAAAGTTGTAAGTCCACAGCTACAAAATTTACGTGAAAGCAAAATCTTTCTCCAGTGAAAAAAAAAGTTTATGTTAATTTTTGCTTCAGTGTCGTTTTGTAAAAATTTCCTTTTTTTCACACGATGGAAGGTTCCTAATACATTATATTTCACTCACTCCTTTCAAGAACGTCATAAATCAAGAATCGTCAATTTTCAGTTGTGCATGTTTTCGGAATGCCCAGAAAATGCACTATATCCCAGCAAAAGAGGCAAATTTTTAACTTAGTATTTACCAGCTACAGGGCAAAAAGTGTTATTTTTGCATTTTTAAGAAAAGGTATTGTTTAATTTTTTTTAATATATATTAAAATTTTTCAAATGGAGAAAAAACCTTAACGATTTACCTGAAAAGATCTGTTGCACAGTAAAAAGTTCAATAAGTGGCTTGATATTTATTTTTAATAAATTGTATTATATTTTTAAACTATAAAAACGTTCTCATGAAAAATCAATTTTTTATTTATTTATGACGTTCTTGAAAGGAGTGAGCGATTTGTTAACCATAGCAGCTCCCTATATGGAGAATTAAGAAACCACTAACTGGCTACGGGCTCTTCTGTCTGCCACCAGCTTCCTTGCATTCTCCCAAGTCAGTTTTGCGTCCCGAAGTTCAAACAAGAACTGCCGACGAATTGTCAGCGGTGGACATCTGGGTCGGGAAGAACTTGATGCCTTGTAAGAGGGTAGCTTGAAGGCTCTCGGGAGGCATGCGAAGTACATGGCCTGCTATGAATCTAGCACTGATTCATTTTTTCTCGACGACAATTGGTGTTATGAAGATCAGCATTGAAAGAAGTAATTTAAAATATTTTTTTTATATTTCAGATTGATCGGGAATTGATCCCAATTCCTAAATCTGTAACCAAGTCCAGAATTGAACGGAATATTGACATTTTTGATTTCGAGTTAACACCCGATGAGGTTGAACAAATTAATGAATTCAACATGGATTACAGGATAATCGAACCGCTGATGTGGGAGAAGAGTCTTTATTATCCGTTCTAATTTTTTGTGTGTTTTAATTTTCAAAAATATAACGAAATCAGCAGAATTATAACGTGTTTTCTGTAACCACATTGCTTTTATACAAAATATTAGACTGTTTATTTGAAAAATATGGTAAATAATGTATGACATTTTTTACCCTAATGTTTTGTTTATGCTGTATATTTATAAATATTTATTGAATGACGTTATATTGTAAAGATATATAATATTAATAAACACCTGAATAAATTTCGAGGATATTATTTAATTAATCGTCTGATTGACTAGTTTAAAATATATGTCGTGCGACTTGTATAAATTGATATTACAAAGGTATTTTGTAAGAAATAATACGCATCAATTTTTTTACTCTTATACAATACAAACGTAAAAGTTGTTATGGCATAATACCTAAACTAACTTACTATCTAGTTTAGGTATTATAATATGCCTAAGAACTAAGAAAATCTTAAAAACGATTACATGATACGGTTATCGTTTTTCTATACCATATGTTCAAATAGTTTCTTTGTGTTATTTGTTCCCTGTATGTAAGTGTATCCTAACTATTTACATATTTAAAAATATTTTAGTCAAATTTTTATTCAAATCCTTATCCGCACCTCAATGGTGCAAAGGGCATTCCATCATATAAATGCAGTGTTATTTTGATCGTTAACACACGAAGGAAAGGCGATCAGGTTCAGGTACCAGTCCAGGGTATTATTGAATAAATATTAGTTTGAAAAAATCACTTACATTTATTTGAACCACCCTGGGTATCGAATCCGGGACCTCCAGAATGGTAGCCGAGCGTGCTAACTATTACACTATGGAGGTGGACATTTTAGTCTGAGGGCTGATTATCTTTCCTTCACGTGTTGATGATCAAGATAACACTGCATTTAATCATGCAGTGTCATTTGCACCATCGGGTGTGGACGAGGGTTTGAAGAAGAGTAATTAAATTGTGATGAACTTAAAACGGTATTTTGTAATTAATGCAAGTCAAATATATAATTTGAAGTGGCTTTAGGTAACTATTATTTTGATGGGATAAAGTTAATGTTAATACAAAAAATGAACATGGACTTAATGTCCACAAATTTCACTTATTACTGTGACCATAACTCATGGACGCAAAACGGAAAGGTTTTATTTTTAAGGTGGAAATATTTCCAAAGGGAACTTACTAACTCCCATCGATTTAGAGGAAATAGTGAATTGTGTTGTGTTATTTATGGCGCCATTTCCGGTCTGCACTACTGATTTATAAATGCGTTTTTCCGGTAACAATGGAATATCGACACATCTTTTGTTTAAAAAATATCTATTAACAGTCGGCAAAAAAAACAAGTATTACATTGAAAAAAAAATTGATTGGGTGAATCATTTTCCTTTTTTTATAATTTGTAAATTTATTTAAGAATAAATCAATCGCTGTACAAATATATTTTGTCCAACTTATTAAGATACAAAAGCATGTAGTTGAAATATGATAAATTATAATCATAAATATATTTTTTGGAAATAGCATTTTTAAATTTTTAATTTTTAATTCAAATTAGTCAATATTCCCAATATTATTAATATTTAAAGCATTTACTTGGTGGTTAGTCATTTTTACTTTTATATTTTTTTACAAAATGTGAGAAATATTAGTATATAACCACTCACCAAGATTTTTATGCCTACTGGTTTCGACACGTACCCGTTTCTTCGTCAGGACAATCACAACAGCATGCAAACAATACTACCCATCACCACCATAGCACTATTCACATACTTGAAACTACCCAAAATTTTAATCACATGCGATTTTGGTCGACCCGAAGACTAGCATGCACTAGAGGTTGGAGAAGAAACATGCATTGAGACTTGTTATCTGCTAGTACTTTCTATAACAAACGATCAAATTAACATTGCATAAATTTGATGCAGTGCCCCATGCACCATAGGGTGCGGATAAGAGTCAGTGGATTCTTAATATAATAAAAAAGTTAAAAAACAATTTTAAAAACATATCCTTTGTGTAGATTTGCGATGCTATATATGGTAGTACCTGCGAGGCAAGCATTTAATCCCTTTACAACGGATTTTCTCGTCCTTATTAAAGTACGATTTAACATGGATTATTTCTACATGAACCTATTTACAGTGTTAGCCGCAGTCAAAGTTACACCTCTATTTCAGTATCGCTGTGTGGCAGAGATGCACCGGGGCGTTATTTCTAATGGAAGCCATCTATTCCGTAATATTAAATGGTGATCGCATGCTTTAGTAATATCAAATGTATTCAGAATAACACATTTTGATTTTCATTTATTTATGGATAACAGATAACTTTTAAAATACATATAACAGGTAATTTTTTTAAAATACTAAATATTTTTCAAATGGAGAAAAAACCTTAAAGATTTACCTGAAAAGATCTGTTGCACAGTAAAAAGTTCAATAAGTGGCTTGATATTTATTTTTAATGCATTTTATTATATTTTTTAACTATAAAAACGTTCTCCTGAAAATCAAGTTTTTTTTATTTATTTATGACGTTCTTGAAAGGAGTGAGCGATTTTTTAACCATATATGCAGGGAGCATTCAGAATAACACATTTTGATTTTCATTTATTTATGGATAACAGATAACTTGTGATTTCACTAAAATGAAAATAATTTAAGGCCTTCTTTTAATACTGGATGTATTCTTTACTTTCTTATTTTACGCACCTTAGCGGCTTTTTAAAATACATACGAGTATGTGCTTCTAATTGCATATATTATTTCATTGGAAAAGTGAGGGAAAAAATACAACCAGTCATTCGTATTTATTTAAAGGACAACATAATTTTCTTTTTTAACTTATTTGTTTAAGTACCACTATTTCTTAATCTATTGTGACACGTGTGTTAATCCGTTCCGCATTATTTTCAAACACAGTAAAATAATTTATTGTAACTGCAGACAGTTAGTAGAATTCCATATTGAATTGTTGGGTAATATATCCAAAATTAAACACGGTCATTGGATTGAATTCTACTTTTATTTACATATACATGGTAATATGTGACGCTTTTCGTCTTATTAAGATATTAGCAAACACACGAGTGTTAGAACGTATAATTATAATGTCTTAATAAGACGAAACGAATCACATATTATCATATACTACTACTACTACTACCATCACGCCGTTTCCCCGCAGGGGTAGGCAGAGAGGATGGAACGCCACACTCTTCTGTCCTGACATACACTCCTAGCCTCCTTCACATCCATACATCTAGTCATACATGCCCTCCGATTACGCAGACTTTTGACACCGCCAGATTTTAGGTTCTGATTGATCTGATCGTGCCAAGTCTTTTTCGGTCGTCCACGTTCTGTTTTCCCTCTCAAATTCGCCACATATATTTTCTTAGTCATTCTCTCGCTATCCATTCGCTCCACATGTCCATACCACCGCAAAGAGCTCTTTCTAATCTTTTCAATTATTCCTCGTTCAGCCTTACATTCCTTTCTTATATCATCGTTTTTAATTCTGTCATACAATGATTTTCCACACATTCGTCTGAGGGAGCGCATTTCAACAGCATTCACTCTGCTTTCATCCTTCCTTTGCCAGTTCCATGTTTCGCTTCCATACATTAGTGTCGGTACTAGCACGCCGTTGTGAACCGCTAGCTTGGCTTCCATGGACATACTCTTATTCCCAATCACTCTGTTAAAAGCACCATTTATTCTATTCCCTGCATTCACTCTTCTCTCAATATCCTTATTCACTTTTCCATCCCTTGTGAACATGCTTCCTAGATATAAAAATTCTTGCACCTGTTCTAGGGATTCATTGTGCACGATAATCTTGCATTCTGTCAAATCTTTCTCTCTTTCAAACACCATGACCTTTGACTTACCTTCATTCATTGCCAGATCATTTTCCATACATACATCGTACATTCTTGACACTATTAGTTGCAAGTCCTCCGCGCTGCTCGCTAGCAGTACGGCGTCATCCGCATACAGCAAGCAACTAACAGTTATATTCATCATTTTCGCTCCGACTCCCATACTTTCAATCTCTTTCATACAATGGTCCATATAGAGATTAAACAACCATGGTGACATTACACATCCCTGCTTTACGCCTTTGGATATTGCAAACCATGATGTAATGTCCCCATTCACTCTTATACTAGCTGTGCTGCCCTCGTAGAGGGAAGCAACTGCTTGTATAAGTTTATCGTCTACTCCATATTTTTCCAGCACGCTCCATAATTTTATCCTATCAACCTTATCATACGCTTTCTGCAAATCCACGAAAGCACAGAAGAGTTTCTGATTTTTAGCCAAAAACTTTTCCGTCAGCATTCGTAGTGCAAAAATTTGATCTGTGCAACCTCTTCCACTCATAAAAGCACCTTGCACATCCCAAATCCGTTCTTTCGTCACCATTCTAACTTTTTCAATTATAATCTTACTATAGAGTTTACCGACAGAGCTTAGCAGGCTTATCGCCCTATAATTCCCACACTCTGCGCGAGATCCCTTTCCCTTGAATAGAGGCATGATTACTGCCCGTCTCCAATCCAGAGGTGTGTATCCTTCCTCAAGACACAGGTTAAATAGTCTGTGAATCCATGTGAGGGTGGTCAGTCCACCACATTTTACAAACTCTATAGCAATATTATCATACCCAACAGCCTTACCGTTCCTCATTAATTTTAAGGCATTCGTTATTTCGTTATTTATTATCATATATATGTAAATAATGTAAATAAAAGTAGAATTCAATCCAATAACAGTATTTAATTTTGGATATATTACTCAACAATACAGTAAAATAATGCGGAATTCACGTGCCATAATAGTTTTTAAGAAATAGTGTAATTTACCAAGTAAAATTTAAATTAAAAAACACGTGTTTTATGTTATCTTTAAAATATTTTAGTGAAATATTGTAAAACATTACAAATATTTGGTTTAATTTTGTTATATATCGTATCAAGTCATGTTGTCTTTCGAATACGGAAGAAGCCGACATATAACCAAAATAATCTCAACGAATTAATTCGAAAATAAAGTGTCGAGTCACCGTGATAAGAATCATATAAAATAAAATATAAAATTTATTCATCAGAACTTCAATCGGTCATATTACAGTATATAGAATCAATATCTTTTAGTTATTAATATGCAAGTAACCAGTCTTATAATTGGGAAGGTTTTTTTTAAATTTTGTTTTCAGCATCGCCTAGAATAATTGAGTTCCACAATTTAAATCAAAACATCAGATTGTTTTCATGATTTATTATTCAATCGGCAAAACTGGTATTATGAGGTCGATAATATCGAATAGTTCAGCAATCAAACTGTTGTTCAAATCGTGTAAAATTTAAACGCTTGAAATGATAATAACATTTGTATGCATCAACTAGAGGTTTGTGGTTAAACGTGAATCGAATAAACGCGCGTTAATAATTATCTCGTGTGATTAATTCCGAGGTCATCTGCAGGAGTTAAGAAGGAGAAAAAGATCAGATTCAGTCAGTTGTTTGTGAGCTGAACTGGTGTCAAGTTCACTCTTTAACTCCTGTGCTCCTGATACCTGCAGCAACATGTTCAAATTTTTATTTTTGATATTCGCCACATTGTTGATGACCGTCTCTGGAGCTGTGAGTATTTAAGCTTTACATTAAGATTTTGCCTAGAATTTTCACTCATGAATTACATGAAATTATAGTAACTTTAAACATAAAGAGTAAATCCACTCACGAGTAGGCATAAGCTATGAAACTTAAAAAGTTGAAGCCTGAGTAGGGTCGTGATAAGCGGTGTTGCATAAGCCGTAGCTAGATTGCAGTCACTTGGACGTTAGGTTATTCAAAAAAACATTTTTAATTTAAAATTTAGTATTGAGTACTTGTAAAAGAATTTGAAATGTTTTATAAAGTGCTAATTATAATTTGATTGTTGAAATATCCGTTGTTCGTTTATTTTTTGACTTCGTGTAAAAAAAAAACAAGTTTATAATTTGAACAATATATTCTTAAAACTGTATTTTTTTTTGGTAAAGATATGAAGAATGGTCCATTGGTTTATAAAACTTTTGATGATTTGGTAAATTATTACTATATTATATTATTACTCTAGAGAGTTTACTCTGATTATTCTACGTTTCTTTATTAATCAAATCATTATGTTGTAATTAAATTATGAAAACCATTTATAGTATTTCAAATTTAATTAGTTAACTTTTTATTTGTCAATATATTTTATAATATAAACTATTTTTGTAGTTCTTTGTTTTTGCTTTTATTTCTTTTTTACTTTTCTATCTTTCATATTGAATTAATTAATGTGATTTAATAAACTTCTCCTACAATGTAATGTTATGAAGCAACATCTTTCAACTTAGTGACATTATCCATAGGGTAAATAACCAAGTATCTGGTGTAAAAAATAGTTAAAATTTTGTTAAACAAAAACAGTTTGTATGTATGATGAGATGAGCCATATTATATCTGAGAATTTTTAATTATAAGTTGAATTAGGCGAACATTATTTCCTATTTTTATTCGTTGTTATGAGTTGTTCGTCTCCGTAGTGCAATGGTCAGGGCATTTAGATACCTTACTGGAGGCCCGGGTTCGATTCCCAGGGGGGTTGAAATAAATATTAGTGATTTTTCACTGTAACATCTATTTTAAATTACCCTGGATGGTATCTGGAACATGTTAATAACGATTAGAATAACACTATTTCAATACGATGCAGTACCCTATGCACCATTGGATGATGGTAATGGTTAGAAAAAATAAGTTTTTTAAAATCATAAATTAATCTGGATGAAGGTTTAGATTGAATTAATATATTAAGTAAAATAAGTAACACGCAATTCTTTTGTCAATTCGTTTCGTAAATTAAAAGCAAAAAGATTTAATTTTTTACTTGCATGAATTTAAACGACAAAAATAAAGCATATTTGAAATACAATCTCTAAAACGAAAGTTAATTTTAATCAAACAAAAGTATCACTTCTTATATTTATTGTGTCAGAAAAGCTCTTGGCAAAAATTAATTGCCATTATTTCCGTATAATCCCATCAAGGCATGAACGAAGCTCTTTGGGAATGAGTGTTCAAAGGGGAGCTATTATAAAATGGTTCGACTATCGCTGTGAGTAACTCGTATTATTTCCATTCCCCAGTAGAATATTATGAGTTCCTTAATGGTTCCATGCTGCTTAATTATGTAATAATTATCTTGGAATTACCCTTTAATTGGAAATAAAAGGATCAAAATATCCATTTTGCTGACATTAAACTCAGGATCGACCATAAAACCTCCAAATCTTACATTATCCTATTCAAAAAAGTACTTTCATCATCAAAAAATATTTTCAACATTTCTTAATACCATTCAATTCTTAATACCATTGGTCCATGTCATTCCACTGGAGAGGTCACATGTCTGTACACGGCCGATTTAAAAAAAATGTATGTATATTAAATATTTTTTTGTTTTTTAGAATACGTCGTGGGTACGCTGGTAAAAAACGTCAAAAATCATTGTTCAAATAATCAATCCCTATTATTTAGAGCTTTTCGCCTGAATAAAATGCCCGCTAATAAACATAAAGTTGAATTTACTTTTTAAACCACATAATATATATATATATATATATATATATATATATATATATATATATATATATATATATATATATATATATATATATTTATATATATATTTATATATATATATATATATATATATATATATATATATATATATATATATATATATATATATATATATATATATATATATATATATATATATATATATATACATATATTTATATTTATATATATATGTATATATATATATATATATATATATATATATATATATATATATATATATATATATATATATATATATGTATATATATATATATATATATGACATTTCAAACTATTAGTCAGTTTTGGCAGTTTACAGAACGTTGAATATATGAACGTTATAATACTGCATCATTAAGTTGAAATTGCATATTTTCGAGTTAACGTTTTTTGCCAGTACATCCACGATATTTAGATTTTTTTTATACTCCTTCCTTACCTTTCAATGACTATTTTCATTTCAAACCCTTATATAATAAATATTTTGAAGAAAAACTTATTTTTTCAAAGCAAAACGGTGTTTTAAGTGAAAAATTAATTAAATAAAACTTTCCCTGTATTTGGAGAAAATTAAGTTGCGACTTGACGAATGCTGGGCCTTAAGGGTACCCAGTCATATGAACTCGGTGTTAACTTAAATGTTAAGTACCTATATGAAGGTAGAGTGAACAGTTCTGCCCTCCGGGTGCTTGAATCTAGAAGTGGAATTTGTTTGATGGGAAACAGATGATGTAAGTGAAGAAGCTCAGAGTAAAGGACATTTCTGTTATATGACAAATCAAATTATAGAGTAGGAATATTAGGCAATATCAATAAAGAAGACGAATAGAAGAATGGAATCAATAAATAAGGGTCTATGGGTAGAATAGTCCGCCTCCGTAGTGTAATGGTCAGCACGCTCGGCTACCGTTCTGGAGGTCCCAGGTTCGATTCCCAAGGGGGGTCAAATAAATATAAGTGTTTTTTTTCACTTTAATATTTATTCAATATCACCCTGGACTGGTACCTTAAGCGGAGGGCTGATCACCTTTCCTTCATGTGTTAACGATCAAGATAACACTGCCTTTATATAATGCAGTGCCCTATGCACCATTGGGGTGCGGATAAGGGTTTGAATACTATGGGTAGAATACCCATTCTCGAACAATCTTTTGTTGGTAAGACAAACTTGGTTTGTTTTTGTTTCAATATTGATTGATGTACTTTTTAAATTGATTTCAACTCATTATGATTATGTAAATAAACCGGTTGAGCAAGATACATTGTTTTGCTGATTCTTGTTTAGATATTCAATTAATTTGATCATAATTGCTTGTATTCTTTTTATCATTATGTTTTTTATGCATTTTTATTATTATACGAGTGATTATTGATCGCCGACAAAAATGTAGATAAAAAATAATTATTTCCAAACTTAACATCATTTATTTTTTATTCAACTTGTATTTCGCAATTTTTTAATATCGTTTTCTATTATAAACGACCGCCTATCTAGCACATTTGGCTACTGTGGAGGCCCTGTGTTCGATTATTAGGCGGATCGAAATAAATGCTTCAGGCTTTACGTTTTTTTTTTACTCTAATATTTATTTATTATAACATACTTTAGACTGATTTGACGCGCAGGACTAATCACTTTGGTTTCATTTAAGAAACGATTAAATTAACATTTTGTCTATAGGATTCAGTGCCCTATGCACCATTGGGTACAGTGTACATTGGGTACAGGTACAGTGTACACCATATAACGGTCAGTAGTAATATCATAAAAGGCAATTTCAACACAAATAAATATCATTAATTAAAAATGCTAAAAAAGAGTTTACTTTGTTCAGCAAATATTTATTATTAATCTAGTCAATATAACACTCTTGCATTTGAAAAAATATCTCTTAAAATAAAAATAAGTATGTCCATAATTATTAAAATTATTATATTTACTCTCAAATAATATTATTTAATATGAGAGTTCATTTTGTAAGGACCACAAGCTAGAAAAAACAGGTTATTCCGGCGTTTTGTTATATTAATTTGAATAAGAAATCTAGTTTAGGTGCTCTAGGACCGTAAAATAGCTTTGAAAGTTCAATGACCAGGAGTATGGCTTTATATTCTACAGGTTGGGGTAAAAAATTACAAGTTATTTTAACAGTATATATAAGTAACAATATATATAAAGAAATAATTTGTTTAAAAATTTATTTACAACATTTTGACTGTGTCCAAATACTTGTTTACAAATCTAGATTATCACCAATGAGAAGTTATTTTTCATATAATTTTTTAACATCTCAACATAGATGAAGAAGAATATGGAAGTCTGGACATTTTCTAGAGTTTTTTATGTATGTGAATATAATCCAGGATTCGGACCTCACATACAAATGAAAAGGGTTTCTGCTCAATAAAAACTTCTTTCATCTCACCATAGATGTCTCTATTGAAATTCTAATGAGTTTAAGCATAAAATTTCGAATTTCAATAATATATTTAGAAGTTCCAAGAATTTCAGTAGTGTGGTTGTCAATCATGGGTAGAATTGGTGATTGTTACACGGGAATAATGTGATCACTTATACCAGCCTATGACAGTTGTAAGCACCGTAAATGCCCAGATTTCCATATTCTACTTCATCTATGTTGAGATGTCAAAAAATAATACGCTATTTATTTAACTCATAAATAAAAAAAAAATATAAAAGAGACTTTTTTATTGTTAATTTCATGTCAAGCTACACACAATTCTTCAGTAATTACTCAGTCCAAACTGGCCAGACTATGGAATAAAATCCTTAATTTGTGAGAAATGAACCTTTTCCAATAACCTTTAAGAACTTTGAAATATTACTATCTGTCTTTGGAATCCTAACTGTCCATCATAATATCATTCCGTTCTCGGATCTCTTCCACCTTTTCTTACTTGATCACACTTCCTTGGTCTTCTTTTTCATCAATTTATAGTATCATTAACATAGAATGTTGTCAATATTCAATAATTATTACCGCATTAATTACAATTTATGTTTTTCATTTTTTCTTATTAAGGTGTGCAAGTACCATCTGCTTTAGTTATAAATACACAAATGTTAATATATTTTCTGAACAAGAAGTTTTATAGATGAAATAATATTTTGGTGTTATCAAATAATGGAGTTAAAGGTCGCACAATTTACCGGGGTGAAACGCATTGAACCGATTTTTTTTTGTATGTTCGAAATACGTAAAATAATAAATGTTTATATATATATATATATATATATATATATATATATATATATATATATATATATATATATATATATATATATATATATATATATATATATATATATATATATATATATATATATATATATGTATATATATATATATATATATATTTATATATATATATAAATATATATATATATATATATATATATATATATATATATATATATATATATATATATATATATATATATATATATATATATATATGTATATAAACTTTCCACCATCTATCATCTTGCACTCTCGTATTGTTTGACTAACTAACTAACTAACCATCACGCCGCTTCTCCGCAGGGGTAGGCAGAGAGAATCCAACGCCACACCACTCTGTCTTTGCAAACATTCTTCGCCTCTTTCACATTCATGCATCTCCTCATACACACCCAGCGCTTATTACGACTCCTGACCCGGCCGCTTTCAAGTATTTGACATACTTGATTGTGCCAAGTTTTCCTCTTGTATGTATATATCTTAAAAGAAAAAAAAATCCAGAAAACTGTTAAACTTGGACTCCAAGCAACTCGATTCTACTTTGCCCATCGAGAAGCAACTTAGTACTTCTTAATGCATTAATATTTCTTTTTTTGCATTATCTTTACAGAACTTGGGGACTGGTAAAGCGAATTCTCTGCTGCTCAACGATGGGACTAAAATTCCAGTATTTGGGCTAGGAACATGGTTGGTAAGTATCCCGACGAATGAGTTCGGTCTTTTAAAACAAATAATAATATCGTTGGTTGTTTTTTTAGAGGGTTGATTGAGTAATTATATATTTTATTAGAATGGTGGAAACAATACTAATGAGGTGCAGAAGGCTGTTGAAACCGCCATTGATGCAGGGTATCGCCATATCGACACTGCCGCCATCTATGATACCGAGAAGCAAGTTGGTTTAGGAATTAAAACCAAGATTGCGGACGGAACCATCAAGAGGGAAGATATTTATGTCACTACCAAGGTAAATTTAAATCAGTAATATATTAAGAGTTTTCAAATATTTGAAATACATACGTTTATCGAAATTTCAACAGAGATGACAAAATCGTTGAGGTGCGAATTGGAAACAAGTCTAGATATCCCATTGGCTGGTTTAAACATTAATCTTCGGTAAATCACATCCGTGATTGACAAGTTTGTCATTTAAAAATTGTTTAAAAAACTTATCGCTTTCAACTGATTTTGTTTTTGTTGTTGTTTTTTTTTTCCTTTTTTAATATGTGCTGTTATGTACATATTTTACAGATTTTAGATTCGTATTACAGATATTACATTATTATTACTTTAAAATTCCAAAGATATTTGTTCATAGTTGTAATATTATGTTATAATGTTATCAGTTGTTCAAAAAGTGTTAAAGGGGATTTTTGCACTATTCATAAATAACTTTAATAAATGACAAGGCGTAAGGCCTGTAAACGAGTAAATCCTCATATTATATATTAATTTATGTATGTATCAATTTGTTGCTGTCAAAATATCAATATAAATATTAATTTTCTACTATAACTTGACTCTATATTGCACATTAGTGAACACCCGTGTAATGTTTCGTTTAACCACGAAATTTTCCTTTGTTATGATTTTTTTTCTAATGTATGTATGAAAAGGTTTAATTTTATTATGATACTCATGTGAAATGTTTTAGTTGTGGAACGACAAGCATGCACAGGACGAGGTTATACCAGCTCTTCGGAAGTCTTTGGAAAATCTGGCTTTGGAGTATGTAGATCTCTACCTTATCCACTGGCCCATGAGTATGGATGTAAGAAAACTTTATATTAATAATAACTTGTTGACTTGTTTTACTCAAAACATTTATATCCACCTGTTAGAACATCGTTGTAAAAGTCCGATTTTATTTAAGGGTATTTAATTTTCTTTGCATAAGTTTGAATTGAATATTTTTGTTAATTCTGTTTCCCCTCATCATATTTTTTGTAAAATAAAATCGACACTGGTAGAATCCTGTTTTTTTAAATGAAAATATGTGTGTTAAGAAATTTAATTATTATTCCAATGTTAATATGTTTTTGTTTAAATGAATTATTTATTGCTTTTAAAGGCTAACGGTAAGCAAGACGATACCGACTACATTGGCACGTGGAAAGGGATGGAAGAAGCTAAAAAATTGGGTTTGACCAAATCAATTGGAATCTCTAACTTCAACATAAGCCAAGTGGAAAGGTTGTTGAAATCTACAACAACTACCCCTGTTGTAAATCAAATCGAGGTAATTATTCAAAGTTGTACAAAATAAAGTCACAGTTTTGATTTTAAGAAATCTTTTAAACGTATTACAAGGATGAAATAATGATTTAACACAAAAAGTATGAGTAGTACTAAATATGTATTATCCTGTAAAATAAGATGTTCTTTAAGTAGCTCTTTTTATACAAATTTTGAAAAAAGAGATATATTTGTGTTTTTAGTTATTTACACAAATGTTTCAATTTCATACTATTTCTGAGAGCCTAAGCGACTCATTATTAGAAATAGGAATCAAATTGTGGTAGAGTGGGTTCGAACCGAGAAACTCTAACTTAAGAGTCCGCGACACCAACCACGGGACCACAACCCGAGACAATTAACACAATTGACAAGTAATATTTATTGATTCACTTTGAGCTGAAAAAAAATACATCCATATTTCTTATGAATAGTTGTTCAAAATCTAAATTTATTTTAGAAATTTTTACACATCGCTGCATTCGAATAGGCGCGTTTTTTTAATTTTTTTAAATTTATTTATTAAAATAAAAACTCAAATGTAAAAGTTTTTTCAAAATCTCATAAACCGTACCGATATTTTCGCCTAAGAGAGATTTAGAGAAGAATATGTAAATAAAAATAAAAATATTCGTTTGTTCCAAATCTTAAATCTCATAAACTAATTCACTGAGTCATTATTTTTAATATGAAAATGCATTTCAACGTATGCATTTTAAAATTATAATAATATATCTCAGACAGATGAAAAAAATAATTTCGAAAAAATTGCTTTTACAACCTTTTGGGTGCGGAGTACTGATTTACACACAATATTGTACATCTTACAAAAAAAAAATGAAAAGGTTTATTTGTAAAAACTAGAAAGCAAACACAAATAAAGCCATCATTCACCTCATTCACGAGTAAAGAACTATTGTCTCCTGATTTACTTTTTTATTGTTTTCTTTCTTCAGTTGTTTTTTATATTTCTTCTTGCCACACTAAAGAGGAAAACTCCCGGGTGAAATTGTATTAAAACACGTCTTGGAACTCAGCATAAGTAAGATTTAGACGCAGATATTCTGTAAACTTTTAAGTTCGGGAAGAATCCGAACTTTGAAAACAGAGAAACAGCATGACCATAACAACTCAAAACTGTTACACCAAAAACGAGAATCTGCACAAAGAAAACTTTCAACAATGGTTTTGTACATGTTTCTTTGTAATTTTAAAAATATTCAAACAAAGCTATTTTTATCTTTGCTGTTTTTAAAAGTAATGATTAAAATGTTGTAGGCATATGAAAAAAAGAAAATGAGGTAGTTATAGGAATAGTACTAAACGATTTTCTTCTTCTTACTCTTTTCCACACCCAATAGTCCATAGGGCACTGTATCGTAGCGAAGCAATTTTCGTCAATCATATGAAGGCAAGGTGATCATTCTTGTTCTTTAGGTACCAGTATGTGGTTGTAATAAATAAATATTAATGTGAAAAATCACTTTATTGTAACCATGCTGGGAATTGAACCTAAAACTTCCACCACGACGACAGCCAAACGATGGAGGTGGACAATATAAATCATCGAATAATCTTAACGACCCTTCTGCGTATATTTTTATTCAAACAGCTAATCAGGCATTAATATTTCAAAGATTTTTTAACGATATGGAATTGTAAAAATCAAGCGATTTCGACATTTTTCGATATGGTTTGATTCAAATTTGTTCTTTAATTTACAATTGAAATCAAACTTTAAGGTCTTATTATGGAATGAAAAAAAATGCAACTAAAATAAAAATAAATGAACATAATATAATCTAATATTTAAACCTATTCCAAGTATTCGTTCCTTATAAGCTTACTTTGTAAATTTCTAAACGAAATAAGTCTTTTATTACAATACAAAGAAATTTTATTTTCAAATATCGTAATTTCAAAGAACCTTTTGAAGGAATTCATTATTTTAAAAAAGAATTCAGAGACGTAAATACGTTACGTATAATGTACAATGCATTACATTCACAAGATGTAGATTCGTAAAAGCCCTTTTAGCTTACGGAATAAAAGCTCTTAAAGCTAAAAAGTAATAAGTCAGGTAAATATAATACATCAAACATTTTCTTCGATAAAATACGGCACACTTTTTCGTCGAATTGAAGAAAAAACGGTAGCGTGAGCAGCCTACAAAGATTAGCCATTGCTTATTTTCAAAGCAAAATAGTCATTATAATATTATGGAAATTAAACGAATAATTTATATTTGTCGGGACCAAGTTTTCAAGGTTCTAATTTGTAATCCGCTTCACAGTCAAAAGAATGCTACATTAAAGGGATGTACATTTTTAACTAGTTTTTTTTATTTGAAAATAAAAAGCGTCATCACAAAATTTAAAAAAATTCAGCCCTTTTTTATAAATTCTAAAAAAAGAATCTTAATTTACTGAAGTTAAAAGGAATTTGTAGGAAATAAGAGTCAATTAATGATCGTTGTTATGCTAATTTCGGAACTAGGAATTCTAATCAAATGAACATGTTCACACAATTAATTAAATTCTAAAAATGAGAATCTTAATTTACTGAAGTTAAAAGGAATTTGAAGGATGTAAGAGTCAATAAATGATCGTTGCTATGCTGATTTCAGAACTAGGAATTCTAATCAAATGAAAATGTTCATACAATAAATTATATTGACGACATTGTCAAACCTTTTCATAAAAATCTAAGTTCACTTTTGAAATTTTCATTTATACAACGATGGAGTTAGTTGTAAGAGGGAAGAGTTAGCGCCAGACATTTAGTAATTTTCTCCCAAATTTATAAACTTGTCAATTATATGTATTATTTTGATCATTCTTCCGTTATCCATTCGCTTTATATGGTGAAATTGCAAAAACTCGTACATAATTTTATTTCCAATAAACCTGTTTTTGATGTGCGCTCCCCTATCATGTATTTTAGATGTTATATTTTCAAATATTTTCGGCTTCCAAAAACTTCGTAATCCTACCCTACCGATACAGGAAGTGCATTTCCTGGAGCTTTCAACTTTGATCTGCAAATTCTTTTATACTAATATAAAGATGTATGCATAATACATCAAGTCTGTAGAGTCTCGGTCTGGGACTATGTAGTAAACACGAACTCCGTGTAGCGTGGAAGGCTTATGGAAATAACAGACTAAAGCCTTTGGTAAATACCGTCTTTATATACCAGAACTATATTTAATTTCATTCGTTTCCACCGGAAGATCGTAAGTGAGAAAATATAAAGAAATCTTTATTATATTTTACTCAGCGAACAATATTTTGATGTAAATATTTGTAAACGTCTACCATTTTCAGAAGCAAATTTATTTATTATATCGAACCTCAAGGAAAAAAATAATTAAAATGGGTCGGGTCGGAACTTTGTCGGGTTCTGGGTTCGTGGTTAGTGTCGCGGGGTCTTTAGTCAGAGATTCTCGGTTCGAACTCACTTTACCACAATTTGATACTTATTTCTAATAATGAACCGCTTAGGCTCATAGAAATAGTTTCAAATTTAAGCATTCTTGTAAATATTTTTTTTCTAGTCAATTAGTGTACTCTGAAGACCTTTCTATTTCCTTAGCGAAACTACGCGTTTTTGTTAAACGATAAATAATATTTTGGCGTTTCAACGTTACATAATGTAATTGGGCTTTTCCGGTTTGAAATGCCGTGTGACATAAGTAACATTTTTTACCGATGTTTTGTATGGTATTGTATCATCAATTATCAGGGCTGTTTTAATGTGTTTGTGTTTTGTGTCAAATTATTCGCTTATGACTTACATAATACAACAATCGTTACCAAATGGACCATATACATTTATCAAGTATACTTGCCGTACCGCCATCCAAGTTTCATTATAATTTTTAGTCGTTTATTAACATTGCTACTCATGTAACAAGGAGTATCAATCGTATTATTGATTGAATGAAAACTACTTTCGTAGAATAATATGAATAAAGCAATGAAAATTTTTGATTGAAATGTAAAAAAAAATTAACACTAGTATAAAACCACTTTTGGGTAGTAATGTAAACGTGACTAGTTTCTAGAACTACAAATGTTCAAACTGATTTTTATTTTTTCCTGCATATGAGAACATCTGTAGTTCTCAAAACTAGTCGTGTTTACAAAAACATATTTAAAAGATGTCTTACACGAGGATTCATTGTATAGAAACCACTCCTGAGGAACAAAATAGTCTTCCAGCATACGAATAAGAAGACGGTGTATTTAAAAACAGTATTTTGATTTTATTTTAAACAATTCTCTTGTTTATTTTGTAGGTTAACCCCAACTTGACACAGAAGAAATTAATCAAATTCTGCAAGGATCACGGAATAGAAGTGGTTGCTTATACTCCGCTAGGATCCATGCCTGAGCCGAGATCCAAAGGCAAGGTAACTCCAGCACCGAAATTGGATGACCCTATTCTAACAGAAATTGGAAAAAAGTATGGAAAGAGTACTGTGCAAGTGGTTCTCAGATATCCAGTAAGTAAACCATTTTAAACTAAGCAAACTGTGACCACATAAAAATGGTAAAAAAATGCAATCGATATTTAATGTTAATTAATGCTGCATAAAAAAAAGACTTCCAGTATAACGACGAATGTACGTCAGATTGAAAAGGGGAAAATCGGTTTACATTTTTTAAAATTTTGTATACGTACCTACTGGCGTATAGTTAGTAAACAATAAATGATGTATTTATTTGATTTAATTTTATGCTATAAAATAGGAGCATGCCAATTTTAGTTTCTTATTTGTCAGCGTTTTTTTTAAATATAAAAATAGATGAATACATAAAAAAAAACATTTATACAAAAAAAAAACAAAAAAATCGTTATATGAACAATGGTTTAGTTATAAATAATTGTTGACAAAACCAGTACGATAAAAATTACAATAATTAGGGTCTTAACAGATATCTGATGTCCGCCTCCGTAGTATAATGCTCGCTCTACGCTCGGCTACCGTTCTGGAGGTTCCGGGTTCGATTCTCAAGGGGGGTAAAATAAATATTAGTGATTTTTTCACTATAATATTTATTCAAAATTACCATGGACTGGTACCTGAAGCGGGGGGCTGATCACCTTTCCTTCATGTATAAAAACGATCAAGATAACACTACGTTTATATGACAGTGCCCTATGCACCATTTGGGTGCGGATAAGGGTTTTATATTATACAGATATACGTTTTTAGTATTTTTAATATTAGAATTTCAATTACAAACAGGAATAAAAAAATATTTGTAATTATTTTCATTTTATTTTTATAGAGATTATTTCAAAGTAGTTTAGATTATCACATTTTATTTAAGCTTGACTTAGTAAATACCATTGGATAGATTTTACCACAAGGTGACCAAATCAATTAATAAAATAAGATTATCACATAAAATAAATATTTTTTGATTGTTTTTAGATTGATCGCGGTCTGGTCGTAATTCCTAAATCCGTTACTCCATCTCGTATCCAGCAAAACATTGATATCTTCGACTTCCAACTTACTCCGGAAGAAGTGGAAAAAATTGACGCTTTCAACATCGATCAAAGAGTCGTGTACCCAGAGCAATGGAGCAGCAGTCCATACTTTCCTTTCGAAAAACAAAACTAAAGAGAAGTATCTCTAGTAGTCGCTGGGCAAAGGACAACTTCACTAGAACTGTCTCGAACTGCGGCTGAAAAAGGACCACCGCATACCTTCTTTGACTTGAAAAATGGTATAAGGAATGTGTGGCTTTGTTTTTAGAAATAAATTTACTGGGAAATAAACACTAAAACTGAAAAGTTGAATTTATTAATTAACTCTCATAAACCATTAAGAATATAAATGTAAAAAAAAAGTGTAAAAAAACTGGTACTTACGACTAAGCATCCCTTGCAGGAGCTTTGCTCAGGGTACTAGATTGTTTTCCCTGAGCTAAACCCCTCCTAGGATGTATGGAATATTCAAAGAATAATTTAAATATAAAAATTAAATACTTTAATTTTTTATGGATTTTTGGGTTTATTAATGTAAACATGACTAGTTTCGAAAAGTACAGATTGATGTTTTTATCGATAAGTGAAAATACAAACTATTATTGTGTTTACATTAAAACTCTCAAAAGTGATAGTAAACAAGTGTTTGATAAACAAAATAAAACACAGCCAAAACGCTTAAGCAATAATATATATATATTCGTAGAAGAATAAACATGTTAACACCGTTTTATCCTTAAAATTTTACATATATTAATGAATCTGCTATACAATAATTATTTTTGCTGACGAGTATTAATATAAATAAATTTTGCATTATTTTTTATAAACTGAACTAGAAATAAAACGATGATCTTAATGTTTTAAATAACTCCTAAGTGGAGACAAGATTTGTTAAGTATATATTTGGGCACACTCAAAATGTTGTGAAAACCATTACACTTAAATGAATACATTATAAGATTACTTACCAGTGAAATATAATTCGATATTTCCCTTAAAACGGCTGCTCCTGAATAATTCATCGTATGTGTTTGTGCTCGAGTGTTTTTGAGTAAAATAGGTTTATGGCTCCGATAAAAGCTCCCGCGGACAGGTAAAAGATATCAACAAACCTCCCATGAAATAACGCCTTGTCATTTTACGACCAGAAATCAAAATAAAGGCTTTTTATGTAGTATTGTACTCCATGTTTTAGGACTTTATTGTTTATAATCATAAAATTTGTACAAGTTATCGTTGTGTATTGTTATGAAATATACCGTGAAATTTAATATTAACATTTAAACAAAATTAATGCAAGAGAAGATGTATAATATTACAACAAAGCAGAAGTCTGGGTATTTGAAGCAACTGAAATTCTGGAACAGTAGGCGTTGATGTCATGATTTTCAAACAGCATTTTATGTCTAAAATTTATATTTCATCAGAATTATTTTTAACCCACAAAATCATTTGTTTGATAAGTAACGAGGCTATCAAATAATCTTTAATTAGCGAATAAAGACTGTTGTTTTCTCGTTTTTATTACATTCCAAAACCCCGATCAATAACAATGATATGTAAATCCCAGTTGAGGGGTGTGATAATTAATATTAGTGATTTTACGCTCTATTTTACTAATATGTACATTTATTTAATATTACCCTGAACTGGTCTCTGAAGCGCTGAAGTGATCACCTTGCCTTCATGTAAATAACGATCAAGATAACACTGCATCAATACGGTGCAGTGCTCTATGGACCATTGAGTGCGGATAAGGGTTAGAGGAAGTAGAAGATGATATGTACATAAATATTAAAAAATATATAAGTATAACTTAAAATACAATGCAGATATTAAACTTTTTTTACCTGCAACACATTCACTACGAGAAATTTTAATTTACAATTTAGTGTGAGTAAAACCGCTAAAAAATCAGTATTGCGAAACAATTAAAACACTTATTATGTGAATACATTTTAAAATAAGTAAAAAATATTACTAGATTTAATACCGTAAAAGTCTGCGTTCAGCGTCGAAAATCATATGACGTTTGATGAACAAACTAAGATGGATTATTTTTTTAACAAAGTAGACAATTTTTTGAACATATTTTTTTAATGATAATTCGTTGGTAAGGTAAAACATATTTTTATACTTAATATAAATTTGTTTAATACTCCTTTTTTAAATACACTAGAAAGTCAAGAATAATGCATAAAAATCAAATATATACTACATGTACATTCTGTACTTCGGAACCGTATAACACAAATATAGGCATGAAATTAATCTAAATATTTCAGGTGTCTAATAATTATTCATAGATATATCTTTGAAATCGAATAAACTCGTCAAATTAATCGCTTTCATTTCGAAAAATAATCGTTGCGAATAAAAAAAGTAAGACTTATCAATTACATACTGAGTTATAATAACCTCATGGGATAGTTCAAATTAAATGTACCGTATATTCTACAAAGTAAAATATATAAATCATTAATTTTATAAGATTGTTAAAGATTCATCCCATGCGTAATAACCGTTTTTAAATACTAGCGTATCAATAATCGATAATTGTCGAGAATTGATAGTGAAATTTCATGGACGCGTCACGTTTGATATGTACATTTCGTAACATGAAATAGAAGAAAGATGTAATGAGGATAGAAGGAGAAAGAGAAGTACACATTTCGACGTCACGGGATTGGAGCAAAAGAGAGCGACGTATACACAACGATATAAAGCGATAGAATAAGATAATGAACAGATGAGGTACCATGCGTTGTTTAAGTAATATTTGTCAATGTATTTTGTGATTATTTACGATTGTGTCCTGTAATTGTTTGATTTTATCCGCGAAGAGTTATTATGTAAGTATGTATAATAATATTGTAAATTCATATTAAAGTTATCACAAACCATTAATACAGGTATAAACAATTGAAGCACCAATCAATGACAGTATAAATATTAAATAAACAAAATATTATTTTGGGAATACTGTAATGTTGAAATTCTTTTGAGATGCTCTCGCATAGTTTGTTTCTCACACTGGATCTAAATTATTCTTTATTTTTTAAGAAATTATCACGTGGAACGTGCTGTACGCTAATTTTATTTTTATTCTTATCGTACTTTGAGTAGTATTTTTCCAATTTTACAATAACAAAAAAATAACTTCAATAAACAAAGATATTTTCATAAAATAATAAAGTATTTACATTAACACGATGTTATACACGTATAAAAGAAGATCCTTCATGAGTTAGAACCGTGACGTTAAGAAATGGAAATAATTTGTAGCTTGCGTTGAAGAAAATGAAACTATTTGCAACGAAATAGAATTTTCAGAGATAAATAAACAACTTTATATTGCTTCTACTCTTTGGAGTTCTCCTGCAATGGAGAATTCTTTGCTTTCTTCTTAAAACAACAAACAATGTCGCAATGTAATTTGCTGAAACTATACACTGAATTACCTTTGTTGCACTCCTTTGTTTACCTGGGAAGAATATATATAAAAAAAAATACATATTAAATTCCTAGAGATGGAAATATACACACATTCCCTTCATTCGTATTTTGTCCAAAATAGTATTTTAAAATAAAGGTACATAATTAAGGAATACAACAATGCTCAGCTGGTCTAGAATGTACATTTCATTACTTCATTTCCCATAATTCATATTTACCCATGTATGTAGGGTTAATATGTTTATAACTCATTTGCTATACTACAAATTAATTCCCGGACGTTTTGGTTATTTAGGAACATCATAATTGTTCTACCCAGAGTAACTTGCAGCGAGTACGTCGCGTGTAGTTAGCAGCTGCTTTCTGCTAGGAATTTGATATAACGTATGCAGATAGGCATGTAGTGATGTAGTTTAATCAGTGGTTTGGCAAGAGCAAGCAACTGTCGCATCCTGTGATAAGCTATTGGCCTGGAGTTACGAGACCGTATAATTTGAAAACTCTCTCCTTGCACTAATATGCACCCCGCGTTTTAGGGTAACCAGGTAAATGACGGATTGGGTGTCCATTCTGTGTCTACTTCAAAACACGTCGAACCATGAAAACATATACTGGTTCAGAGAAAACGGCGTAGAATTTCACACACATTTATCTTTTAACACATACTAAAAAAGCCCAACTTGTTATTGGAACTCACTCACTTCTTTTCCAGAAATGATGCGATACTTAGCAAGTAAAGTGCAGTAATGCCATGAAGTAGGTATATGTCAGGGAGATGCAATTAAAGAGTTATATAAACAAATACATGGCGAATATATGTAAATTATTTTTTGGGCTTTACCATAGAATGGCCATATCAACAGCAACTTACGAAGTACGGTTAACATCTATAGTTTTAACTTTTGTAAAATAGAGAATATACAGATAAAATATTTCGAAGGCTAGCAAGTTAAAGAAACATAAAATTGTATAACAAAAATATTAACAGTTTGTTGAATAATTAATTTACAAAATATGGATTATTATGCATTGGTGTCAAAAGAAATTAATAATGATGACCTTAATTATATAAATATGAATCGAGACACGGGACGCAAGTACCTCATGTTCCAGACAAAAATATCAACAACATTTTCTTTGTTTGAATTGCATTGTTGGGTAATATATCCAAAATTTGTTGGATGGTTTGTTGGATTGACTTCTACATTTATTTATGTATAGGTTAATACGTGACGCGTTTCGTCTTCAGTGTTTGATAATGTCCTAAGAAGACGAAACGCGTCACGTATTAACATATACATAAATAAATGTAGAATTCATTCCAACAAACCTCGTTTTATTTTGGATATATTACCCAAAAATTTAACAAAATGTGTTTTTGTTAAAAGTGGAAAATTTATAGATTTTATTTATGCCTCAACATAGACGAAGAAGTTCATTGGATGGTACGTGGAAGTCTGAGTATTTACAGAGTTTACGACCTGTCTGGCTAATAAGCTGGATTCAGTGTTCTAAGGGAAGCACAGACCATTTTTTTGCATTTTAATAAAAATGCAGAATTATAAAAAATAATAATCTTCGCACAAACCATAGAGTCAAAGAAACAACTGCAGAACAGAGGTGGAAAAAACAATTCAATTTTATTTGATGTTAGTTTTAATGCCATAATTTAATACGATAAACCGTAACTTTTTTTAAACCTAGGAAACATTTGAAGTGATGGAATTTTTTGCTTAAAACAAGATTTTTCTGTTATGAAAAAACAAAATTTTCTTCGTAATAAATACATGGTTTTAAAATGGAAAGAGTTATTAAAAGTAAGGAATAATTTTTTTTTCCTTAAATATATACAATATTATTAAAACAGTCAAATTTCGAGATATACTTATATTCTTTAAAAAATGTGTCCAATGACACAACCAGCTCCTAGCGCCGCCGTTTGTATTCTGAATTTTTAAGTTTGAGATAGATGGTTTGAGATCTCAGCCTTAAACTAGAGGGAGCGAACATCGGTACGTATAACTGGTAAGGAAGACAGAAATGCCCGCCAGGTTTGCCTGCACATATGTCACCACGTACACTTTGCACGTTTCTAGATTAGGTACCCTCTATTTCGGGTTGAATTGGCACGCTCCTACTATTAGGCACATATTCCTAACGCCATCAGAGTTGACATAAAACACGCACACACACACACACAGATGTTTGGATTTCACATCTGCACAGGTCTATACATAACTAATAAATGCGCCGCTTCCCCGTAGGGATAGTAAAGAGAATAGAACGCCACACCAATCAGTATTTGTAAACATTCTTTGCCTCTTCCACATTCATGCATCTCCTCATACATACACCACGTTTATTCCGACTCCTCACCTGACCACTTTGAAGTTTTTGGATTACTTGATCGTGCCAAGTTTTCTTAGGTCTTCCTCTGCTTTAATTACCAACCACATTCTCCTCATATATTTATTTTACTATCCTTTCTTCACTGACATAACAATACGTATAAAAGCGATGGGTCTGTAGTAGTATAACTTTTAAGTCATCTGTGATTCACGTCTCTGTCAAAATTGTGAGTTGTCGTAATATCGAGTTGAAGTTAAGCTGTCGAGACATTGGGCTATTGAAAGATGAAATGGACGACAATAACGGAATTTTGATAAAGACCATTTTTCTTTGTTGAATGGTAACCCTATCCGTACCCAGATCCCACCCACACTATTCAATACCACCCGTACTCGAACACCCTACACCAACACCCACACGCCTACCCGACACCCATATACAGATTTGTTCATCCACCAGAAAAGAGACGAATTTAGAAAATAAAAATTCATCATACGAATATCATAACAGAAACCTAGAGAGATCGGTAATATATATATTTATATTACCCCCTATTAGAATCCAGTGATAATTGAACTATAATTAAAAGATTTATTTTCAATTGGTTTAAGCGTTTATGATGCATTTTTCACATTTACCTTCCCTATTCCTACTATTCTACCAGCAGACAAGCCTCTAAAAGCACGGGCTTTGCGGGTTATTCATATTTTAAAAAAGAATATAATTCCTGAAACATTTGAGGAAATAAAGTGAATAAACTTTATTTTTTTAGTTACTCCCGGCATTCGAACTAAGGACCCTTAGTGTGGTTTTTAATCGTGCTTATGACACTATGGAGCCAAATATTTATTTATACGTACCTATGCACTCTTAATTTTTAATTAATATCGCGTTATTTACCCACGTAGGAATTCTTAAATTAAAAATATCAGCCATTTAAATTTAATTAAGTTATACATAAAGTGTCAATATAAAGCTGTCAAATACAAAATTGAAATGATGTTTTTTTTAAAAAACCCCTTCAAAAAAATTGGACGGAAAATGTTGAAAATTGTTCGAAAAGTGCCAACTGGCAGTACAAAATATAAAATTTGAAAATTTAAATTCTGTTCATCTGCGCGCGCAGCATTTAGTTCCGCGGCTCGCCGCCAGAGGAATGCATCGTTCTTCAGTCATTTGTCGGCCGCGTTTGACAGTTGCCGTCCGATGCTCGGGATCCGTTATAACCTATACGGGTAAATAGGACTTCAGTCGTGTTATGTGAATAACTCTAGTCTAAATTGTGTCACCCAATTACCCAGTGTCTATTGTGCCGAAGAACCACATCCAAATATTCCGCTGGTAAGCCATAACAGCTTGCAATTAATTAATGTACATATTCAGATACTTACACGCTTGTCTCAGATCATAACAGTAAATATCGAAGATGTTGTGTTTTTACGAGATTTCTCTATCAATTTAATAAGTATTTTATTTATTTTTAATACCCTTCTTGTGCCACAAGATTTGTAAGCTGTCTTGGTTGTCACTATCCCAGTTTCTGTAAAGTTATTTTGTTTACATTATAATCCAGCTCACATGTTTTGTGCAATGACATCCCATCGAAGTGTTTTGGTATATTTTTAATATAATTTTATTTCATTCAACTTTTAAAATAATTGTGCTCAATAATCAGCAATTAAAAAAGTATTTTATACATTAAAAATATATAATGGTATAAGTTTTCTGATGTACATATGTTAAAACGTATATACACCTACAAATAGACAAAATATCTGACGAGCATTTTTTTATTAATGTCGTAAAAATATCTGTGTTCTTTTATTTTTGATGAAGTAAGCATTAAAAAAAAGTTATATATTGCACATGTTCAAAACAATGAGTAACCTTAAACTACAAACCTAATTAATGTTGTTTTTGATATACTTAATGATGACTGGTTGAAGGATATTTATGTAAGCAATAATATATTTCTTATAATTTTTTCTTAAATAAACATTAATAAAAATAGTAGTACAGAAAAAGTAATACTAAAGTTATAGTTTTTTATTTTAAATTTTTAATCAATATTATTAGCGATTAACATTTCATTTTTGATAGAATTGCATTCTATATAAATTCATATTATTAATGTTTGTATTTTTTGCAAGTGTTTTTTTACAATTCTGCTTAGATTCTTATCAGTCGGGCTATATTGCTAACGATGAAACCCGGCCGCCAATTGTTTTTATCTTTTGACGGTTGGTACAGGAGATCATTCGATAAAATGGAACTTAAATAATTACATATGTCTTCCTAAATTACAATAATTTGGAATATTTTGCATGGTCAATGCATTGAGAATCTACCTTGCACATATTTGAATGAATCGTATTTAAATTCTAGAGCAGATAGTGTACGTATTCTAACTGCTTCAATTAAATATGACAATATTGTTGTAATGATTTTTATCGCAAATTTCTAAGAAATAAAAACTACTCCTTGTGGGTACATGTTGTATGTCACGTGTCATATTAATTGATTTTATTAATTTTTGGCCAAAACGTTGCTTTAACTCTAGTATAAAAAATGTTTAAAAATTATTCTGAGCTGTGTAAAATAATTAAATTATCAGCCATATTTAAAAGAAAAAGTTATATTATTTTAAGTTATATAAGTATATATTTTTATATTAAAAAAATATTATTTTATTTGTTCGAGAATTGTACAGCTTTACACTTTAAAAAGTATATACTATAAATTGTTACATTAACTATTATCAACATTACATTACATTAACAAAAATAGTTACATTAATAAAAATAAAGCCAATTAAACAGTTCCACATTTATGTTATAATAACTTTTAAAACATTAAGTGATAAAAAAGTATTAGTATAGAAATACAAATATTAATATAAATTTACTGAAATTTCAAACGTAAAAAACATAAAACCATTCCAATCAAAAAAATATATGAAAACATGTATATAAAAATGTATTACTTTAAACAGTTTACATACCTTACAATAAAAAATACATCAAATAATACAAACTCAATAATCGTCTAAAGGTACAAAAGAAAATAATAAGTTTACAACAAATAAAAATACAGTATTAAGAGAATCAAAAACAACAAAAAAATGCCATAAGAGTCTGACTCATAAATTCATATTTTTATTACGTAATTCATCTTTTGAGACCACTTTGATTATTTCATTTGAAAATTTACAACAATAGCACGCCTTATGTACACGCATTAAGCGCATCAGTTGCATAACTATTGGATTTGGTTCAACTAATAAAAGCAGCAAGTATCGCATTCTTTTATTAACTTTACCTATTTCGATTGGATAATCAACTTATAACTTATACTTACACTACCATATACATACGTATACTTATACATAAATTCAATCATATTGGATGTGCTGAATCAAGATTTACTCTTAACTATTGATGTTCTGAAACTAATTGGAATATGGGAAGCGTAAATTAATGTGTCTACGCAATTATTCGCAACTTGGTATGGATGAAATAATTGATCGGTATTGAATTTGATTAAAATTTGATCGATACATTTTCAGTAATTATTTTATTTCTGCAATACTTGTATCTACAAAACTACTCATATATTTTTACTTTGTGACCAACTGATTTTTAAAAATAATTTCTTAACGTCAAAACAGCTGTCACTTGGAAGTATTTTTATCCTCGTAATGAAAAAAAAGTGGGCTGTATTGCCCTGCTTATCAATGCAGTAATTAAAAATGGTTAATTTTTTTCCATAATAAAAGTTTCATTTTATCTTATACATATGTTAAAATGTCGATGAAATATTAAATGTTATTAAAATCCAGCAGAGGAAGGCAGTCAACATACAAAAAATAACATGTGAAGTCGAGTGACATTTTAGACGAGTACATATTTCGTTGAATTAAAACTTATATGTACTGATTTTAAGAAAAGGGCCACATGGCGATTATAGCGAATTGGCCGTATACCGGATATCAGATATCCGGTAAGGCTTTCAACTGAAGCGCCGGATATTCAGTGTAAGATGTGTGCGTATCGCGCTCTTTGACGAAATCGCGACAGACAACCGCCAGACTGTGAGTATTTTGAAGAGTGCTGTGGTAAATAAGCTCGATTCTTCTTTAGTTAGGTTAGGTTAGGTTAGGTTAGGCCGCTCCTGGGAGGTGGAAGACCAGCTGTCTTTTCATCGTTTAGGTGGTCTTCCTGGGGGTCTGTTACCTCTTATGCTGCTATTCTCGCCACTCGATCCAAACTAGCTCTTCTCACAAAATTTCTCCATCAACTAGGTTCATTTTTTAAAAATAATCGTCTAGTTTGGAAGGCAGACCCTCAGGAGTATGGTCAACTCCAAACAGAAACCGATTCACACAATATTTATTAAGATTTATCTTTCGTTTTCTTGTAATTTTGTATACAGTATGATTTCTGAAGCAGGTGGTGTGTATGCAGAAAAGCGCATTCAACTATAGCCAGGAAATGCTAAAAAAACTTGTCCTTATTTACAACAATTTCATTATTTATTTTTATCACATTTTATTAGAGGTACATAAAGTATCAGATTTGTTACTTATTATTATCAAAAATAATTATTTATATGTTGAATGCATGGAAACACGTGTCTCTTTAAAATATAATAATTGCTAGTATTTACGAAAGTAAATATTATAAATTTTAATTTAAAAAAAGACGTTTTGTTTGCTGCATTGATTATCCGATATCAGGCTGGATGTAGCAAGTATTCAGTCGTATACCGGTTTAAGAAAAAGGAACGAATACTAATTGGTCATTATCCTTATACCTTCAATTACTGTCAATGAGTTGTCAAATTTGCGCAATAAGCCGACGATATTTTAAGTAGGTGCTTACTAAGCTTTAATTTTAGCACATATTTTTTTAAATTCAAAGCACGCGATTTTAGTCAAAAAGAATGAGCCGTTATGTTGTTGATTCGTACTGTAATTCGTAAACCACAAAATATTGTCTACGTGTGTTAGAATTTACACAACTTGACCCATAAAACTCACATTACGAAAAATGTTTACAAGTAAAACAAAAATCGCACCAATTGTAGAATAATAATATTTGTTTTCTCATTGTTAATAAAAAATGCTGATAAATTAAATTTTGTTTTTAATAATTTATTTGTTATGATGTATGCAAAGAGGCGTCAAAGCAAATTTGTATTATGTATGTTAATTACATTTTAAGTATAATAAGCAATAAAAACTGATAACCTAATGAACTTTATCTCCTATTTGTATAATTTAGTACAGCACATATTCGCACTTTATTAAGATTAGTGTTTAGAATATGTACCTATACTTAAAATATAGATGTTAGTAAAAACAAATTTCGTCATGTTCAAATGTATAATATTTTTATTTTAAAGAAAGAGAAATATTTGTGGTTTTATTATTTACAAAAATACTTGAGCCTAAGCGGCTTATTATTGGGAATAGGTATCAAATGGTGGTAGAGTGGGTTCGAACCAAGAAACTCTGACTTAAGAGTCCGCGACACCAACCACGGGACGACAATCCAACTCAATATATCCGTTTTTATGGACATCTCAACATAGATGAAGAAGAATATGAAAGTCTGGGCGTTTACGAGGCTTACGACCGTCATAGGCTGGTTTAAGATATCACTTTACAACAACATTTGTGCAACATTCACCGATTCTACCCATGATTGACAACCACCTACTCAAATTCTTTTTTTTTTTAATCCCTTACCGCACCCCAATGGTGCATAGGGCACTGCTTCATATAAACGCAGTGTTATCTCGATCGATTACACATGAAGGAAAGGTGATCAGCCCTCCACTTCAGGTACCAGTCCAGTGTAATATTGAATAAATATTAGAGTGAAAAAATCACTTATATTTATTAAACCCCCCTGGGAATCGAACCTGGGACCTCCAGAACGGTAGTTCTGGATTCTCAAATTCTTGGAACTTCAATATATGTATATTGTTCAATTTCGAAACATAGTGTTTGATTCACTAGAATTTCACTAGAGACATCTATTGGTGAGATGTTCCTTTTTTCCTTTAGATAAATTAGAGCTTTAAACTGCATTTTATAAATCAATGATTATTTTCTGAATTATTTTGCATACTAAAGTACGCATCAATTCTAAAGAATTTACATATTTTTACTGTTGCTCATAATCGGTAATAAAATAAATATTCATATCAAATAACTACTTTCACGGTAAATTTTATATTTAGGTAAGAAAATAACTATTTTATTAGAGTATTACCGTAAACTACGTAAAGTATTAACCCAAAATTACGTCCATACTGCTCTGAAGTTGATGACTTTAGTTGACATGTAAGTTGAGTAAACAACATATAATTTCGTACATATTATATATGACAAAATTTGTTCTCAATATATAGAATGTTCTTGCACAGACTTCGATGTTTTTTGCGTTTTTTTACGTAAAATAAAATGAGCGCTTTTTAAATGAAGTCCGACAGGATACAGGATGCAAATGTTTTTTGCGAACCATTGTGAGTACCCTCTTTAATTTTTATGAAAAAAATGTTCCTGATTGTGCACAGATTACGGCATTTAATTTATAAATTCTACCTAATACAGGTTGTTTTTTTTCTGTCAAATTGACAGTCTGTAGTAATAAGTGGATTTGATGTGATTTGTCAGAAGTAAATGAATTTGACAGTTGACAGTTGATTTGTAGTTAGTACGTTTTTCCATTTCACCATGAATAGAGCGAATGACCACTATGCGCGTCGTAGGTTCGGTGAATGGGCCGATAACAATATTAAGCTTGATCCTCTTTTTCAACGCAAAATATTGTTCACTGATGAGGCACATTTTATGTTAAATGGCCATGTCTATAAGCAAAATTATCGAATTCGGAGTGGAGAAAACCAAGAAACCTTTGTCGAGACGCCCATTAACATCCATTAAAAGTCACTGTTTGGTGTGCTTTATGGACAAGTGGAATCATTGGCCCATATTTTTTAAAGACGATGCCAGCCAGAATGAAAGGGTCGATGGAGAGCGCTACAGAACCATGATTACTGACTTCTTCATACCTCAGTTGAATGGCATTGATGTGACAGAGCTGTGGTTCCAACAAGATGGCTTAACATGCCACACGGGGGGTCCCACCATCAATTTATTGCGGGAAATTGGAATTTGTAAACTTCTAAAAAAACACCCTTTATTTTGTTTCTTAAACGGCAAAACGGAAAGCTTTAACATCTCAACAAAGGAGGCAACGTATTATGCAAGTTGAATATTATCATCTATGCCAGTACTGTACATGACCAGTCTGTGCGGTCGTTTTAAAATGTTCGCTAACGAATTGTTGGCTCATATTTTTTCGTACCATTTATATGCAAAGATTTGTATTTTAGTACAAAAATACAATTTTTGACCTTGTAAAGCCACCACGAATACAGCATTAAACACCTGCGTGTTGGCAATGAATTGTAAAAATAAGAAATTATGCAAATATTAAATTATTTTTTAGTGATTTCTTGCATTTGATTTTTCTGCTAAATGATAACATTTTAATTATTTTATATTTTTTGATTGATAATCCTCCTTTGGTACATTGTTTAATTTTAATACCTATTTTAAAATTAACTTGTTTTAGAACATAATGAATTAAATATAAATAAATAATGATTGTGTTTTGGTGAGTTTAAACTTAATAATTTAGATGCGGATAAATCAATAACAATATCAACAACAGGAAAAACGTGATTTTTAACAGGATGCGGCAATAATTTTATCCAAATGGACAGATAATTTATATTATTAGTACTATATTATTATTACAAAGCTAGACAAATTAGACTGATGGTCTGCGTACATTGATTATAATGAATTTTAGAAAGAGATGCATATTCAATTTATAATATAAATGTATTAGATATTAATTTCATAGTCTGGATAATCAGTGTGTAAAGACCCGGCACTCGTATTTTACTTATTATCATGTTTATAATTCACTTAAACCATTTATAAACAAATATAATAATTTTATTGATTGATTCGGCAGTCACTTTGTGGTATCCATTTTTAATTTAATTTTTACTTAGTACCACTATACCAGCAAAATGTAAAGGAAGTCAATGACCACATATAGAGCTGTATGTTTAAATGTTAACTTTCATCAATCGTGTTTAAAAAAATAGTATTTACTAAGCAAAAATTAAATAAAAAATACAATAATATTAACAAATGTCAAATAATTTTACTTATTTTTTGTAATTGCAGACAGTTGGTAGAATTCCAGGTTGAATTGTTGGGTAACATATCCAAAATTAAACACGGTCATTGGATTGAATTAAACTTTTATTTACATACTTATATGATATATAACGCGTTTCGTCTTATAAAGACATTATCAAACACTGCTTTGCATTGCAGTGTTTGATAATGTCTTGTTTGTAATAAGACGAAACGCGTCACATATCATATATGTAAATCAAAGTAGAATTCAATCCAATAACCGTGTTTAATTTTAGATATATTATCCAACAATTCAATATTTTTACATCTCACTTAGGGAGATTCATTTATTTATTTATTATTTATAATCATAATGTTACTTCTTATTATGCTTCTTATTACGCTCCAATGTGAGTAAAAAATATCAAGAAACGCTTTCGACACACAATATAAAAACTCCTCACCATACAAAAATAATCTGAATGGCCATTAAAATCTTAGAAATAAATTAACGAATATTAAAACATTGTGTGGCCCTTATCCTAACCCTGATGGTCTTTAGAGGATTGCATCGAATCAACGCAGTGTCAACTTGGTCGTCAATTATATGATAAGGAGGTGATCAGTCCTGTGCTCTTAAATATGGGAGAGGAGTAAATTTTATGTCGATCGGATGACGTAAATAAAGCAGCTCAGGGAGTATTACTTACTGCTGAAATTGAGAAAAATAACTTAATGGAGAAAATCTAATAAATACGTGTCACTTGAGAAATATAATAAAATAAAATAAATCAATGGCTTCCAACACATTTTCTTAATCTAATTGTCTTTACTTATGCTTCATTTCACTTAGCTGAATAAATTTTATTGGTTTTGGTTTATTATCGTTATTGGGTACTTAGTCGTGAATTATATTTTCTTCGTACTTTTCTCTTTTTGTGTATTTTTGAAACAGTTTTTATTGATATCTAGTGCAGTGATGTGCGAAGAGATAAATTTCCGGTACAGTTGTCGCAATGCAAAGCTTTTTTAGTACTTTCGTAGATGTCATCGATATTTTAGTAACGAATTGTGTTTCATTAAAAAATGTTTGAAGCTCTAATTTGAATTTATCACAAACTTTGAATGGCGGTTTGCTTGGATTTGACGTACAGAGTTCGATTCCTTACTTTGTCACAACTCAATTCCGTCATTAGCGTTAGAAGAAAACAGCTCAGATTTTTTTTCAGATGTTTTTTAAATAAAATATAACAAATTGGAATTTTAAAAGAAACACTGTAGTTTACAAACACAATCTTCAAAACAGACATTTTTTTCCATATCTTCATAAAAAAATGGTGCTCAAGGCACTGTACCGGTTTATGTTTTATCTTTATTTTTATGTGAATAACGTGCAGCTAACTAATCCCTACATTCCTTGAATCAGAACCACCTGCAATTAACTAATAGACTAATTCAATAATTAAGTATAAATAAGTTAGGTATATTGTTGAGACAGTCTGGAATTGAACCTAAGACCTCATGCATGATAATGTTATAAATGATGAATATGTGCTTATCATGCCGTAACCACAGCTTTCATTATTATTTAACTTAATTAATTACTTTTTTGTCTTCTTTAAAATTCCGTTAATTTTGTTAACGCACCCAATTACTCATTTGAATTTTAAAACATGAATACGTCTTGATAAATTCACTCTATACTCTGGTTTATTTCAAGTTTAATTAATGTGTTCAAACCAACATTTTTTTTAGATACTAATGAAAAATTCAGACAACTGCGATTACGTTTTGGAATTTCATTACGTGTATTGTAATAATGAAAAATAATTAATAAAAATTATAAATACGAGAAAAATTTATGTACTACTTTGGCAAAGTCTATTGTACGATTACTTACGTACAATTTTTTTGCACCTAAGTCTTTCAGGTATTTATTATGAAGTGCAACTGTATTTTTTAACAGCCAGTTGCTTTTAAGTCTTCAGGTACTGTAAATAAAGCCTGTAAAGAAGTATAGTTTGAACAGCTGTTGTAGAATATCGGGACGTATATGCATCATCAAATGTATATATTATGCGAGTAGATAAGTTTATAATGTATGGCATGTCAAAATCGTTTTCAGCACACTACTTGAGTGTAGGTACCTACACATCAGTGGCGGACCTTCCCTAGAAGCCCAAAAGCCCGGCATGCGTAACAACTCCAACAATCATTAAATTTTAAATTGATTAAAAATACATAATTAATGCATGCCTGTTTTTAAATTATCGCGCGCTTTTTCGTACTACCCGAGATAGCCGAGTGTAAACATTCGGCTTTCGCCCTGTCTGTTGCAAGTGCAGGCGACACAAGATTAGCCATCTCGCTCGCTCTCATTGGCTTCAATTTGGGCTTCTGGTTCCGGCAATATGTCTTATATTTTTGCTTAAAAAATATAACTCTAACCATAAAATAGTAGGTACATATATGGCATTTTGTATGAAATTTGGAAGCCGGCTTCCATTGGCCTGAACTTAGCCACACACGTGGTGCACAATTTGCAATCGTATCGAACGTATTTCATAATGGTTATCTGTCAAACTATTCTCAACGACTTTTATGCCTTTGTATTTGAGTCGATTATTATTCATTGATTATTTGCCTAATCTACACTTAGTACATATTTATTTATTATTGGAAATTATCTAATTATTTCCTTACGTATTCATACTTCACAATGAATTCGGAAATGGCCGATGTCGTTCCTTGTAGTGATTTGAAGTGTCTAAAAGAGTTACTTCATAATGGAAAGGTTAGCGCTTTGAATTTTATTAAAAAAAAAAGAAATGATTACATCTCTAAGACCTACTCCCAATTTAAATATATCGCAAACTGTTAAATCGCATAACAGGAAGTTTAATCGGTCAGTATACAAAACTCGATGGATTGCCGGTTGCTCTCATATTAATAAATTATTTTGTTGGTATTGCGTTTTTTTTTCTAATGACAAAAATGTGTGGAATTCATCCGGTTATGATGATTTAAACAATTTAACAAACGCCATAAAACGACATCAAAATACACAGAAGCATTTGAACGCTGTAATAAGTTTCCATAATTTCGGTAAACATAGAATAGAAACATCCATATCTCGGCAATTATCTGAGGAGGTAACTAGACATAATTTAAAAGTAAACCATAATCGAAGTGTTTTTCAGCGGTTAGTCGATGTTGTTTGCTATTTAGCTCAGCAAGAACTCGCTTTTAGGGGACACGATGAATCCGAAACATCACTTAATAGAGGAAATTTCCTAGAGCTCATTTCAATGTTGTCTAAATATGATCTTGTTTTAGAAAAACATATGCAGCAAAGCGACAAACAGGGTTCTAGTTACCTTTCTAATAAAATACAAAACGATATTATTTGCAGCGTATCGGAAGTAATGAGGAATCAAATAAAATCGGAAATAAAAATGTCCACTTTTGTATCAGTAATTATAGATGAGACGCCAGATATTAGTAATAAAGAACAATTATGTATGATATTTAGATATTTCTCTGGAAATGATATACATGATCGATTTTTAGGATTTATTGATGTATCCAAAAATCGAACCTCAGATGTACTTGCCGAGATTATCATGCATTACGTAAATATTTATGACTGCAAAAATAAATTAGTCGCGCAAAGCTACGATGGCGCGAACGTCATGTCTGGGGTAAGAAACGGGGTGCAACAAAAAATTAAAGAGTTTTGTCCTCAGGCTATTTATATTTGGTGTAATGCCCATATATTAAATCTAGTTTTATCCAAGTCTTGTAGCAGAATTGGTGAAATAAGTTCATTTTTTTCTGCTGTTCAGGCTTTGGTTCATTTTTTTAGCAACAGTACAAAAAGATCCGCTCATTATGATAAATTTTGCAATAAAAAAATACCACACATTTCTGCTACTCGTTGGGCGTACTCATCGCGTACTGTAAATATTATATTTGAACAAAAAAATAATCTAATTGGCTTATTTAGTGAAATGGCTGACAATCCTCAGCAATGGGAAGGCGATACAAATTTGTCGGTGGAATCTTTTAATAATTCTTTACAATCTTTTAATTTTAATTTTTTTTTACAAGTATTTCACATAATATTTGAAAAAACCGATAGTTTATATAATATCATACAAAAATCGCAAATCGACGTGGGTTACTGCAGCAATAAGATAAAAGAATTTCATAACTGGTTGAGTACGGATTTTCAATCGCAATTTGATCAAATATATGTCATTGCATCTCAAAAAAATACTGCCCCTCGCTTAAGACGAAATGTTTCGTGTGCTCGTACGGAATACAAAAGAATTTTCATCCAAATTATTGATAACATATCTTCCGAAATTAATGACAGATATTCTGAAATATTCAAACTTCATTTTTTTCAATTGCTCAACAACAAGCTTTACGACAGATATAAACTGAATTTTCCAACTGACGAATTAGAATCTTTAGAATTTCACTTCGGTATTCATTTTGATAAACAATCATTAAAAAATCAATTAATATGGTTGTACTCTTCTTCGGACTTGAAGGATTTTAATATATTTCAGCTTATAGATTTTATCAACGAAAATAGTCTTGAAGATGCATTTTCAGAGTTGCTAAAGTTAACTCATTTGGTGATCACTATACCAGCTACAAGTGCTTCAGCAGAACGCGCATTTTCAGCATTAAAACGAATACACACTTACTTAAGAAATACACAAGGACAAAATCGCCTTTCCGAACTCTCTATGATTGCCATAGAAAAAAAACTATTAGCAAATCTCAAACATTCAGTGACTTTTTATGAGGATATTATAAAATCGTTTTTGAAAAAAGATAGGCGGTTCGCTTTAGAATACAAATAAAAATGTTTCAGTACGTTGCGGGGCTATTTTTCACTAATTTCAAATATGTGTATATTGCTATTCTATAACATTTGAGCAAATTTATTTGTATGATAAATAATTCTCGAAAGCTTTTATTCATAATTCATAAAAGGGTTTGAGCAAATATGTTTTTTAGGGTTATTATTTTTTTAAATCCTATCAAAATTGATAAACATAACATATATACTTTATCAACCATTATTGTTGTATGTATACATATCTATGGATTCCGATGATGATTATTAAACACTATGCATGCCATTATATGGTGATGGTACTTATTGGTGATGGTTGATATCTGAGGATGATATTTTATTATAGTGAACTTTTTCTTTATTTCAAGGTGATGGTTAAACCTTACAAAAGTTACATGTATGCACATTTTTACAATGATTAGCATACATTGTTTATATTTATAATACTTTCAGGGTGCTTACTATACTGGGAATGATATGAGGTGAAGAAATTATAGGTACATCATGTATTCACGAATGTGAAAAATAATGGGCTTGCCTTACTGGTAAACCCTGGGCACGCCACTGCTACACATGAATGTAAATCAGAGAAAATATTTTTTTTACGTATGAAAAAAAAATCGATAAATTGTTATCACATTTAACAAGACACAGATTTTAACCGTAATGTTGTCAGGTCTAATGTATAGAAATGGTAGAAGTATTTTTATCATATCGAAAAACAGCGAGAAAGAAAAACACAACTCCGTCACCACATTGGCACGCATAGAAATACGCACGTAGAGGAAACAAAAAAAACTATTTGCACTAATATCGAAAACCAATGGGACGTTTTTTGAACGAACGAAAGCATAAAGTACAATATTTTTGGAGATAATCCAAATTTCTACATTTTGTCGTTAGGAATTTCGGTAAGCGTAATGCAACGGGTTGCGTTTGTATAAAACTTTGTGTTTAGTACAGGGGATACAGAACGAAGATACCTAACTTACTATAAAAATGATAGGTTTAACTGGATGAACGCAGGACGCAGGATGCAGGTTGACGGTGAACCTTTTACATTAATTTATATGGACTTTTCTCAAATTTCTACAAGGTAAATTTTTAACAGGAGTTTTAAATACGTCTATACGTACATTTTAATGGTCTGTATAATACGTGATATAATTTTAATGTAAAATTTTATTTTATATGTTTTCGAAGTAATTATTCAATGAAATTAAAATTTGTTGATAAAAAAATCTACTTGTAGCTTCGTATCTGGCGTCTTTGTAATTTATGTATAATATAATACGATTTTAATTAAAAAAAATATTTTGTAAGTATTTCATTAAATTAAAATTTATTTGAAAAAAAATCCACTTGTAGCTTCGAATCTGGCGTCTTTGTGTTCTTCTATCTCGACTAGCGGTTATGTACTCTAACCGTAAAATTTAAGATAATTGCTTTTAAATTCTCTTTTTTTGTACTTTAAGTGAAATTAATATGAGGCATTCGAAGCTTGCTTTTTACTGAGATGATTTGCGAATATTAAATTTTATAATTACCTATTTATGCGACCGTAATTTCGAGGACTTTTCTTTAATGTATTTGAATTTGATGAGGTAAATATTTTGATACAGTTTAATTATAACGTCGTTCTAAGCGAGAGAGTAGTATCTTTGAAAACGTAAATTTTGGCAGAAATTAGAAAAAAATGTCCCATACAAATGAGTACAAATTGCAGCGTTTGAGTTTACAACGATAGAAAAATAACTGTGATAACAGCTTTATAAAGATAAAAAAAAACTTTTCATTGGACTTTCACATTTTTATCTAACATTTAATGATTAGACTTTAATCTTGACCTTAATCTTAATTCAGCATACGTACATATAAGCCGCGCTTTAAAGTATTGGGAAATCAAACTTTATTCGGGAAAAATTGATTTTTTTTTATTGGTCACATCGACTTCATGATAATATGGATATCTGGACTAGTATCTATTTTATATACCAAAGTCGTTAGAAATAGAAATTCGGAAGGACAATTAAATTTATCTATTTTTAGTTTATCTATTCAGAGATGACGTTCAGAATTGACCCACTGGGGTTTATTTGATATACTTTTACAGTTAACTATCCTTAATGATACTGAATCAAGTTTTCTGCAGATTCGACCTAATTCGTTGGACGTGTCAATACTTCGACATGGCAATTATGTCTCCTATAGAATTAGAAAGGATTAGAAGAATGGAAATAGGATTAAAAGGGAGTTAAGGAGCAATTGCGTATAGTTATGTCTCTGATGTTTCCCGAAGGACATCAAAGAAAGTCACATTTCACGACACAGTTTAAAAAAAATGGTTATGTAATATTGTTGTATAATGCTACGTTTATTTTCATGTCACCGTAATTTCGAAAAAGTTATTTTTTTAAAATAATATATCAATCCGTTTCCGGATATTTTTCCGTTTTTAATTTAAAAGAAATGTTTTTTTTGTCGTAAAAAATAACGTTCCTTTATTTGGACAAGCCATGTTGAATTTTGTTATAAATTAATATTTTTAATGTCCTTATTTTCAAAATTGTTGAACTTTATTCCAAATAGAGTTTGTTTTCAAGATTTTTTGTCATCGTCTGGTTTAATACTTTATACACCATGTAACATTCATCATTCTACCAATATTACACACATTTCAACATATATGCGTATATTTCAATTTACAGAAACACTTTTTCACCTTTAGATCCCACCGATGACAAGTCCTGTAAATGCCCAACGACAAACATTTTTTCCCGTGAATTGCTTCCTCTCTGAGAGATATATGTACATACGTATTGATTACAATACCTCTTGGTATAAATCCAATAATTCTGTCCGTACAAATTTTGGATATAGTAAAATATTTATTTATTTTAAATTTTACATACATAAGTCATAAATAAAATATTCCCGATGAGTAATTTCCATTACTCATTTCGGGACATGGGATTAAGATTAACAAGACTGAAAAGCAGATAAGAAAGTAACAATTATGAAAACACAAGGCAAAATGAAAAATATAAAGCAATAACAGGTACAGTTAATACATCGTATTGTTTATAAATCGTAGTCGTACAGGAGAAAGTTACCAACTAACAAAACGTAAAATGTTCAGGAGGGTCATTTAAGTCACTTTTGCTTGGCAACAAAATAAACATCAATGCAGTAAGTCATTTTTACCAAATCAATATATTATAGTTCCAAGTTCAAAATCGCTTTGGAATTTTTTCAGGGCAATATTAAACTAGTACGATATCAAATAGTCAATGATCACGTTTTTGTAAAAAATACACTTGGTCTCTTTCTCCTGTATGACTACGAAATATCCATTATATTTTTCTTTTAGATATGTTTAATTATATTTGATAATGCTTTTGCGATAAGTTCACCGCAATCTTCCGGTGTGTAAATAAGGTAAATAAATAACTATATTTGTCTGTAAGAACAGTGCCTAACCCCAGACCGCAATAATAATCTTCATTCTTCTCTTCACAACCACAGCTTAACCACATGTTGCACAGTCCTAAAACTTACTCCATATATTATAGTACATTTAGTACACGTACAGTCTCATACGTTCATTCTTAGATAAAATACACACTCACACACACATATACATACAGTGCAGGGCTTATATCTATAGTTCCGATTAACGATGTTCAGTTCAATGTTTCTTTTTTTCGTTGTGTGTAACTTTGAGTATACTGAACTTGTGGAGACCCGGTTGTGAAATTGTTATTTAGAACGAATAATGTAGAGAATCCAACTATGGATATTTAATAAATTACGTTCATACTCTGTGTAAGTAATATTTTCAAGCTATAGGGTGGTAAAGCTGAATTATTGCGTAAATACATAATACAAATGTCAGTGTAGATTCGTTTATTTAACCTGGTGTATGTCGTAAGGTTTTAATATTCCAATAGTATTTTTTTTTTGGGACGGTTTGTTTAATTTTTTTCTCTCCCAGTCATTGATAGGTTTGGAGAATTCTTCTAATCCTTATCCGCACCCATGGTGCATAGGGCACTGCATTGTATTAACGCAATGATATCTTGATCATTTCTTAAACGAAGGCAAGGTGATCACTCCTGCGCTTCAAATACTAATCCGGGGTAGTATTAACTAAATATTATAATGTAAAATCACTAATATTTATTTTCGACCCCCCTGAGAATCAAACCCGTGACCTCCAGCATGGTAGCCGAGCGTGGTGGCCATTACACTACGGGGGTAGATGACTTTATTTATTGGTATTTTTGTTTTTATTTGTTTATTTTCTTAATATTATTCGTAATAATTACGTTTCATCTCATTTGAATGTTTACGGGGCGTTGTATAGAGTATTATTTGATATTGTGCATCTTTAGTTGAACATCCTAAGTTCAACTTCATAAAACATCTTAAGTTGAACTTTGATCCGAATTAGCTTGTTTGAACGTTGCTCTGCCTTTTCTCCCAAACTAATACCGGCCCAAATTGATGCTATCCGCTAAAAGCTCGTCGTAACGTCACTGGCTGTTGAATGCATAAAGCGATCTCTCTACCGGCGAGAGAATGATTCATGCTCTCGTTTCTGCATATCGGTTGGACGTTATAAATAACACGAATCGTATTTCTAATACACATTTGAGAATACGGGGGGTATTTCAGATACCTCGTTTACAATTTTTAACAGCCATTTTAAAAATAAACCGCTAAATCGGATATTTATTCTGTGCGCCGATTTAACGTTTTTAACAGCCGATAAAAATGCGATATCAAAGCGTACAGAATAAAATTTTAATTATATCTGCCGATAAATCTCATTACGTATGTTAAATCTAGTTATAAACGTATGGTTTGGACGTAATGGTTTGGACATGTAGAACGAATGAGTGAGGAAAGAACGGTAAAACAAATTTATGAGGCGAATGTTAGCGGGAAAAGATGCAGAGGAAGACCGAGAAAAACATGGCACGATCAGGTATGCCAAATACTTGAAAGTGGTCAGGTTAGGAGTCGTAACAATCGGCGGGTATGTATGAGGAGATGCATGAACGTGGAAGAGGCGAAGAATGTTTGCAAGGACAGAGTGGTGTGGCGCTCTATTCTCACTGCCCACCCCTGCGGGGAAGCGGCGTGATGGTTAGTTAGTTAGTTAGTTAGTTAGTTTGTAAACGTATATTTAATAATGGATTATCTTCCGTCGACAGTTGTTTTTTTAAAGGTAGTTATGATTTAAAAAAAATACTCTCAAGAAAACACGTATGTAATTGACATATTAACACTTATTTTTTCATAGAAATGCCGTTACTTAATACTTTACTCATGATACCGGTTTTTATTGTACCGATATTATACATTTTGTTATTACATTTACGTTTTTTACAGGCATTTATTACTGGCACTGCGTTTTATAAAATAAAACAACAACTACATAGCTGCTTCCACTTTTGTTTTATTTGACTAGTGATCGGGTTTAGTCACTAATCAAATAAAATAAATGTGGTAAAAGCTATAAAGTATGATTATTTTATCCATTTTGGCAAATCTATTTTTATCCTATTGAATCGTACCTACTTAAACATAATATCGTTTTCGTGCGTTTTTTAGTCCAAAATTTACAAATAACTAAATTTTGAAAGTCATCCAACCCTAAAGCTTGTTTTACTATCAGTTGGTTTTGCTTGATATGATATGATTTAATATTTTGTCTAATAAATGCCATGGTATGGTTATTTGCACAAAAACAAGCCAAAACTATTTTTTTTTCAAATTAATTATTGGGTATGAAGCATATGAAAAAATATAGATTTTCACGATAGAATTAAATTACAGTGTTGTATTGAGAAAATATTTTACAGAAAAAAATGCGGCCATAATATCTACGTCACTTAAATTTTACATCATTTGCCACAGTTAGAATTTTCTTTAGTTGCTTCTGAACGATCAGTTCAATCGCATCAATGAGGATCGGTTACTTAAAAATTGTCAATTATACTGATCGTCTTGAGCCGCCTTAGAGTTCTCCAAAATACCTTCACTTATGTTTATATGTATTATAATATTTAATTTTTTTATGCGAATAAAAAAAATCCGTAAAAAGTCTAGTGGTGTTTTGAATTTATGGGTCGTAAAATCGTGGATTCAATCTTCAACTCGTACAATGATAAGTTTTATAACGATATTGATTGGTCGTGAGAAACAAAAACTAGCAGTAACAACAGTTTTATTGTGACATTTTTTTGACCAACATGCTTATGAAAAATGAATAATATTTTTAATTCAGTAATTTCATGAAAATAAAATGGGTACATTTGCAGGATTTCTCGTTAAAATGTAATTGTTTTAAAAAATACCGTCTGATGTTCATGTTAAAGTCCATTCGGCCTATTCCGTGATATGCATAATGTATGATTTAGCATAAATTGAATATTTATAACGACGGAGACACAGAATTCCGCAAAACGTGTATTTTTGTAGGAACGAAAAACAACTTTGTGACTGAAAGTGTTAGGCACGTCGAGTCGCGCAGCCGTACCTAATTGTAAAAAATGTTTTCGTGAAACACACAGAATAATACACTTTATTCGAAAAATAAATTAAATATACTCATATGGTATAATTCAGATGCTAAAAGCGTTTTTATATTTTTACGAATATCGAATTTGACGTGCGGAATACATATTGTATTTTACCAATAATTTGGCAAAAGTTTGAAAAAAATGTTGTTTTGTATGACCGTTTTGTATGATTTTCAAGCCGAAAATGTGTTTCGAAAAAAAACTTAAAAAACAAAAAATGTTAACCATGTACACCATTGTTAGTATTAACGCAGCTTTTCGCAGTCAAAGTTAATAACATTAGTTAATTAGAATTATAAATATCGTTCGTATTTTTCGACTAAAACTTCAATCATTAATATCTCCGATAAAGTCACATAAAAATAAACAAATAATAAATAAATAATAAGGACGCGGAATGCATCGAAACAGGTGTCACGGTAGATTTTAAGAAATAGTGGTAATTACTAAGTAAAACATTAATTTAAAAAAAATAAACAATTTATTTGTACAACTTATTTATCTGGAATCGAACACTTGGTCCCCAGTATGTGTTTTGAATATTGAAAGCATTAACTTTGTGGATCATATTGATATATTGTTTCGAGAAATAAAAATAAATGTAACCCTGAAGAGGGCAACAGGTTGTTGCCGAAACTAGTTGGTTAAATAAAAATGTGAGTGGATCAGAAGACAAAGTATTTTTATTTCTCGAAATAACATCCCAGTACCTATGTGTTTGTCATTATAATAATTTGTTACGTTATACATAATTAATTGTTTTTATTTATTTATTCTCTTGTTATTTTTTGTTTGTTTTGATTTTGTCAATAGGTCACTAACAGGTTAAAAATAATATTTTAAGTGTTGCTTAATTCCATAAAAACATTTTTTTGTTCATTTTTTTATATATTTTATAACATCACTATTATGCTGTTCGTAAACTGGTAATTTGCACAGCAGTTTGTCATATTATGCAAATAGGACAAGCTAAAGGAGGATATGAACTTCAAATATTCAAAGCCTCTATTTGAGAGAGTCTAGTTGATCGTGTCGTCTAAATGGCTGTTTTAAGTTTTTAGACCCGAATCGTTTGGGGTAAGTTCTTCCCATTTCTGCGTAAAAGCTTGATCCAGAAATTATTAATTTAAATTAAATTAATTAACTAAAGATAGACAAATTGAGCTTAGATTTTTTTCATCGACATAGTGCAATTTCCTTGTAATGGATTTTGAACATTTAAAAACTGACAATTAAAAAAAAAAAAAAAATATATATATATATATATATATATATATATATATATATATATATATATATATATATATATATATATATATATATATATATATATATATATATATATATTTAAAAAAAAATTAATTGAAAACATTAATTTATATTTGATATTTCAAAAATAATTCTTAATCTGGAAATCAGGAAAGCAGAATTCAGAAGAATGATTGGATTGATTGAGTCAGCATTGACTAGTCTGACGAAGATTTGGAAAAATCGGACCACACTGAGAATGACGAATACCATTATTCTAAAATATCCGTTAATCTCCGTTACATTGCATGGAATTGAAATATGATCATTGAGAAAAAATAAAAGAATACTTATATAAGATATATTTATAACGGGGTTGTGGAGGCAAATGATACGCATTCCTTGAACTTCAAGACGCACAAACGTCTGCGTCGCCCAGGAACTTTAACTAATCGAAATACACCACAACATACCGAAACGACTGTTTCTTATTCACAACACTTTGAGTGTATCCAAATACTTGGATACATATATCTGGATTTTCTTCATTTATTTTTGTTTTTTTTTTTCATATTAACAAGGATATGAAAGAATATACAATTAACAACAAAGATGTAAAAGAAGTCTTGGTATTTATAGGGCTTATGACCTATCATAGGTTAGGTGTTCAAATATTCACCATTCTACAAGTGATTGACAACCACACTACTTAAAGTTTTGGAATTCCTAGATATATAATCGATATCAGACTATTTTTTACTTTGGGCATGTTCCCAGATATATCATGAATAGTTCCGAGAATCTGGCAAACGGTGTAACAATTGGGGCTAAGAATTGAATATGATGGTCTTCTTTAAGATTAGTGTCCAAATGAAGAAGATCCTCTTAAAATTCTGTCTAAACTTTGCCCTTAGACCGGAAAGAATAGAGGGAATTGCTCAAAAAAGTCTCTGACATCCCAAATGACCACATAGAGAGGTATTAAAGAAGCAATACGATGAAGGCTAAGATGTATATAAGCACATCTCCTAATAATATAAATCACCTCTTTCTTACATATTTTAACCGTTACATGCGTCGATTTTATAAATATTTCTAATGAACTACGTGATATTTGCTATCACGGTTAATCTGAGCTTAAATATTTAAGAAACCGCGTATTATTGTTATAGTAAGTAATGTGCGAGTGTGCCAAATATAAAACATTTATTTGTGTAATACGATAATTTTTTTCTGGCGATTTTTGTTGTTTTGTTGTTGTTGATTAATTGAATTACTAATGACTTCTATAAATTATGAGAATAATCGATCACATTATATCTTTATATCTTATATCATTATATCTTACACAATGAAGATCATTATTTTCAAATCCACATTAGAAATAAAGGGTAAAGGCGAGACCATGGTCTGATAAAAGGCATTGAAATTAATTTGTGTACTTATTGCATTTGATTTATTCATTGGCACTTCGATTTTAAAGCGTTCGTGCTCAAAGGCTTCGAGTCACTTGGCAGGAAGCCATGTAAATTTACTTTAAAAGACTTCTCAGTTTTCCGCATATGGTAATTTAGATGTCTACCGCAGGGATTTAGAACATTTTTCTATACACGAACACCATGTTTCACGCTCAATATATAAAACTTTGGGTGATTATTTCTCGCAATATTTTGAAAAATGCATTTTTTTCTAATACCATAATTTTGATAAATACTTGTTTTTTAATCGATTACTATTCATGGAGTTCATTTTTGCGAGAAAACATACTATTCACGGATCAATAATATGATTTTGTACATGTATTGCAAAATATAATTTATATATATGGATATGTATATATATATATATATATATATATATATATATATATATATATATATATATATATATATATATATATATATATATATATATATATATATATATATATATATATATATATATATATATATATATGTGTATATACTACCAAACATTTCGTCTATACTCTTCAATAAGCAAAAAAGTAAACGCGATAAAATACCTGGGGATGTGCGTAGTTCTAAAAATGCCGACGGCACAGCGGCAGGGAAAAGTATGCATACATACGTTGATATGATAAATATGACAGTGACGCGCTGCAAACAGATAGATAGACTGCGATAAGTTGGTAACACCTCCGTCTACAGACGTGACGAAAAGGTGTTTACATAGTTGCCTCCTGTAGTTTGAAGTTGATGCTCAGTTCTTCAAGGGACGGACTCCTACAAATGAGCAGTGTTCAAGTTACACAAGCAAGTATGAGGACGAATACCCTGGCCATTTCCCTTTTCTGCATGTCTTTCCTTCCTCCATTTCTTACATTCTTACATTTCCGTTTTCATATAATAGTATTGTCCATCGCCCTCAGGACTTTCGGTCGGAGGGTTTGTCCTTCCCGCTGAATGTCCAACACCTTTTATCAATTAACTCCAAAAATATTAATAGTGCGGTCATTTAATATGTAAAAAAGTATGACAAAAACGTGTAACCCCAAGTAAAATCATTAAAAAAAATTGTTTAAGTAAAATCACTAGTATGGCAATTATCACCCAATATTGGGTGCTTTGCCAATAAATAAAAAAATAAAAAAAATAAAAAAATGTCCATCGCCCTTGACTTTCGTCATCTGTATCTCATCAAAAATACTTTACTCTTATATCGTGGTGATCTGATGCAGTGCCTTATGCACCATCCGGGTGTGGATAGGTGTTAACGAAAATAATAAGTACTCGCACCAGTTAGTATACATCGGCTTTGTGATCAATGGGAGTAATGACAAAAGGTACAGATACACACGCTACTAATTAAGCATGCTTAAAACGCGCATGCTATCTAACTGTATACATTTGTTTAAAATAAGCATGCCCATTTACATACATCGATATTTGCATATTCATGAACAAACCTGTTCAGACGCGCTCAGAGCAAGCCCCTTCCACCTGCGCTGCAGGTAGCATGCTCGTAAATCGAACCACTGTCGATTTTTGAGCATGCTCGAAACGAGCATGCTTATTTCTAGTAAAGTACGTATACACATGCTACTATGTTTCAATAGCTCAATAAAAGCATGCTTTTGTGTTAATAATGAGCATGTGTATCTAGACCTTGAGTAGGTACTCGCAAACATACAATTCAGTAATCGTCCGACTGTGCGAGGGGCTAGGCGTATTCCGCGCACAATTTTTTGTGTGAATATCATTTTTTTTAAACTCCTTTCCTTTCAATAATTCTTTTCTATTTCAAACCATATATTTATTTCGAAGAGAAATTGATTTTTTCAATACCTACATAAACGGTGTTTCAAGAAAAAAACTATCTACGTTGCATGTTACCCGGGTTTGAAACAATTTTGTCTCGGGCTATTGGTGACTGGGCATTCATAGACTAAAAAATGTGTGTCGAATATTACTATGTTGCATTTTTATAATAAGACAGTCACTTTTATTTTTAACCTTGTCGGAAAATATTATTTATTACTTTCCTGTTAAACTCGTATATTTACGTCGAATTTTCGACTCTTAATAGTTTATGTTTAGCAAGTCTACCATATATGGTCTGGTTGCAAATTTTCTTTTCTTTTTTTCCCTTCTGTATAAGAAGGCAATAAATTCAGACCCGTCACGGAGTTCAACTGAACTTTTCTGCGTAGGGGTTCATATCAATATGTAATAGAAACGCCCCCGAAGTGTATTATGTATCTTGTACACTATATTTACATACCTGTATACGGTACGCATTTCATCTCATTTATTCCTCATTGGCATTTTACGTCCTTATAAAAAAGCTTTTATTCAATCAAATATTATTTATAATTTATATTTGAAGCACTAACTTTGTGATTTTCCATTTTATAATTAAAATGAAACTTTGTTTTGAAATCACTATAAATATTTTATTATAACTTAATTATAATGTCTACCGGTTTGAGAAATACTCGATAAAGAAGCGGTTAGCTTCGAAACCGGTAGACATTATAATTAAGCTATAATAAAATATTTGTAGTGATTTTAAAACAAAGTTACATTTTAATTATTCAAATACTATTTTATTACAGCACCTTTTTAAAATTAACTCGTCAGTTTTCGATTACCCCTACGGGTATCTTGTTTTTCTACAAAAACTTCTACTAAATTAATAAATTATTGAATTAAAAGTCTCAACTTTTGTAGGAACATACATTATCATAACTTACTCGTACAAAACTTTTTGTATGTTTTAAGTTTAACTTTAAATTAAAAATGCATAGATTTTTACCATTTTTTTTAAAGCTTGGCACGATCAGGTATGTCAAATACTTGAAAGCGGTCAGGTTCGGAGTCGAATAATTGGCGGGTATGTATGAGAAGATGCATGAACGTGGAAGAGGCGAATAATGTTTGCAAAGACAGTGGTGTGGCGTTCTATTCTCTCTGCCTAACCCTGCGATGAAGCGGCGTGGTTGTTAGTTTGTTAGTAATTATTTTTAAATTAACTCATCAGTTCTCTATGTCGCCTACGGGTGTCTTGTCTTTTTACGTAGACTTCAATTAAACCAATAAATTATTTAATTTAAAGCCGCAACTTTCCTAGAAGTATACCTTATCATAACTTTGAATACTTTTTGAATACTTAGAAAGTATATAATGCCAATTTTAGCACACAACTCATTGTTTTGCTTGGTTTTTGTTTGATCATTGCGAGGGACACTTCATTTGTATTACTAAATTAATAATATCTTTCACTTTAAGCTCCTCCACTAACATGTTGTCTTCTTCGTTTTGTTGCGAAATCAATAATAATCTTGATTTGATAAAAAAAAACTCTCAAGTGGAGCAAAAGCAAAAGTTAGGACACACTTAAAATATTGTGACTTTAAACTTAAATGAGCAAAACCATGTTGAAAAGTGCGTATTTCAGGCACCTTTAAAAAGAAACACTTGCTAGCATTGCTATAAGAGCTGGATTTTCTTGTTGTCGCGCGTCGCCCCATCCTAACTCACCTAATTGCACTTGTGAGTGTCTCGCCGTTTTCGAGAAGTATGCTTACTTTATGTAAATCTTATGTCTCCGAAATGTAGTTTTCTGTTTCGCTGACGACTTTTCATTGCCGAAGTTGACTTGAAAACGACCCAAAGTTTCATCCACGGAGATTGCTGCATGCTTCAGAATTTCAGATGTTCTAAGTTATATCGTAAACGTTTATTCTAAACGATTATTAAATGGTTTAATATTTGTATTTATTTAAAACATTCATATTTTTTTATATATGAAGATACGACGGTGCAGAGGGTATTGATTGATGACGGCGTGATAAGGTGAGCATTATGCACATTACACGATTAAAAACTGTATGTATATATATATATATATGTGTATATATATATATATATATATATATATATATATATATATATATATATATATATATATATATATATATATATATATATATATATATATATATATATATATATATATATTTATATATTAGTTTACATGGAATTCTTATGTTCCGCGAGACGTTGCTTTGGAAACCCTGAAAGGAATAAAGCTTATAACTTCTTTTCATGTATTTATAGTTTTTAAAAAAAATATATTTATGCCTGTAAAGTAAAAGCATGGTTTGAGGGAATAAAAATGTGTGTATTGTACCGAAAAATCTTGTTAAATAGTTATTTTCGATAAATGCTCCATCCGTGGCTGTACAATTTTATGTCTTGCTGAATGTTTAATGACGAAACAGATTTTTTTCCAGTATTAAAAAAAAAATTTTCATGCTGCTTCAATGATTCGATATCGGAGACTTTTTTGAAATATGCTTTTTTTGCCACAATGTTCAATTCCCAAGTAAATTAATTATTGAAGTTTGGGAAGCGTGTCATCCAATTAGCCTTGGTCGAACTGAATAGACCGAATAATTAATGATATATTTTATTCGACTTTTACAACTAGTGTTTATTTTAAGTTAATAATGTATATTTTAAGAAAAACATTTTTTCCACTTTTATCTTAATCATCCAGCGACCAAGTTGCGTTATCAGCGACATCATCAGATTGGTAACGACGAAACCCGGTTACTGCTCATTTAAAATAAGTTTAAATTTGTTTTATTCTTATAAAAAAATAGTTCTAACGAAAAACTTTAAAAAAATAACTATAGTATGTAGTTTTGAAAAAACAGACCTAATTATTAAATAATATACATGAGGACTATTGTAATACATTAAATTAAAGTTTAAAAAAAATATAAACATTAAGATGTGTGTGAATTTTTTAATGAATTTCAAACATTGATTGATTTTTTAATGATATCAATGATGACAATAATTTTTTTGCACTATAACTACCAATCAAGATACATCATTTGTTTAATAAATGTTATTAAGATTAAGTTTAAATATTTTCAATATTTAAATTAAAAAATCTCATTTATAACTTTATTAAAATGCGCTTAGAATAAAATCATTTGAAACTTCCTGTTAATATTGCCTGATATTCGTGATGTATTGGTGTCAAAGTGTTTTACACTGATAAACGTATTAAGGGTCATAATTAACGGCGTAGATCAGCGATTCCTTAAGCGGTTAGTGTCACTTCACCTTCATTAGGGTGTTCGGAGTATCAAAAAGACCTGTAGAAGGTAATATGGGGCATTTTCAGGCTCTCTTGGCCCAGTCGTAAGTAGGTATCGATCTTTTATCCCCCACCCAAGGTATTTTGTCTTCAAAAGTTAGCGAAACACCGGTATAGATGAACGATATTTTAAAAATAATTTTCAATATGTATTACATCACGATATATGTATGTATTTTAAAGCCATTTTTTTCTTCAAATAAACCTTTTTCCATAACATCAATGTTTTATAGTACATCATTTCAATAAATCAGAAATACTTCCTAAAATTGTAAGCAACGGTCTTTCTCCATAACGTCTTGTTAGAAACGATGTTTCATCTAGATACGTCGACACCTGATAAATTGTTCTTCACAGATTAAAACAGCAAAGCATTTTGTTTTGGTGAATGCTCATAAAAATAGATCGATATCTTAAATTTATTTGATATTCAATATTTAAACGTACGTAAAGAATCATGTTCGCTTTAATTAGTGTAAAAAAAAAAATAAATGAGATAAAAAAATTAAGTATCCATATTTCAATGGCGCGACAAAATGTGTGTACAAGACACACCACTCATATGTCCGTGTACTGCACTGTTATCGTGGAGTTTGCGGTCTCTGTTCCAAGTATTTTATACTGTGAGCGGGGAACTGATGAGGACGAAATTTAGGGCGCTGGTCTTAATGATATCGGTTGGTGCCAACTTTGATGCGATTTCCCGCCAACCAGGTAAAATGCCGTTTTTGGATAGCCAAATTTGCGATTAGAAATAATTAATAAAATTAATCGTTTTCTCGGATTTTTGAAATAAGAGATTCTCATAAATACGCCTTAAATACATTGTTTGTAATATTTATCGTAGTCATACAGGAGAAAGTGACCATATTTTTTACAAAAAACGTGATCATTGACTGTTTGATATCTTACTAGCTTAATATTGCACGGAAAAAAATCCCAAAGCATTTTAAACTTGGAAGTATAATATATTGACTTGTTAAAAATGACTAACTTCATTGATGTCTATTTTCTTGCAAAGCAAAAGTGACTTAAATGGCTCTCCTGAACATTTTACGCTTTGTTAGTTGGTCACTTTCTCCTGTACGACTACGATATATCAATTTTTAAATAAATTGAAATTGAATCGAATTGAAATAAATACTTTATTATAAAGAATTCCGATATTCCTCGAAGAGTTAAATGCGATATTCCTCGCAAGTGAAAAGGTTGTTTGTATAAATGATATTTATTGGATACCTAATTAAGATCGCGGCAAGCCTTATATTACATTATTTATCCCAAGTCTCACGCTACAAACCATAAGTATTACGCAATGAAACGGAGTATTCACAGATACTATTCCACTTTTAGTTTCACGCTCAGCACTAGACTACACGATATCGTACTCCACCATTGTTGCTAGGTTTTGTACTTTTCCTTACAGCCAGATCGAATAGAAGGTTTGTATTTCGTATTTTAACACGCACCGGTGAAGTATTGCCCTGTCTGTAGAGATGGAGTGCTGTGGCCGGTCTTTCGGTCCAGAATCTCTAAACAGCATCTGCTTCAATAACGCCACCGAACCAAAAGTATAAGAAGAAATATCAATACGATTAATTCAGTGTATGCGTGAATCTTCGCCTTTTTCTTTATCGGACGCGTTCATAAAATATCGGTCGAGGTTATAGGAAATCCACGCTCCTGACCTTTCAGTCTCAAATCCTTTTGTTTTATGATTGTATTTTACATACAGTATCGAACAGATTAATTGAAACATTTTTTTTTGCTGTATTTTCGCAAAAAAGTTTTGTACAATCTTTTGTTTATTAGTTATATCACAAATTAGTATTTAATATGATCTCATTTGGGCTCACTCAAAGATTTTACTCTTCTTGGCATCAATTCTTTAAGGTTTTGGCACGTGGATGCCATTTTTTCGTCTCAAAACCATACCTGAATTATGGACAAAATGAGTTTTTCTACGGTAGTGCCATCAATTTTGGAGAGCCGATTCTAACAGATTGCCGATAAATTTTCAATTAGGTTTATGTCTGGCAAAAATTTTGACCAGTCCAACACAGTTCATTGTTTTTGTGTAACAAATTTCATCATTTTTGTGTATTTGTAGCAGGGGGTTAAATCCTGCTGAAATATCCATTACCATTTGACCTTCGTTTTTGTATCTGTGGTAGTATCTTTACCAATCGAATTGGGTGATACTTCTCGCTATTCATCATCTCAGTCACTGAAAGAAGCAGCCCAGGTCCATAATACGAGCAACATCCCCCATTTTTTAAGAGGTGTTGAAAATACGAAAAAAAGTTTTGTTTCAATTAATCTGTTCGATACTGTATACCTTGTTTTAAGAAACATGATTTCGAACTAGTGCGATTTTATTGTTGCCGAATTTTCAAATGAACTCTTTTATTGCGCGAATCGTTAGTGTTGTAAAAAATAATTCACAAAAAACTGGTATATTTAGTGGATTTTGCTCCCGGATCAATACACTATTTATAGGTATGACGTATTATTATGTAATTTGTTTATTTATTTACTCATTAAACAAGTCTTCCTCGTGAAAATATTGTAAGTTTACTCAAATTGAATGAAGTATCACTCCATCCTTTTTATATTATTCGATTGCCAGGTATTCATGATCAAACGAAGGTTGTTACATAACATTTTAGATGAGTTATAAACTCGTTAGTGTTTACTCATGTTTTTTATTTTTTTAAAAATATTTTTAATTATGGCTTAAACTAAATAACAGCTATGAAAATATATAAAATTATAGATTTTTTCGTATGACTGCGAAACATTCAATCAAGGCTGTCCAAATCACGGGCCGCATGTGTTCCACGGCCTTTATTTGTGCAGCCTGCGACATGTTTTTTGATGTACCGCAAATACGAAAATTTTATTTCAAAATTTATTTTGTAGAACATTATTTAATTTTTATGGCATCCCAAATAAATAAATAAAAAAAATTAGGCATATGGCAACAAGTTTTCACTAAACAAGTGAATCTTGGCTCAATAATGAGGTCGATGATGAGCAGTATACATCTTTGTGAAAGTGCTCATTTAATTACGTATTTGTTTCTGCTGCTCTCAACTCTATTTAGTTATTTGGATTGGCCTCGGATCATTTATTGTTTGGACAGCCCTGTATTAAATGATCGAGAATATGCCAAAAATAGATGATGCTCAGACTTCCATCTTCTTTCATATAAACGATACATATTTCATCTCAAGTTCAGACACCTATAAAATTTATCACAATCAATTAGGTAGGGAACCAAGCAATAGTTTTGTTTTCTTTATTATATTAATAATTTTCATAAATGATAGATTGTGATTTTTAAAAGGTCTTCTCTGTCGGTCTAGTAGAAAACGATTTCAGTACTTTATTTTTTTGTATTTTAAAAGCATTGTTAACTTTTTGTTTTTATAATGCAAAGTGAACAATGAATGATAAGGAGAGTGTTACTTTTCATTAATTTTGTCCATTTTTAAATGAACCTTCTTAAAAAAAGTCGACTTAAAAATGGTCGGATTGTCAAATTAGTCGTACGAACCAATAGTCAGTGCACTCTAAAAAATATGAATCTTTTGTTTTTTCATTGAAAATATACTTTATTTTTATTACACGCGTTGTTTTTAAATTTGTCAAGTAACCTTGCTGATTTAAATATTTATTTTAGTTTTACATATAAGTAAGTTATCTTTGGCTGGTCCATAAGGTTCTTAGTCCAAGCCATTTTACTTTAAAGACTGTATCAAGATTGGATAGCAATAGCTGTGCAAATTTGCATCATACATATATTTCTATCGTTTGTTCTACAACTCGTCAAATAAAGATAAATAGAACTGCTATATAAATATGAAACGCATTTGAATGTTTGGTCTGGAGCAAGAATGTTTGTACAGCAGGCATTCTGCAAATCCACATATTTGCATTTTTTAATTGTTTCAACAGGTTATATAACTTTGGCATCGCTTAAGTCAACAAATCTTTGTTATTTTTGTAACAACAGATTGTGATTTCTGATATAATTCATAAAACCTTTATTTATTTAGTCTGCTTGCGATCTCGTGGAACCTGAGTGAGAAGTTAGTGTCTTGAACGCACTTTTCTTATTTTCAATCACAAGTTACTTTGATTTACCTGAATATAACGTTAAATTGAATTTGTGTACATTAAAAGTTTTATTAAAAAAATATTACGGGCCGTTTTTCCAAGTAAGTAAATCCAAAAAAAAATGTCATGTAATATGAAAAATTGCATTTTTGGGATAATGCCGAGATAATGTTCTCCTACATTAAATTGGTAACCTTCAAGGTAAAGAAATATGAAAGAAGATGAAGAAGATTACTCCTGTTACGTTGGTCGAAACGATATTCCGGAAGAAATCAAACACACTGAAAGACACTATCTAAAAACGCCTTTATTAATCACAATGGTGGCCGTCTTAATTTATGGACATATTTGGGAATATGGAATTCTGGGCATTGGAAAGGCTTGTCACCCAACATTGGCGTGTTTACGATAGTGATGGTGAATTTACAGTGATTACACTTCAGTGTAGTAGATCACACTGAACTACTACATTCTCTAATTTGCCGAGATGGAATATTCATATTAAATTCATTTTTAACACTTATGTACCTAGATATATGTATTTTGTGTGACGAGGAACTAAATACATGCCAGTTCAAAGTGCTTTGTACAATTTATCCCGGAATGTACTGGTCGTGTTTACACCAAATTATTCAGAGGTACGTGAGCACCCCACATTGGCAAGGCTCAGCTAGGATAAATTGAATACCTCTAATCTCAAACCCTTTAGTTACGTCATAGAAATAGGTCATATAAATGATATTCCCTTATCCATATTTTTAGGTATCTATTAAATAACTATAAAAACATTCACAGCGAAATCTCTGAGTTTGATTCAGATATTTGTGTACAAAGATTCGGATGTACATACTTAAAATATTAATAAAATAGAGTTTCATTCATAAACATTATGTGTCCGCTATAGAGCAATGGAAACCTTGCTCTTTTTCATTGAACGGATTTTATTATGTGTACGAAAATATTTGCTCTATTAAGTGTTACACACTTTTTTATTTACTATTGTATGCAAATCTTGGGATGTGCTTAGATACCTACTTATTATGCTAGACTGTGTGGCGTCATTGTTTTTGCAATTCTGATTGTGTTATTTAGTTAGAACCATATCACACTGGCAATCTGGTGGCCATGAAACCGATATTCAGAGACTCTCTATTTACTCAAATTTGGATAGTGAACGAAAAGATTAGTTGATTCCTTCATAAAAAATTAACCACTTGCTTTTTTATGTAACATTTCAAATCAATCTACAGGAGACGAATAAAATTTTAATTATTGTTTTATGTTTTATATATGATATCGGCAGTTGAAACAGTATTCATTTAATTTGGCTGTTCTGAATGAAAACGCAAAACGAATATTAGGGCTTCACTTCAAACGTAATCTATTTAATTAAAACAATATATCTCACACCTTGTGTTCAAAGAATCTATTAAATATGTTGATCGTTTTTCTTAGGAATGTAAAATCTGTTATCATTATCCACAACGATTTGAGACATTCGAAGAAGGTAGCCCTCTAAATATTATTTAAAGTATGAAATTTGCCAGAGGCAACAAACTTGAATTCCTTATTTTACCAGATGGTTTTTATTTATTGTTTCGGCATTAACTTTGTGGTAAGACATTTTACAATGATTAAGAATTCCCCTTACTTTCCCCTCTCCTTATTTATAGAAAAAAAAAATTATATTTTAGTTATTATACAGACCTGAATGATGGAAGTTTAACTTCTGAAACATGTAGTCTATAATAAAACTCAAGTGGTAAAAAACAAGTGGTTTCTTTAATCATTACCAGATAGTTGATTGAAGGTTTTTAAGAATCCCTTATTTATGAAATTCTCGACAACGTTTCGCCTTTATTACAATCGATGTTATATTAAGATTTTTTATTGTCCTTATTCAGCGCTTTAAAATTTTCCTCCAACAAATAACCTTTTAGATGTAAACCGTTGGTTGTATTTTTTTTAACATTTCCACCGTTTCAAACAACCATCTAATTACATACTTTTCCTGTAATTATTCGACTATGAATACTGTAAATTTTTCACACAATACTAATCCCTTTCGACAATGCAGTAACACCTATTATTATTTATAATGCCTTCTCGTACAATAGAGGTCAGTATTGGATAATACGATTTTACCAGAAGTATCTGGACCATTCGGAACGTGTATTATGGCGTACTGAGACGTGCCGAGAAACTTTTATATGTTACATTCTATTACGGTGAATGCATTCGAGTGACGTGATTTAGGCCATTTTTTTCTTGAAGATAATAACATGGACGGCTTCGTTATTTTATTGACATAATCTTGCATATGTAATCATTATTATTGCAAGATTAAACCTAATTCTGAATGAATACTGTGTTGGTCGCATTTTTTATTTATTATTTTCAGTGAAAGTATTACAGCACACCTATTCGTATGTGTATTTGATATTAATGTGGTTATTTTTTTAAAACTCTTGATTCTTTTGACGTTCATTCACATACAAGGATACAACTTAAGGTACAAAGTTATGAATATAAAAGTAACTTTACTCGGTAATATCTCTGTTAGATTTAATCGGATTGCCAAACGATAAAGAGCGTTTAAAATATAAGGTAAAAAGCGAGTAATATGTAGCAATTTTGAATGTAAACAATTTATTAAAATTTTCTTTTCTCTAAACCTTTCAGGAAGATTAAACGATTATTAACCGCTAGGCGCTATAATTTAAGGAAGCTCACTTCGTTTTATTCAGTAATCATACATCGTGTATACAAATATTGAAATGAACTTCTTTGTTTGAAATTTCAATATATTCTACCCAAAAAATAGGTTAAAAAATCATGAATAAAAAAAATACCTATTTTTGATGCACGAAAAATTACTGTTACTAGCAACCTAATTATTATTTAATTTTTACTTTAGAAATTTTAAATAAAAATATATAATTTTTTTTCTTTTGAAGTAGGTACTCGAAATAAAAATACCAGCGAGTAATACATAGTTGTATTAGTATTAAAGTATTCGCAAATATGAAAAAATCCAATAAACGAGAATGTTAGAATTCGTGTTTGTTAAATAAACGTATTTAACAAAGATGTATTTGCAATATTTGAAGAAAAAAAAAAAAGAAATTTTATCCAGAAGAAAGGCTTCTTATTAAGGAAGAAAAAAAGGACAACTGTCAGGGGGCCAGTAACTGAACGTGTACCCTCTGTGGAATATTTACAGATGCACGCGGTTCGTAACAATTTTCCATACCTATATTGTACATGTACTTCTGATCTAGGATTACATTTGAAGTTTACAGCACATGTCCCATTTCCCTCGACCCGTTCTTTTTAACACTTTAAATCCGAGATGAATTTATAATAAGCAGGTTGTATTTATGATTTATTTTGTTTCTTTTTATGGAAAATAAATAACATTATTTTGTTAATTTATTTTCTGTGTTGTATGCTAGAATACTTTATGATTTTTTATAGATTGGATTCGTGTAATTTTGGTTATCGAATTACATAAATGCAAAATAATTTGTCTTGTATTTTATAAGTCAGTCCATGGATTTGTGTTATTGAATTGATATCAAAGTAAAAAAATCATATTTATTTTGACGTCGCTGGGAATCGAATCCCAGTCTTTATGCTCGGTAGCCATAAGCGCTATCAATTACTTTACGAAAACAGATACACTTATTAAGTAAGAAAATTGCACTTAATAAGGAAGAAAGTGAACAGATTTTTTTTTTAAGTAAATCATTTCGTTCGTCGGTTATTTTTTTTTTCAGTTAAACTTAACGTTTATTTGTAAATCAAAACACTTTAAATCGTTTATAGTTTAGGAACGTCTAGGCCCAAAGGTGTTGAAATCGCGAGGATCGGGTAAAGGAGTAATGCTCTATATCTGTGGTCGTATAGGTTCTCACAGTTCAGGGGAGAAATCCTACCGCCATTTTATTCCGAATTGATATTGAACGACAAAACGTCTCTCCACGGTAATGGTTTCCATTTCAATCATAGCTACCAGTCTTGTACGAGTATCGAAGGGTAGTCCGCTCGCCTTGGCGGTTTTACTACGTGTACTGGGAGAATACAAAAGCGCAGAACTGAACAAAAAATGCATTTACTTGGTCTTTAAGCGTTATAACTCGTTGACCGCAAATTTGTTAGAGATCCACTCGAATAAAATTAAGGTGATTCTACATACGTACTAAGTACGTGATGCTGCACCGAGACAATAAGATGCTTTGAATACATCAATCTTCCGTTATTCGCAGTCAAGGGATATCAAATATAAATTACCCATTGTGTGCGCAAGACACTTGCTTCTTACGCGAGTGATTGAATAAAGGGATTTAATATTGATTGAAGCCCCATTAGAGCCGAGAAAATACTTAAATAATAGAGGATTCTTTAAAAAAATCTGGCATTTAACTTTAATGTGATATTGTATAAAAATTTAAAATAACTTGTTCCATCTTATAAGTTAAACATCCAACGTCCCATGGACCCAAATCTAAAATTTAGCCTCACATACGGTGTTTGAAAATGATGCGGAATGCATCTAAACACGTGTCACATTAGATTTTAAGAAATAGTGGTATTTATGAAGTAAAACTTTAATTAAAAATGAAAGTTATCGTTATTATACTTCTTCAAAATAGAATAATCGAAGAAAGAAAGCACCTACTCGCAAACAATCTCAAAGAGACACGCCGAATTTCTGCACCCCTACTGGAGAGTTTTCTTCACCTGGTAATATGTAGAAGGAACGATCGAGGGAATAAACGCCAGAGGACCCCCACGCTGCTATTATCTTTGCGATTTGTACGAGGATATGTGTTGTTAAACGTCTGAGGAGCTAAAGAGGGTGGCGTATAATAGACCAGAATGGCGATGAAGGTGTCATTTGTTGCTGCAAATCAATCCAGAACATTTAAACCACAGACGACTTCTTCAAAATCCACGAGTTTACTTCGGGTTCTTGGATCATTGTACACAGTTTTACTATCGCTGCAGATATTGAGAACTGGCTTTCATTGTATTAAAAAAATACATATTGTATCTATGTATTTCTCATGTGACTATCCATAATTTTTTTTTAAAAATATCTACTCATTCAGCACTATTTTATTCGAGTCTTCTTTTGGTTTTGAAATTAACTTTAATATGTTAAAGCTTATTATAAGCTTTACGTAACGATTTTATAAGTAAGTCACACATACTTGTATTGCAAATGAAGTTTAGTATGATAATCCTAAAGGCACTCAGGGAAGTCCGCGGCCACTTTGCATTTTTAAAACTCCCGGCGGGATTACATTTTTTGTACTTAGCAATTCTTAAGCTTTTTCATCTCAAATAACGCTTTTAAATTGTTGGTACGTAAATACTATTAATAAAACACGACTTACATAGGACGATTAAAATTAGTGATCGGAAAATGTTTTAAATAATACAGATACATTATATCATTTTTGATGGATTATCAAACTTATCCGTTAGGATAATGTTAAGATAAGTATGAAATATCTTTTCTTTACCTAGGTTTGAAAGGTGGTATATTAATAACTTAAAATATTTTTCTAAAGCCTACTAGGTATATTCTATATAAAAATGGGTTACGTTGCAGCTATAAAAAGACCAATTATACAGGGTGAAGTATAGTTGCTAGGTATCGTTAATTCCTAATCGAACGTTGGTGATGATGATGACCAACGTTGAGGGTAAATTTCATTTTCAAATAGACTTGAATAATGTACAATATGGTGATACTCGTGCAAATTGGTGGCAAAAAGCGAGTTTTATATTTCCAAAAATATTTGATTATTTGACATAAAAAATATCTGAACAGTAATGAAAACCGAGAAACAGTAACTAATACCATCTTAAACGGATAACAGAAAAATAAAAGTCACATCTCTACTTGCAACTCATTTTCCCTTTTTGATTAAGATTAATCACTTGAATTCAGACATTGCAAAATAAATTAATTATAACATTTGGACACTTAGGTAATACTTAACGGAATTTTTCAAAATAATTCGAAGAAAAGTTAAGTGCTGTAATGTTTTAAAATTTTAAAACGAGCGCGAAAATTTTGGTATTTCGGCCTATTAATGTAGCATTTCAATAGAGAAATATGTTCCTATAATACTCGTCAATGAATTGTAATGATTAAATTAATTAATACATAGACACTTATTGCGAAGAGAAAGACAATAATTTGGGGTGGAAAATAAATTACCCTTATTAATTAAAACCTTAATATTTAACTGTGGTTACAATCCGAAATTATTTTGTGTTTGGTCCTCAATGGGTTAACTTTCCGTGAAATAATTCTTAACGGTCCCTTTAATATTTATCCTCAATATATTTAATAAGCAAAATGGTCCGAAACCACCGATTTAAAATAAGTAATAATTGATAAATGTTTTTCTTATCACTGTATATAATTTAAACCAATTAAACTAATGAAGACAAACCCAAACGTAAATCTCACTAACGAAATATATTATAGAAACACTTTGTAAAATACACTAAACAATGTGTATTCACCATTATTATTATGGCCAGGACTTTACTTTTATTTGCTTAGAAATTGTATAAAGTACCCATAAAAATAAATTGCCTTCATACCACACTCGTACAACGTACTTGATGGTACAAATAAATTCCAACGCTAGATTTTGGAAATATAAAAATATATTGAGAAATAAAAGAATATACACATTTAAAGTGTTCTTAATCGATAAAATTGATAAAAATCATACTTTATTTGAAATTCCACCATTATTGTCGTTGAAAAATATTTTTGAAAATGTTGCCTGTTAAATGATATTGCAAAACGATGAAACTGATATAGGTCAATTAAAATAAACGAAGAGTACGTTAAACTGTTATTTTTTGTTATTTACAATGATTAAAATTATACTTTTTGTATAATTTGAGTGACTTGTTAACTAACATTATATAGTGCTAATTAATTTTATGTGCAGGTCTAGAATTGTTACGTAATATTTATTAACGCTTTAATTTGTTCTTTTATAGTTGTTAATGCTGGTTGTAGCCAGTTCAGAAATGGAAAAATGTGATAAAACCATAAATTTTAAGTGTTATGCTCACGTGCTGGTGGCTCTAACTCCTTTGTTCTTGTCCAGATAGGTATAATAATATGTATATCTCCACGTTTGCAGCAACCAACCATAACGAATCTCGGTAAAGTGAATATTATATTCAGTCAGCGAACATCTCCGGTAATAACTAAAATCTTTTTTTTTCGTTCGAGGTTCCTTTATGTTATGTAGATTTTTCGATCTTAACGAAGAGAGTAGACTGAAAAGTAATGCACACACAATTGTAGTTCACTAACTAAAACAAATAGCAAAATCGGGCTAAAAGTATAATTCTGATGTTGGAAAATCATGTATTTATTCCTCAACATAAGTATGTCAGTTACCGGCAAGGCACATTTCTCCTAACATGTTACAGGTTTTTTCATCCCGTCACTAAAAAATTCTTTCGACTTTTCTCGTATCCAGGATTTGACAGGTGCCTTCACATCATTGTCTGGGGTGTAATGATTACCCATTAGGGCTCTCTTGAATAAAGGAAAAAAATCGCAAGGCGCAAGATGGAGGGAACAAGGAGAGTGTAGAATTATTTAAACGTCATTTTGTTTGCAATATAAAAGCATGTTTGCATTGTTTTTAGCCAACCCTCGTGGATTAGAGAGTATATTTTTTTGGATAACATTGCATATTTTTAAACACTGTTGTGTGCACCAATGGGTTATCTGAAACAGTTTACTGCATTTCTTCAAGTCATATGTTAATGCTATCATACATATATCGAGTGTGTAGTCCAGTTTTTAAACGGATATTCGATCCGATTTGTCCAAATTAGTGTCTTTAGCCGAAATGGTTAGTTTTTATTACATCCCCTAGAAAGTAAATGATATAAATTATTTGCCTTCGTCAGTCAACATACGAGTATATATTGATTTCACATTTACGTTCCCTAGCACTTACGTCATTTTTACACATTTTGAAAGATCGAGAAATTAGCTTTAGAAATGTTTTTGATGCTACGGGAACGCTGAAACACTAATTCTAATTGCCTCGTCGTAAAAAACGGTACATTTATAACAGGTGTATACTCGTGTATACGAAAAAAGATTATCGCTAAGTTTTTGTACTCAATTAGCGAATTAAATAACTCTCTTATTGGTATCACTTAATTGCACGTTTACAATGTCTTTGATTGATTTATTTTCTTTTTGCGAACATGGTATATATTCTGCTATGGTCGACATACTGTTTATAAGTAATTTAATGTTTCATTTTTTTGAATATGCATAAGATAATTTCGTATATTAAGAGCATTATTAAATATATAAGCGGTATTATAATAACTTTGTCGGGTCAATTGTGGACAAAAGCGTAATTGCTTGTGTTAAGAAATCATAACGGACTGACAATTTATGAATTTAGTCGTTGAATCTTTAATGGAATTTATTTCACAAATTATATTTTTTCACCGTTGATAATCTCATTTATGGGTAGAGCTTATTTTATATGATTCCGTCTTAAACATGATGTATTGTATTTTCTTTTAACACGACTTAAACATTTTTTTTTTACTTTTAAAGTTTAACAGGTTGACCGCCGATCAACAGATTTATAGCCAACAATTCTTTCTACGTATGTAACTAGTTTAACGTATTTATAACCCGTCATTTTTCGAATGGATGTACCTTTAAAAATATCATTCGCAATAAAATATATAGTACATGATGGCTACATATTCTCTTACCTCTGTTGAACTGTTAAAAACTAAACATCTTGGTATAGCAAAATAATTATACACTACACAGTCCATCTCGCTGGTATAACGTGAAAACATAATGTTATTTTTAACAGTACGTTAAAAACACGTTTAAATGATGTTGTAACTATACTTATTTCATTCAGATTTTATTTAAATCGGGGGTATTCAAATCATTTTTATCGCTGGCCGTATAGCTGAATGTCCGTTCGGCATTGTGTCACAGACCAGAAACAAGGTTGCCAAATTAGTTGGGAAGAAAAAAATGACAAGTCCTATGGACGAGAAGCTTCCCGTGATCGATTCAATGATTGATTATCATGTGTAGCTTAAATTATTACTAATTACACGATGTTGAAGTGTCACAATGACACAATAAGCGATCGAAATGACGATGAAAACACTTGCAAGGAAAAAATATTTCTAGAAAGAGTCAAAGCATTAAATAATAACATATATTAAGTAAATTTATTTTGCTTAAAAAACATTTTTCAAACGTACTCTACTATTTTATGTGATTAAATCCCTAGTTTTCCCAATTATGCTTAATTCCCAATATTCGCATTAATTACGCTGATGCCAATTTCAGGGATGTTTGGCTATTTGCTCTATTTGTTTTATTTTTTTTTTAATATCAATATTTATTTTTAACGCAATTAATTCAATAAGTATTTATAAAAACAGCATTAGTCCGAGTTGGTGAATTTTATAATAGAAATTTCAAAACAGACAATTTATTTATTCGTTATTATTCTTTCTTCTATGGTAGTTCTGTGAGGTTCTGTGGGGTTCTTTTATTTGTTTTTTCTCCTTAAAAGTGTGCTGAGGTCTGCCCATTTTTTATAAATTCTATATGCGTAAATCCAAATGTTGATTTTTAGCCCTAAACTACAATAATTGTGTGATATTCAAGAACATTTTGAAATGCATTTTTTAACAGTATCATTACTACGCATTTTTACTTTATTTTCACGGTCTTTTGGCTATATGATAAGCATTTTTATGAGTGTCGTGTCATTCACACGCATTGCAGCGTCCGTTATACGTACCAATGATCTCTTATCAAGTCAAAAGAAAGTAGAATAAATTGTCATCCTTCATATTGTTCATCAACGAATGAAGTATTTCTATTGCATTTCATAACGAACAATAAACCGCGGCCATCTGAAGTAATAATCAGCGTTCATGGTTTACTCATTACCATGGAGCGGTTCTTAGTTGCCGATAAATTAAGTCGGTCAATGCCCGCCGATATAAATTCTTCAATTCTTCGTGTACTTATTTAAGTGGGTACTAATATGCCAACTATTTTTTCCCCGTTTTTATTACTCTTATCTTTTTTTAATATTGACTATTTTTGACGTTTTTATAAATTACACTGCACTACTCGTGTATTCGAATTCATAAATCCAGGTAAAAGTTTGATCGTGTTAATAAAAGTCCATTAAAAAAAGGGATTTATCCGATCCTCACTCTTTGTACCCTATCCTCATACTTAACAAAATTAAGAATTCCGCCATTAGAAGTTGAATTCATAACCGCTTCCATATCACGCATTTCGGTAGTGTAAAGGCAAAGGGATATATCTGTCTCAGACCAAATTTTACAGGAGAGCAAAAACAAACTTGTGAAATTAAATAACTCATTTGTTTTATGTATTTTTATATGTACATTGTACATATCTCTATAAAACTAAATAAGTATTGCAACCATAGCTATATTCCTTTGCCAGATTATGGAATACACTATTTTAGACATTTTGTGGAACAAACTTAGAAAATGAAAAATTTGACAGATATACCATTTTGCCATTACACTACCGATTTAAGCTATGGACTTTGGATCATTTACATTTTCATGGTGATATTTATGAGTTTGATAGTCTTATGTTACTAATAGTTTTAAATCGATTATATTCGTGTGTAACACCTGTGTTCCTCGCTAATTTACATTTAAATTTAAGCTGCCAATCTCGTATGACGGCTTAAATGCTTAAAACGTGGAGCAGTTTAATTATTAAGTGTTGTGTGTGGCAAACAAATTCGGCGTACAGAAACTCTCTGGGGATTTGTAAATTCCTATTATTTATGTGTGTTATGCAGATCAAACTTTATTATGACAAGTTTTTTTTTTTTTGAAGGAATCTAAAAACAGTACCACGACAAAAAGAAATATAACATACTGTCCACAATGCAATAAATGTGTAATTTGTATCAATTTTTTAAATTCTTCGCTAGGTGTGGGAAAAAGGTTCACCGTGACAAAAATGCCAAGTCATTTTAACGGTCGTGTTAAATGACTCTTTTATTGCATTAGAATATTATTATATCTGAATTTAATGCAAACTTCATTTTGCTTTGTTGATTCCTAATGACGGTAGATGTCTGAATGAATTGTGCGATGATGTTAAACCCTTTGATGTCGCGAGTTTCTTGCGAGCGACGCAACTGCTGTCATTGTGTGAGCGCACCATAAGGACCATTGTGGCGTGATGTCTAATTATTGTACCGTTATCTGAATACGGATTCGGCGGGATAAGTTCCCGGTATTGTTCGTGTCGCATTGTTCATTGTTGGTTGAGCCATTAATCAAAATTCAACCCGGGTACGGAATTATTCACGTGACGCAATTTGGCATGTAAACTTTTTACTACAAACTATCCTTAGCGAGCGTCGGGCATCGGTTATCAGTACTGGTCGCAACGGGAACTGTCCATTAAATGGGATTAATTAATGTAAGTAGATAATTTATTTTTGTAGAATTTCATGTTATTTGTCATAATGTACGACCCATATCGGAAACTGAACTTATTTTTCTAATGTCTTTCTAATAGCTGTAGTTTGGTCCTTAATACTGGAATATTTTAAACGGTCCCTCACCACGGAAATAAGATCCTCAGAACTTTAAATCCCGATCCTCTCTCTTATGCTTCGAGCCAGGAGTTGCTATTATTGTCTGTGACTCTTCTGTCTTCCCTTTCCCACATTATCAATTCCTGGAGAAATTGTATTGGTGTGTTCCAAGTCTTGTAAATTTTTCTTCGCATGATTAAGTAATGATTGGCGAGTGTTTATGACTCTTTAGTACCTTTTCATTAAATTTCAAAGTTACGTTCAATATATCGTAGTCATACAGGAGAAGTGACCAAGTGCTTTGTTTTACAAAAACGTGATCATTGACTATTTGATATCTTACTAGCTTAATATTGCCCTGAAAAAATCCCAAAAGATTTTAAACTTGGAAGTAAAATATATTGAATTGTTAAAAATGACTAACTGCATTGATGTTTATTTTTTTGCCAAGCAAAATTGACTAAAATGGCCCTCCTGAACATTTTTCGTTTTGGTAGTTGGTCACTTTCTCCTGTACGACTACGATATACGCAACGTCCTGCAAAATTTCTATGGCCTCAAGGTATTCTTTTTTGTCACCCTCCTTGAGAGACCAGGCTTTTATTATTCGTGTAAGCAAGCACCAGAGCTTTTAAATTACGGTTGCTCAATATTTTTCAACATAAATTGTGAGACTCTTACCCTCATCAGGTTTTCAGTGATGAAGTTGATTGGTCAGTGGACAGCTACACCGCTCAAATATTAATAATATTTGATAAAAATAATCACAAGTCATTCATCCCCATTCATCCCCATTGAACCCATTCATCGTTCCTCCCTTATTATGTACCTACGATAATAATATTCGAAGCTGTACGTCTCCATTTTATTGACGCAATCAAATATGCCAATCTCACACGCCTCTGATAATTATGATTGAATTCAATTTCCTTCCGACAGTTGACTCAGGAATTCGTTTTCCTGTTTACTATTATGGATCTAATATTTCATATAGTACGCCTATATCACTTAAATGTAAGTGGCATGTTTTATTGAGTATTATGATTGTTTTATTCCTAGTTTATGTATTATATCATTTTCATCCTGCAAATTAGACGGGTTTGGAGAAAGTTAGCTTTATTTAAGAGATTTGATTTTTTTAAAGTGAAACCTCAGTACCTATCCAATATATAAGACAGTGAAATCTCAGCGTCGTGGATGCGATTTTATGGATATACATATATTTATTTAAAAAATATTAAACAATTTAACAATCAATGGGAATTGAGAATTGTATGTTGTCTGAAATCTGAAAAAAATTCATATCGATAAGTTTTTCTGTCAGCATGTTTTGATCTGAAACGTACATCATACATAAAAAATTCGATTATGGTAAAATATGAAAATGTAAGCATTATTTTCAAATGATTTAGGCACGTTTCGGTGAGAATGCGAAACGATGAAACAAATTTAGGTATTTTCATATCTAAATTATGAAAACAAGTTTAGGTATTCAAATACGTAGATTTGTTTTCATCGTCTCGCATTCCGAGTTATCCGTTTTTCATTTTCAAACAGTGGCATCGTCTTGTCCTGTCTCGAGTTATTAGATGCCGTTTCTACATTATCCTTCGGTAGAAAAGAAAATAAAGCAGTAATTAAAACCCCAAGAATTTATAATATAAAAATGTAATAACGAGACCAAGAGAAGGTAACGCGGAATGACATTGAAGAAAATTCAATAAGCATACTTCTCATTCTTGCTCGCTTCACAGAGTTTGCGATATCCTTTTACCGCTTATAAAATAATTGCGAGTCACGCTAGAATCATCTCGTATTCACAAAACATGAAATTAAAACAAAGTATAGTCCGAGTCTGGCATACATTTCTATTGTTGATTCTTTTGTTTGGGATGAAAAAAACTTTTAAGAACAATGTTTGTGAATTTCGTGATTAAAATCCTCCCCGCGCCGCTGCGGGCAGTTTTCACCATTATCCGCTTACTTTACAATGGAGCAACGTTACCCTGGAGTTAGGAGATTTCGTTTTCACGAAACTTTTTTCAGGCGCATAAATGAAAAATAAATTTTCGTACCTCTTTATTTCCCCCCCGACGAAAGCTCGTCCACTTGAAATTTGCCTGCGGTTTACCTTTCCTGAAAAGTTATGTATTGTCTTCGCAATACGGGCATTATTGTTACCCGCGCTATCGTAAATTTTATTTAATTAATCCTGATATCTGTTGCCTTGAACAACAAAGGACGTTGATTGCGCGTGTCCTTCCTCCGAAATATTATATGACATTGTTCTCCTAATATTTCCATTTCTCTAAATTAAACTTCTAGGGCGAAATTTCAGCGCCCTCTGCGGAATATTCGTTTGTCCCGGATCGAGTAATTATTTTAGGTATAGCCCTCTGGCGAGCGTCATTCCTGTTTTCCTTTCAAGAATATTTTTGCTACAATCGTGAATATTTGAATCCTGATACCATCAACTAACAATTTCAGTTATTTGTATTAAATTTTCGCAGTGTCTGCGTTTAAATTGCTTTCTAAAATGTATCTTTAATTATAAAAATATAAATGTAACAATCATTAAATACTGTTTATTTTATAATACCATTTAGTTTACTTTCTCCATAGGAAATCACGAATACAAATGTCCAAACAATATTTGATTAATCACTTAGTAATATTTGACGTACTATCAATAAAGATCTGCATAAGCATAATTATCTCTCGAGAGCTTTGTGTAGTAAACAAATTTCTTCTTAGGTGTCTCACCTTCATATGAAACATCTTACATCCCAGGGCTTACGGCCTGGTTTTTGGCTGTTTTAAGTGATCACTTTATACATTTTTGTTACGTTCAACATTCTGCCTGTTAATGAACAATCCATATTGCATTTATTCTTGAAACCTTTATATATGCACCTGTTTGGAATTCTATCTTCTTTCATATAAAGAGGAAAGATAGAAGTTTCATATCAATTTGAGACACCTACAATATTGAAACCTCATCCATAGGGTAACTAATCCAGCGTCTGATATAATAAATTATATCAATATTGTCAAGTTTCTCTTTCATTAAGTATTCTTTCGGTTTGAAATAAATCAATTATTTTTTTTATTTATTTATACAATTTTTTAGCGGCAAAGGTATGTATTAAATTTCTCATTACATTTGGCAATCAAGCATTATTTTATTTTTTACAATTAAGATAACGAAACATCAAGTTACACTTCTTATTTTTCATTACGCATGAATATATTTGAATTTCAAGCTCTACCTTCGCACATTTGCATTTTACAAATGGGTTTAGATAATTCAAAACATGAAAGTCTACGTGGTCACTTATATTTTCGTGCTTCTGAGATGAATATGTTCACATAATTTATTTTTACGAACGCTAGACAATCAATTATTTCCTTTTCCATTTTCTTGTTTATAAAATCTTGTCAGCCATCCCGCGTTATGACGATGAATTTTCTCGCAAAATATAATCAGCAGATTGGACAAAAAGTTTTATTCCGGCTGCGATGAAATAACGTTTGTTCGCGAATATTTCTATCAGTAATTTTGTCAATTCCTCCTCTGGAAGTTCCTGTATTAAAAACTTCCCCCGTCACAGTAACAAAGGTGCTGCCACTCGACCGGAAGACGTAATTAATTACAATAATATCTCGGCTCTGCTGGAGAATTCTGCCAATTTTTTTCGGGCATTTTTCATAGCAGTCGATTTAATCGATTCCACGTTAATTATTTTCTTCCCGAAATAATCATAAGGGGAATAATCGTAATTCAATGGGACGGATTGGAATATGGGTTCGTGCCCTTTTTTTAAAGAAAATTTAAAATGTTATTTTTGGAAATTTTACAGAACAGCTACATAAATACTTTTATATTATTTTTTGACATCTCATCAAAGATGAAGAAGAATATGGAAGTCTGGGCATTTACGGGGCTGACGACCGTCATATGCTGGTTTAAGTGATCACTTTACACACGTGTAACATTCACCAATTCTACCCATTATTGACAACCACACTACTCAAATTCTTGGAAGTTCTATATATATGAACCAATTTAGAAACCTTGTTCTTGAATTACTAGAACTTCACTAGAGACATCTATTGGTGAGATGTAAAGAAGCTTTTTATCAAGCAGAAACTCTTATATTAGTACGTGAGATCCGAATCCTGGATTATAATCACACACATGAGAAACGCCAGAAAATACCATTTTCATTTTTATTATTAAGCTTATAATTTGACCAGATAATTTATTTACAACATTTTAAGTGTGTCCAAATACTTGTTCACAAAATCTGGATTATCTCCAATTACAGGAGTTGTTTTCATATTATTTTTTGACATCTCATCAAAGATGAAGAAGAATATGGAAGTCTGGGCATTTACGGGGCTGACGACCGTCATAGAATTGGTGAATGTTACACGTGTGTAAAGTGATCACTTAAACCAGCCTATGACGGTCGTCAGCCCCGTAAATGCCTAGACTTCCATATTCTTCTTCATCTTTGATGAGATGTCAAAAAAAAAATATGAAAATAACTCCTGTAATTGGAGATAATCCAGATTTTGTGAACAAGTATTTGGACACACTCAAAATGTTGTAAATACTTTTACATTAACGAGTAACAAAAAATGGTATTTGTATCATTACAGTTACAAAATTTCACATTAGTAGTAGTAGTAGTAATTTCACATTATTTCTCCCGTCCGTCTTCCAGGTATATTAATACCTGGAAGACGGACGGGAGGGAGGAAAAGGGGAAAAGGGAATGATCAAAGCTCAAGTCCAAGACAAATTATGTGGGACAAACCACGGTATGAATATCAACTTACTATGTAATCGATTACTTACATAGTAAGTTGATATTACTTACTATGTGCTGATAATGTCGAGTAGAACATCAAAATTCCCACATTCATCGTTGACCAATGTTGATGAACGATAAATTAAGGAACCTTGTTCAGAGTTTGTTCTACTCGTGGGAAGCGCTAAGGTTTCAGTTGTCCTGGTGATCCGACCGGGAACTCTAAAACTTATACGTTCCAGCAATTCCGGCGAATCAATGTGCGAGTTTAAAATTTTATAAAAGAAGATCACATCTGCTTTTTTGCGATTTTTTACGATCGTCCATAGAGTTCATTTTAAAGAAGATCGCAGAGTATACTGCCATGTACGTTTCATAATTTCCCTAAGTAAACATCTTTTGGTAATATGTATTATTAAAAAAAAACTTTTAAATTATGAAACGTAACTCTTACTTTGAAACCAATATAACGTGCTCATTGAGGAAAAAAAAGCGTTGAAAATTCAACTATTCTAGTTCAAATTTAAGTTTTCAGGGGAGCTGTTTTAACATTGTTTAGTTTTTGCCAAATGTTCATTTGTTCAGTTCAGAAGCGCATTCGAAACTACCGCACTACGATAGCCAAAGGAATGTTGAATCAGTAGACTGGTTAAATAATTTTTTTTTTTAAAAACTTCAAAAAGTATATGCTTGCCCTATTTTGAGCTTGGCATAACTGAAAATGGACCAATAATTTTAAAAATAACCTAATCTAACCCTTATCCGCACCCAATGGTGCATAGGGCACTGCATCGTATAGACATAGTGTTATCTTGATCGTTTACATGAAGGAAAGGTGATGAGCCCTCGCTTCGGGTACCAGTCCAGGGCAATATTGAATAAATATTTGAGTGTAAAATCACTAATATTTATTGTCACCCCACCCCTGGGAATCGAACCCGGGACCTCCAGTATGGTAGTCGAGTGTGCTAACCCACAGAGGTGGACAAATAGATGGATGGTTTAATACCTTTTATCATAATATATATTTATATTATTTATGGTAATAGGTATTAAACCTCGATTACAATACTAAAGCATGTTACATACCGAGGCATGTGGAAGTAATAAAGCAAGTAATTATAATGTAATTGTAACTGGTTTCGCTTCCACAATATGAATTGCTGGTGTTATTTCCCATGTGCTTTCAGGATATATGATTTCTTGACTTTATAATATAACGGCTGCTCGTGGCATATTGTTACATTCGGTAAGATGTATCCCGTTCTTGGTGATTAATGACGTTACTTGCATTTCTATTACGCACTAACCGTACAATCATAATTTGAACCTGTTGCCAAATTAAAGGGCGCTGTTTTGTGAACGCATGTCGGAAAATTACGGCATTAAATGTCGTAAAGATGATTAAGTACCTACTTGGGAGGATGATATGTGATATATTCACATCTTTTTGTTTTCCCTTAGATTTTATAAACACACTGTTAAAAGAGTATTAAATGAATTTCGTATATGGAAAATGAATAAATATTTTTAATAAACAAGCAAATCAATATTTCTATTATTACGTTAGTATTATACGGAAATGATTACAAGGTATTTTTAATATTTATCGTATTTACTTTGTGGGAAGTGATTTTTTTTACTTCACAACTTTTTTACATTTTTTTTGTTAAGTTGTAAGTGTGTGAATAGCGCTATTACTATAGCGTTATTCAGGTATGTGTAGTATTGTTTGCATGCTAGTATACCATCCTGACGAAGAGACGGGTACGTCTTGAAACCAGTAGACGTAAATCTCGATAAGTGGCTGTTTACTAATATTACTTAGATTTTTGTTTTAAAAAAGGTATATAGTATAAGTGATTTTTACTGTCATATTTATTTAATATCACCTGGTCTTTTAAAAAAAGCCCAGGAGAGATCACTTTGCTTTAATGCAATTTATGTACTTTTAAGATAGCGCTGCGTATGCCCTATGTTCTTGTTTTTCTTCGCCTCCGTAGTGTAATGGTCAGCACACTCGGCTACCGTTCTGGAGGCCCCGGGTTCGATTCCCAGGGGGGGTAAAATAAATATAAGCGATTTTTCACAGTACTATTTATTCAATATTACCCTGGACTGGTACCTGAAGCGGAGGGCTGATCACCTTTCCTTCATGTGTAAACGATCAAGATAACACTGCGTTTGTACTACGCAGTACCCTATACACCATTGGGGTGCGGATAAGGGTTTTTTTATTATGTATATGCCATATGTATCATTAGATGCGGATTACAAGAGGAAAGATATGAGGAAAATATATAAAATAAGAATGTCACGTGTCAGGAGGACACTACAACTGAGTGACGTCACATTTCTCCAATTGGCCGTTGAGCACCTTGTGACACTTATGACTGGCAGGCGCGCGCCGCTGAAAGAAATAAGGAACCCGTTTTTGATATCAAAGCAATATTTTATTCTAATTTGATGCAATGTTACATCATCTTCAATTTTGCGATTTTATGCATATAATGAAAATGATATACGAAATAATTGATTTTTTATATTTGATTTTTTTTTTAATAAAACTTTCATAAAACTCATATTTGTATGAGGGCTGTGTTACATCCGTTACCTCACCTTATTAGACGCTCATTTTGTGTGTTCGATATATTGTACTAATTATCCGATATGCCAATAACATGCTTTTAATCATTCATAATTTTGCCAGATTCGTTATTTTCTACCCTCGCTCATACATACATATGGTATTCTTACATTATATATTATATGCTTCGTTGGGGGATTTGGTGCTGTTAATCATTAAATTATTTCCTTCCCGATTAACACGATTAATTAATTATATTAATTAAGATTTTATTTCTACGAGAAAGTAAAGTGATTTAATACTTCTTTTTTTTCAATTTTAGATGAACTTTTTTGTAACCGCAATAAATATTCAGATTATTTTTCCACGTTCCAAATGTGGATTTTACGAAAAAAATTACAATGAGCCGTTATTACTTTGTGCCTTTATCCATAATTTATCACCATCTCGTATTATATAACCTTTTTTTCAATGCTTTAGAATTTACTTTCCAAGCCCTCCCCGCGTTGTGGACCAAGTTTTGAAATGAAGATTCTGGCACATAATATCCTTGGACGAAGGCACTTGGAAGCTTTGTCTAAAATCTTCGAAGTTTTACGAGGCACTTATTGCTGAGAAAATTTTAATGATAATTTATTAACTTCATTATAATACACAACGTTTTATATTTTGAAGGTATGAAGCCTTCATTTATATAATGATGTATTTACCTTTGTCATTTAATATGATATATCTATGAACAATATTTTACAATACCGATGTCCCTAATGCCCGATTGTCTGAAAAAAAGTTAACATGCATTTTGCGTACAGAAAAAAGGGTATTATTATAAATGGCCATAGAAAAAACTCACACGTAAGAATATGTACTCAAAAAGGCGCACATGGACTATTTCGAACACTGCAAGTGTGCATTAAGAAAAACCACACACACAATAATTGCGTAAAGGAGAATAACCCTCAAAAACATTTTTTTATCATATGACCATATACCTAATAATATAAATCACAGTATTAGGTACACCTATACATTATCAAAATGCCTTCACCTTTACATCATCATATCGTAGTTGTATAGGAGAAAGTGACCAACTAACAAAACGTAAAATGTTCAGGAGGGCCATTTAAGTCACTTTTGCTTGGCAAGAAAATAAACATCAATGCAGTTAGTCATTTTTAACAAGTCAATATATTATACTTTCAAGTTTAAAATCCTTTCGGATTTTTTCAGGCCATTATTAAGCTAGTAAGATACCAAATAGTCAATGATCACGTTTTCGTAAAAAAAATGCAGTTGGTCACTTTCTCCTGTATGACTACGATATATCCAAAATGCCTTATCCCACTTGAAACAATTTTATATACATTTAAACAAAAATATAACGTCAGTTGTTTGAAAATGCCATAACAAGGCAAAACAATTGTCACATATTTAATTTTGTGTTTTTAATAATAAAATACTATTTGAAAGTATTTGATTTTTAATATTTAATATATAAATAATATAACGTTTTTTCCTGTACGCAATTTACCAGTAGATTTTGACGTGCGCCTCTTGTAGTGTTTCCTCTAAACACGCATATTTCCGGTGGTTGTTTATGATATAACGCTTTTGATTTACACACATTACGATCATGAAATCTACGTTTATTCGCAATAGAGTTTTTTTCAATTCCGTAAAATCAAATAAAGTTGATGCTACATTCATTATTGATTTTATTTTTGGTTAAAATACCACAATGAGGGAAGAGTAGAGGAGGCAAGGGAAACATTATACTGAGCTCCATAAACATTTTTATAGTTTTAAAACGTTTTTCATGTTTTATCTATAGAGATTTATTTTACTTTTCATTAATATATTGAAGGCGCAAAAAGAATATTAAAAATAAGTGTTTAAATGATGAATTCTAAATAAAAAGTCATCAGTTGTGATAAATATTGAATGAAGTTTTTATTAACTTTTTTTTTAAATGTCTCAACAATTTATTAATAGTTTTCAATTCTTTTCAATACGTTTTTCAACGTTCAAATATTTCAAACATAATCTAATAAACTGAAGAGACGATCAATTACTGCCCTAAGATTAACAGGGTGGCCGTACTTGCTATTACTAGTCTGACGTTTAATTCAACTTTTACTCGATTCAAAGTTGAAATATAGAAGGATGTAAAGGATTATACGCCAGTTACAGTTAAACTTATATTTAACTAACTGGATAGTGTCACATGAATCTCGGTATTCTGGCTCGCTGCCAGATACTTCTTGTATATTATCTCCCAAGAGCAAATATTCCATTTGGATACATAATTTTTCCGAGTCAGGGCACAGCATTTACCCACATTTGGATAGAGGAGCCTTTTAGCATAAGCTTTTTCTTTAAATTCCATTTATTTTATTTAACTTATTTTCTACGAAACTTAATGCGCTTTCTTTCATCTTGAACTTTTGATTCGAGTTTCTTCCCTTATTTTAAAATGATCTAAAGTTATAACACATATATTACGATCCTAACACTATAACATATTTCCAAACACCAAACCACCATACGATTTTAAAAATATATATATAAGTTGAAATTGGGTTATGATCCACAGGTAGTATCTACCATATCTATAGGTAAACGGTTCAATTATCCCATCATCATCCTCGTATTAATTTTTTTCTAGGGAATACTTGACTTTAAAAATTGCCACCTGAAAATATATGAGTACATTATATGAACTCAAATAATTGTATTGGAACAAAATATTATTTATGTTAATGTAAAATCAGTCACTGAGATTTGAGTCTACCGTTTTTGAGATTCACTCGTCTCTTCGTCAGGACAGTCACTCCTCAACATGCAAACGACACCTTACACCACTACCATTGCACTATTTACATATTCACAACTACATAGAATATTAATCACACGCATTCAGGGTGTTTTCCAAAAAGATGGCGAGGATCTGTGGGTTGGAGAGAGTAGGACGGGATAAAGTATAAGGTGACAAGTCTCGCGTTGTAGCCAATGAAGTCGAATCTAATAAAGGACAGTCCGGACTGTTGATTGAGCTGTATTATCTATTATAAAAGGAATATTATTCTTAGATCCTTTCGAATAGAGAAGATTTTCAAATATATATTTGAACCCCATTTTTGTTAAATTTTCAGAACGTCGAATTGCTTAAGTACATGTAACAGGTATTTAAAAAATAATTGCAATTTCTTTTTATTTATTTATTTTTTCTAAATGAAAAAATGTCTTAAGAATTTTGAATACTATTTTTCCCAACGATCTTGATTGTTGACAAATATACATTGTGATCCTTTTCCAATTTAAAGTAAAATACATATTAAAAACAATGTTTGTTGCTTTGAGCATTAATCTTCGCCTTTAATGAAAATGTCGTACAAATTCCCAGCCCTACTATTTGCTAACTTTGGAATTGAATAATTGTCAAAATCCTTCTGTTGTAATTAAATTTGTGTTTACTTGTTTGTTTTATCAATTGCCCGATTGTCAGTTCTAGTTGCTGTGTTGGTGACATCTTATACTACGTCTATGTTTATCTCCTTCTCGCACCCTAATACGCGAGAGTTTTTTCGCATTGTAAGTATTTGTACGTTTAAAAAAATATATTTATGCATATTTTCACATGAATTATTTTATAATTTGTTGTACCCGGCCACGCGTTGCTGTGGTTCGGTCTAGTTAAATAGAAAAGAAATAAAAATAAATGTTTCATTTCACAAAGCTTCTTACGCAATAAAATTACGCCTCCTTCAGCTATCATTCAAACCCTTATCCACACCCAATGGTGCATAGGGCACTGCATCATATAAACGCAGTGTTATCTTGATCGTTAACACATGAAGGAAAGGTGATCAGCCCTCCGCTTCAGGTTACCAGTCCAGGGTAATAATGAATAAATATTTCAGTGAAAAAACCACATATACTTATTTTACCTTCCTTGGGAATCGAACCCGGGACCTCCAGAACTGTAGCCGAGCGTGCTGACCATTACACTATGGAGGCGGACAAAGAAAACCAAAAACATTGCATATATACATCTTTCAAAAAAGAATGCGACATTAATGGTGCACTAATAAATTCCAGAATGGTGAACGTTACGCAAGTATAATGTAACTCCTTAAGCTACTAGCCTAATGCCAGTTCGTAAGTCGTGGGTGCTCAGACTTCCATCTCCTTTCGTATAAAAACGATATATCTTCATTTCAAGTTTAGACACCTATAATATTCTCAAATTTTAATACTTACCTCGGTATTAAAATAACATCCTTATCACGCTGTGGTTTACGCGGCGGTATACATTAGTTTATTTTATCATGCATACATCAAATACTTAAAACTTGTTTGTTTCGGGGGATTTCTTGTTAACTTTAATCATATCTCACTTTGTGACTCGCAGTTAATATCTCTCGTTTCTCGCGAGGAGAACAGCAGTGAAAGTAGACACTTAATCCCGAACATTTCATAAACTGAAAGTTTCCATTCCACGAATGATAATTTCTCCTGTTATCTCCATTTTCCCGGGAGCATTAAAGCCTATTTTATAAAGTCTCAGGCTTCAAAGTCTTGACCTTCCCAAGTAACTTCGAATGAGAAATTTCACTGTGAAAAAGTCAACAAATAATTATGCCGATAGCGACTTCGTGAAACTCCGCTAAAACGGTGAAAAACGTAAGACTTGTCATGTACGTTTGACGCTTAATTTTAGATGATCATCTTTGTTAAAGCAAAAGTAACTAAAGATAATAAAGGCAGTTTATATTTGATTGTGATTGATGTTGGATTCGAAAAAAGAAATCTTTCAAAAAATGAGAGCGAATTGATTGTATTTAATTTGAACAGTCATGTAATCACAGCGATACAAGTAAAGTTTGTATACATAAGTTATAAAACTAACTAACTAACCATCACGCCGCTTCTCCGCAGGGGTAGGCAGAGAGAATAGAACGCCACACCACTCTGTCTTTGCAAACATTCATTGCCTCTTCCACGTTCATGCATCTCCTCATACATACCCGCCGATTGTTACGACTCCCAACCTGACCACTTTCAAGTATTTGGCATACCTGATACCATACATAAGCTTTAACATGGTGGTTAAAGGAAGACAAAGATGAAAATAAATCTCATCTAATTTTCTTCCCTAGAAAACAATTTGGGATTGAAAGGGACATTCCAGATCTCATAAATTGAGCATTCCAATAAAATTTAAATTTAATTTCTTAAATCAAAAACGACTGTTCGGTTCAATTTGTTGTTATTCCGAGAACTTATTCAAAAAGCTCGTTTAAATTTTACAAATTTTGTGTATTAATTACGGGTTCGTTAAAGTCCGAGTAAATCAGAAACGACCTTAAATTACCAAGAACGTAACGGGTAATCAATCTTGCTTTAGTACGGAATCCCTGATTTTCCTTTTTTCAGTTTTGTTTTTTTTCCGTAGGTGCTTCTCGCTTTTACCCGTAGATGTAAAATCAATGATGCTTTTCCAGCCTCAAAAATATTAATGTAGGTATTAATAAAGTTTTTCTCCACAAAAAATCATTTTGCTGTTAACGCGAGTAGGCAGGTTTTTCGCGTAATCGAATCCTTTTGAAGCATTTAGGATATCGTGGATGTCTTTATTATTTTCCAAGACTCTTCCGTGCTAAAGTCTCTTTCTTTTGTCATTAATCTTTCTTTTCTTTTTCGCAGGTAAGTGAACAGGCGATGAAAAACGAACAGTAGATTGCCTCTTCTGAGAATAAACTGTTCTTGTGATGGGTGTTCTCTAGCCACACGTAAGTACCTACTGCGAAGCAATCAAGTAAATATTCCAAGAGCAAAAATATATATTTTTTTAAAATACGTATGCTTTTGTTGTAAAAATACATTATTAATTAAACTGTTTGTGTAAGTTTATAATTACATCGAAACGTCAAACTGACAGTTCGACGTCAGTCAAATGTCACTTTTCAATTTAGGAATTTCCTTGGCTAGAAACTGTTTCGGTATGGTACCTATTTTTAGTGGTATTTTTAAATTATTCTTATAAAAATTACAACGTTGTGGTGTAGGTTTGATATTCTTTTTCATTTACTGTTTTTATCCACATTCGCTGGCATACGAGGCACTCTAATTGATGCGGTGTTAACTTGATCATTATTCAAGTAAAGGCAAGGTGATAAGTTTTAGAGTATACGTCGTATTAAATCTAACGTTCGATAAAGACATCAGTTAACTCAACATAGATGAAGAAGAATACGGAAGTTGGAGTATTTACAGATGACCCGTAAGTCTGGTTAATTGATCACTATACACACGTGTATCACTATTCTACACATGATTGACAACCACACTACTGAAATTTTTGGAACTCATACATATATCATAAATCTTATGACGCTTTATGTTTGAGTTTAAGGGAGCCATCCATGGTTAGTTTGAGAATACTTTTATTTCGCAGAAACCTTTTTATTTTAGATTTATGCAACATCATAACCGGGTTATTTTATGTACCAAGAAATTCGATTTTAATGAAAACATGATTTAAATGTAGCTTGTAATTTGACCAGATTATTTTTATTCACAACATTTTTAATGTGTCCAAATCATTTTTTTGCACTTACGAGTTATTTTTATCTAATGTTTAGATGTCAAAATGTTAAAAAAAACTCCCAAGTAAAGTAACCCAGAATTTGAATACACTCAAAAATGTTGTGAACATCTGTTAAATTTATTTTGAATCCCCTTGGAACCGAACCCGGGACTCCGCGCACTTCAACCCAAACGTTCTAGACTCTATGCGACGTGGGCACTAAGGTTTTTGTGGATAAAGTGGTGCTAAAATATACTAACCGATTATTCATTAATTCTTAGTGCGAAGTATCTCCATGTTTTATTACAAAACATATTTATTCTGTTAATCTCTGAATCAACAGAGACCGATAACACCACTCTAATATGGTACCATTACTAACCTATTTCTACACGAATATATTTTTTTCCCAAAATGTTTCTTCTTCTGAATCGTTAGTTATATGTAGGCCGAGTGATCAGTTTTGCAGTTTTTGTATATTAAAGTTAAACATATCAATGCATTAGCGAACAGACGTTCTAATTATAGGCAGTAATGGTGAGAGGTCCGCCTCCGTAGTGTAATGGTCAGCACGCTCGGCTACCGTTCTGGAGGTCCCGGGCTCGATTCCCAAGGGGGGTAAAATAAATATAAGTGATTTTTTCACTGTCATATTTATTCAATATTACCCTGGACTGGTACCTGAAGCGGAGGGCTGATCACCTTTCCTTCATGTGTAAACGATCAAGATAACACTGCGTTTATATGACACAGTGCCCTATGCACCATTGGGATGCGGATAAGGGTTTTATTATTATTATTATTAATGGTGAGAGTATATATGAGGTAAAAATATATATATATTTTTTAACGCATGTTGTTTTTCGAATATCATGCTTGTACTTTTTTTTATAATCTTACATACAATTTTTTTTTCAAATTTAAGTCGCCAAATTCCCACCTGATTGAAAGGGTTAAGGAAGCAAAATTACTGAAATATTTATGTCAAAATGCCTAACAAAGAAGATAATAATCTATGTTCCATTATGCATATTTGTACAGTAAAAAGATAATCATGGATAACTTTATTGATTCTGTTCGGCGTTTTTACTTTTTGCGCACATTAAAGAACATCGAAAGTATATCTGTTGTAAATACTCGTTGTAATGATGACAATACGCATTATTTGCATGCACAGTGATCCGATCGAGAATCGAATCCGACACCTCGTCCATGGTTTCCAAACGTACTAACCATCTATCAAACACACAGGCAATCAAATTATATTTTTAGAAATTTTTTTTTTTATAAAAAAATATAAATATTTTTATTTTTACTATTCATAATATATTATTAGATTAAAACCAATATTTTTAGCTTTTCCACTTTATTTTTATTTGACCAGCGACCGGGTTTCGTCGTTACCAACATCATCAGACCAGTCTGATGATGTCGGTAACGATGAAACCCGGTCGCTGGTCAAATAAAAATAAAGTGGAAAAGCTAAAAATATTGGTTTTAATCTAATAATATATTAAAAATGCAATTCCATCACGAAGTGTCAGTGGATAATATAAATTTTATTATTCACAAAATACTTCGATTTCATACTATTTCTGTGAGCCTAAGCGGCTCATTTATTCAATAATAATAGGTATCATATTGTGGAAGAGTGGGTTCGAACCCAGAAAGTCTGACTCAAGAGACACTTACCACGGGACCACAAACCGACATCCGAATAATTTCGTTATAACCCATCACTACTGACAATAAAAAAAATACAAAGACCATCAGCGTCTTTTGAATTTACAGAAATGAAATACCAGAATAATTTGAAAATACACTTTCCTTATCATTCATCGTTAACTTTGTGTAATACCACTTTAATAAACACTAATTCGAATGAATATATGCATTTGAATTTTAAAAACATTTTTTTCATATTGTTTTTAGCTTCGCGATATTTACATTGCTCGTGATATGTTTTGATCCGAGGCATTCCTAGCGCACCCTTACTTTAAAAGTTTGGGTATCTTCGATAAATGGCTTTTAGTGCCCGGGAAAGGGGTTCTAAATAGTGTTTCGAAGTCGTGGAGTTGTTCGTAAGCGGAGATTTATATCGCGCCTTTTAGTTTTTCCGCAAACCGCGAAGTGTGCGATATTATCGTCACTTTATTACCGATCGTAACGAGACCAAGTTTCTGGGCAACTCTGCCGCGTATCCCGGTACCAAGTCGTTATTATCATAATGGCTTCCCGACAGGCGGTGTGGGGCGGGGGGCGGGTGGCCCCTTGTTGATGGGAATATGCGCAAATCATGTTAATTAAATTTCTTCTTATGCCTCCTATATAAGTCTTAATACATCGTGTCACGCGGAATAATGCAATGACGTATTGGCATAGGCGAATAATGGTATCAATGACGTACTCACTCCTAGGCGGACCTGGCTTTTTTTGCGTTGAAAACTACATCAATACTTATTTATTTTTTTACAAAAATGTTAATAATTTTAGTATATAACCACTCACCGAGATTTTAATGTCAACCGGTTTCAAGACGTACCCGTCTCTTCGTCAGGACAATCAATACCACAGCATAGTGATTGTCCTGACGAAGAGACGGGTACGTCTCGAAACCGGTAGACATAAAAATTTCGGTGAGTGGTTATATACTAATATTATTAACATTTTTAAAAAAATAAGTAAAAATTACTAACCACAAAGTAAATGCTTTGAATATTAATAATATTGAGAATATACATCAATACTCTCTAGAATCGAATACTAAAAATCAGGTACTCGCCCAAGTACATAAATAAATATTTCATCTGTTTTAAGGTACAGTATACGTTAAGTCGCAACATAATTTTATCTAAATCCAGGTAACTTTTTACTTACTTGATTTTTTTCTTAAAACACCGTTTTTGCATTGATAAATAAAATAACGTTATATTCGAAATCAAAATATGGTTTTGAAAAGAAAAGATTTAATGAAAGGTAAGGAGTTATTTTTTTTTTCTAAATATCATACATATATTCTAAAAAACAAACAAAAATCATAAACAATCTTTAAAAAAATCGGGCGTGAAAAGACGTGTGACCTCTCCGTCGGCCGGTGATTGAATTCTGTGTTTGCTAGTAAGGCCTTATGAAAGAATGATAAAAGGTTACTTGGTGTGTACATTGTGCATTGATTGATACGTCATGTTTTCGCGATCTTGAACATAGGACGAGGTGAAAATATTCGCGATCATGCGGGCAACCCTGTTGAAGCAATGTTTACACCTCACACCCGCATTTCACGGCCGGAATAACATATCGCTTACTCCTTTCAATAACGTCATATATCAAAAATCGACCATTTTCAGTTGTGCATGTTTTCGGAATGCCCAGAAAATGTACTATATCCCAGCAAAGGCAGCATATTTTTAACCTCATATTTACCCGTTACAGGGCAGAAAGTGTTGTTTTTGCATTTTGAAGATTTTTTTTTTGTTTATTTATTTTTTTAATATCCTAAATATTTTTGTCCGCCTCCGTAGTGTAATGGTCAGCACGCTCGGCTACCGTTCTGGAGGTCCCGGGTTCCCAAGAGGGGTAAAGTAAATATAAGTGATTTTTTCACTGTCATATTTATTCAATATTACCCTGGACTGGTACCTGAAGCGGAGGGCTGATCACCTTTCCTTCATGTGTAAACCATCTAGATAACACTGCGTTTATATGACGCAGTGCCCTATGCACCATTGGGGTGCGGATAAGGGTTTTTATTATTAAATATTTTTCAAATGGAGAAAAAACTTTCATGTTTTACCTAAAAAGATATGTTGTACAGTAAAAAGTTTAATAAGAAGCTTAATATTTATTTTTGATACATATTATTATATTTTTAAACTTTAAAAACGTTCTCCTGAAAAATCTAGTTTTTTTTAAATATGACGTTGTTGAAAGGAGTGAGCGATATGACCTCTTACGTATGTATGCCTCCATTACGTCTAGTTTTCCGCCTTTCTTATCTTGACAACATCACGTGTATTCTACAAGCGACGTAATGAAATTAGACGTTTATTATCAAACCAAACTAACACGTCGGGAACCAATCGATAAATACATACATATTTCGTATGAAAAACACTTAAGCCAACATTGTTACTCCTATGTAACTTGTACATTCATAGACCAAACTCCCTGACTATAAATCATCATTTTTCAATTACAGCACAATCACGAATCGATAGAAAACATAACCAATATTATTTCGACTGGTGTTGGCTCAATTGGAAGCGCTTGGCTGTTCGAAAAGATTTTTGATACATTATTTTTCCGATTGAAAACATGACTATTTATGAGATTATTCAATTATATATATTATACACTATCTTTACTCAAAAATTAAACATATTGAAGTGATTGTAATTATTTAAAAAAAAATTAACGCCTTTAATTATTGTAGGTTAAAAGTCAGTTGTGAATTCATCTTGTATGCAATTTTCTTGATCTGTGGCAATTTATTGATCATTCGAATGAAGATTCTGCTCGAAGAAATTATCATTTTTTTCACTCTCTATTTCCGCTTCTAAAGAACACCTAGTAAAATATATCTTACAACTAAAGCAATTTTGTCTTGCACTTCAACCTTTGAAGTGTTAATGAACCTCCTTTTAAAAGTGTGAAATCATTTCACAACATGTTTGAGGTCTCGCATTTCTATGTGATCGGTAAACATTGACAAAAAACTCGCGTTTGCCGTTATCAACGAAATATGGTAACACGTAAAGTAAATCTTCGGCGTTTGCGTCATATTTCATACGTTTATGTGTGGATTATTCGAGGGTACGCATTAAATCTGGCGCGTATGGTTGGTTATTCCAACTAATAATAGGATCATACTCAAAATGTTAATTTATCTAATACCATAATGGAGTTGTACTAAATTCGTAATAGGGGGCTGGTAGTATGTTGCTGAACGCGTACAGATAAAAGAAAATTCATGGTACTTAGTTTGTTTTTTATTTTAATTTTATTGAATAAAAAAACCTGAAATTGGTTTGAGTGTGAAAACATTGTGCATGAAAAATTTAAGCAAAATATTTTTTTTCTCCTTTGATGAAATTAACGTTTTTATGATATTTGAACTCTATTTTAATGATATTTGCTTCAAGGTACTACTTTTTTAAAACTTTGGATGGTTAAAATATTTTAAAAAATTATTTTTAACTAAATTAACTTAAAACTGAGAAATATTAAAAGTTGAGTAGGCAGAATAAAGAAGTGGAATAAAAATGTACAAAACTGATAAAGATTATTTTTTATTAATTTTTAGATGTGTTCCACAAAGTATCAGTATTTTTATTTGATTTATTTAAAGATAAGATAAATATTGTTCAATCTACTTTTCTACTTTTCATACATAAGTATTAAGAAATTGGTTAATTACAGCAACGAACGTTTTTATATAGAAAATTCATGATAATATAGATACGTATAAATTTATTACTATTTATATACAATTTCGTGCGTAGATTTATTTATATAAGGAAAATATATAAGTATATATTTTTTATTTTATACTTTTTCTTAAATTAATTGTATTTATTTTCCTTTGAAATCTTGAAGTAAACTGAAAACATAAAGTAAAAATGTATGTTAAAAGTTCACCATTACACATCTGGGATTCGGAAATTTCTAATCAATAAGACAGCTGCTTATAAAAACGAAATTGTTGGGTAAAAAAAGTTTATTGGGTATTGCTGTCATATTTGACACTTAATATTTTATTGAATTATTATTTATTAAACAAAAGTATGTACTTGCTAAATATTGTACGAAAACATACAGCATGCTTCAATAATTTTTCAAATGAAAATATCATAAAATGCTTCTTAAAACCCATTTTCAATTAAAAGATTCCATTCATATATTCAAATCTCTTATTTTTCATCTTATTCTACGATTTACATACGCTGTATATGAAGCGAGTTATATTATACCTGGGAGGAATATTTGCTGTTTTTGACCATGAAAAGTAATATCATTTGATCGAAACACCTGCTTTTATTAGTTTCTCTGATTCATTTGCTTGCTTAACTAATATTTGCTCTCGGACAAATTATACTAGCACCTCATCAAACAAGCATTATTTATCGATTATGTTACACCTAAATATATCCTACCATGAAACCCGGTACATAAAAATCTATAACATCTATACTTTGTTCGTTTAATGTTACTTAAGTAAAAACATTATCCTGTAATAAATATTGAAAATGGTTTTAATAAAAAATGTTCGTCAGAGTATAAAATAAATAAGAAATTGAAAAATACATAACACCTTCATTGTATCATTATTATTGCGTTATATGGTAATGAAAATAGATTAAGTTAGGTTGTAGAATCTTATGAATAGGAACTTGCTCAATGTTTATGAGCAATGTGTTATATCTGTTTTATTATCTGAGTTTCATTAAAAAAATTAAATATAGGGTGCGTTAAAAAAACGTTTCATATAGAAACCACGACATTTTCAATAACGTTACGAGTATTTCATGTCTTGTAGATAAACTTGTAGCCAAGATTTTATTCGGTTAAATTGATATTTTGAATATTTAAAACATTAACTTTGTGGATCATATTAATATATTGTAAGTCATAAAACAAACCCTGAATAGGGAAACATTTTGTTGCCGAAATAAGTTGTTATTTAATGTAAATGTGAGTGGATATAAAACAAAGTCTATTTCTTCAAATAATACGGTTAAATTGAGATTGAATTTTGAATATTAATTTCAATAAAAACCTGCTGTTTTTTATATTTGCATTTAGAGTAGCAATTTGTGTAATAAATCATGATACAAAAAATGTTGATGGCGTACGTTTCGAATGTTGCTAATAATAATCACACTAGAGGTTGATTCTTAGACAGGTCTATTTGTACGAAAGAAATACATCAATTTAAAACGGAGACTTATGGCTAAGTGATCTTGCCGACCCGTGTGAGAGAATTTTCCATAGCGAGACTGCTAAAATATTAACTCGCAAATTACCTAGATCCTATACGAATATTTGTTTGCGTACGTATGGCGATGTCCGGAATGCGCAGCATTTATCCAGGCAAAGTGTGCCACTATTTCCTGGCAAGGAACCCGGTTCCGAAACAGAATAACTTCTGGTAATAGTTGAGGAAGTAAAATGTGGAGGAAAACAAGGTTGGTACTCTAATATTTAATTACACAAACGCCACTTTATTTCCATTCTGACGTTTTTAGTACCTGCCTAATTGCGTTTTATTAAAAAAAACGGAGTGAATTAAAAACGCACGGAAACTATTATGCAAGGTGATTTGTCAGACCGCTCCCTTCGCCCTCTTTTCTCAGACAAGAACCGCGGAAAAATTATTATTAAAAGCTCTATGAAGAATTTTTTGCTGGACGATTACGTTTTCCGAATGAATCGACAGTACGTGATTTAGGTCAAATAATCTTTTAAACATAAAATAAATGGAATCAATGGCTAAGCGAGATGTCAATGAAAAGAGCTGTTTTTTGTTATTTTCATAATTGTAAAAAAAAAAACAGATCCACCCAAAATAAATAATACCTTTAACCAATGTTTGATGAATATCAGGCCGTCTTTTTAGTTTATTGATGGTCATTAAAAATAAGGAAGCTATTTTTTATTTAAAATTTACTTGATAAATACTACTCTTTCGTTTATATTAATAATTGTATTTTCCAAGTAAAACTTGAATTAAAAATTGATAGATATTACCACAAAGTGACTTCTGAATCAATTAATGATATATGGAAGCTAATTACTATTAACTTATTTTTTATTAAAAATTCAATATGTCTTTATAATTAAACATATCTGAACGAACAAACATAAATATTGTGTATTGAAAAAATGTATCATCTAACATATTTTTCTCATTTAAACCTTACTTTTTATTTTATTTTTTATTTCTTTGTGACGTACGATGATTTTTTAATGAGATTTCTATGCCTGATTTTTTTAAATGAATGTTTTTTTTCTATCATTGTTAAATTCTGATCCAATATTTTATCAAATAAACAATTATTATTCGTATCATAAGTAGTAAAATAAAACAATGATACACTTTAAAGTAATTGCTTAAGTTATGAATGAAAATTGAATAACACATATAGCGAAATTCATTTCTCTAAGTAACGTAACAAAGGCTTTACAAGAAATGTGCGAGAATAAAGACATTTTCTTAGCTATTGTGTTACACGTTACATCAATGTTTACTACGTCATTCCATAAGGTATGAAAAATCTATTATATTCACAGTTGTGCTTTCAGGGATTGTTTTCATTCCCAGCGTCTCAGACTTCATAAAACAAATTAGTTTACCAAATTTTCACAAGCCTGATACTAAATGACAGACATTTTCTTGTAACAATCTTCCCCTGCGTACCTCATTGTTCATTTTGGATTTAAAGACGTAGACGTAACACACCGTTGTTTCATATTTGAATAGTTTCTTATTCTATGTATGTAATGGAAAATAAGCATAATGAAACATCAGTTCAAGACTGGAATAAGCTTTAATGAGTCGGTATTAATAAAGTTCCACTGTGGGACCAAACACAGAATTTATGCTAAAAAAATGAGAAAAAATACTAGTTATAAAAATGGAATCATACAGAAAAAGATAGCTAAAAAATTTAAAAAAATATTTGTTTTAAAAGTGGATTAATGCAGAGAAAGATAGCTAAAAATGAAAAAAGTATAAGTTATAAAAATGGATTAATAAAGAAAAAAATTGGTAAAAAATGAAAAAAATACTAGTTTTAAAAATGGATTAATGCAGAGAAAGATAGCGTAATATGAGAAAAAGTACTAGTTATAAAAATGGATTAATACAGAAAAATATAGCTAAAAATTAGAAAAAATACTAGTTATAAAAATGGATTAGTACATAAAAAGATAGGGTTACAAGTACATTACCAAAATTGAGAGTGGTGACCGTCGGGAGAAGGAAGAATACTAAAGAGCCGTTTCTTGATTCTTATGCTTCTTCATGATTTTCTTTTTTACCGTGTTGCAATTATGACGACAAATTCCTAAGTTTTATTTTGCAATAAACTTATCACAAATAGATTTTATACTTATATAGTGAATATTTTTGTACAAGTGTTGGTGGGATATAATTCTTATACATATAACACTATTCTTATGTTTACCCAGGTTTAATAATAGCATAATTCGTTTATGTATTCCTACCACATAAATTATTTTGGGTTGATTTATAGTATACATTCCTCGAGTTATAATCAACCTACAAAAGTTTAGAAAGCCGAAGTTCATTCACCCTTTAAAAACAAATACATAAAAAAGTATAAGAGAAACAATGATATTTTTATGATATATTTTTGATGATTCTTGTCCGCCTTGTCAGCACACTCGGCTACCGTTCTGGATGTCCGGAGTTCGATTTCTTAGGGAGTCAAATAAATATAAGTGATCTTTTTTCACTCTAATATTTATTCAATATTACCCTGGACTGGTACCTGAAGCGGAATACTGATCACCTTCCCTTCATGTGTAAACGATCAAGATAACTCTGCGTTTATGTGATACAGTGACCTAGGCACCATGGGGGTGCGGATAAGGGTTTGGAGGTGAAGATTTTTTATGACTCGTAGAGACAAAGTAATTAATGAAATGGGAATATGGAATTCTCACAACTTACGAGGGGAGTCTCACAACTTACGAGGGGTCCGGAGTTCGATTTCTTAGGGAGTCAAATAAATATAAGTGATCTTTTTTTCACTCTAATATTTATTCAATATTACCCTGGACTGGTACCTGAAGCGGAAGACTGATCACCTTCCCTTCATGTGTAAACGATCAAGATAACTCTGCGTTTATGTGATACAGTGACCTATGCACCATGGGGGTGCGGATAAGGGTTTGGAGGTGAAGATTTTTTATGACTCGTAGAGACAAAGTAATTAATGAAATGGGAATATGGAATTCTCACAACTTACGAGGGGAATAAATCCAGTTCATGTTTATTTATTTGGATACATGTACTCAGATTATTGAAACTTAAGATTTTTTTAATGTTGATATCGAAATCACCTAATATGGTATGTGTTCACATTTTATATCCGCTTTTTGTTGTTGTTATTATTGTTGTTTTACACCTCAATCATTTTGTTTGTTTTGAAATTAACACTCCAGTAAAGTATCAAGAAGCTAACATATGGGAATGACAAACTGTTTGTAAAAAAACTTACAACTTCAGATTATATATTTTCAAAAAGTTATCTAGAGTATCAAAAATGAAAATGTCTTCCTTCTTACGCTTGTGTTTTTATGGTATGTATCATATTTTTTGTTCGCCATTATAACGAAACGTTTTTTAGCTTTGACAATATTTTTAACCTTTGACAATAATATAATTTATTTCGCTCGTGAAATTCGAATAAGGTATCAAAAAATAATTTTTATATTGAACCTGAATTAATAATTGAAAAGGGGGAAACCGCAAAAACCACACACCTCTGTAGAGTATAATGATGTTCGCTTGCAATCACGTGCTTCCACACAAATGTTTTTTGTAGTGTTTTTACATAATACGTGAGTTATTTACCAAATTGAAAAATATTATCGATACGTACTTCTCGACTGGTGGAGAACAAAGATCATTTTGTAATTTCTGCATTGATAAGCTGAAAATACATGAAATAATGGGGCTTCGAACACCAAAGACCAAAAATGGAAGGAGACTGAAGAAGTCTATATCCAGCAGTAGAGGACGAAAGGTTTAAGAAGAAGAAAAAGTAAAAGTTGAAAACCTAAATTTAAAAATTAATTTATTTGCTCTCTAAAATATCAATACTATCAATCAATAAAAAAGGACATTTTATTTTTTGCCCAAGAGAGATTTAAAGAGAAAGAAGATGTAAATAAAAATAAAAAATTTCATATTATTTTTGACATCTCGACATAGATGAAGAAGAATATGGAAGTCTAAGCATTTATGAGTCTTACGGTCGTCATAGGCTAGTTTAAGTGATCACTTTACTTACACACGTGTAACATTCAGCAATTCTACCCATGATTGACAACCGCACTACTCAAATAAATAAAAAAACGACTATTCGAAGCATCGAAAGGTCACTTTGACTGCCATCAATATAATGGTGCATCAAACCAATAGGGGTGCCTTGTTCGGCATGCAGTGATGAATATCAGAAATTAATGAAAATGATTCATTTTTCTTATTCATAAAATACATTCATGGTAGAATATGGCTTTTCAGGAAGTAGATTCGTAAGCGTCTAAAATATTTTATCAGTGAAATCATTATTTCATGTATTTTCTTGAAAGCTTACTTAATATGCGGCTCACGTATATTTAAAGTTAACCGCGACGTGTTTTTGTGTTCAAAAGTCAAATATTTGCTACAAGATTTTCATTTTAATTACATACTTGTTTTGTTTTGTTTTCATATTTAAAGATAACGCAAATTTTCAGTTTCTTACTTACTTTACTATGTTACTTTATATGTTACTTCTTCAAGTGTTTAACTGTTAAGTGTATGATTTTTATTTGTATGTGATTTAGATCTAAATTTTGAACTGACATTTCTTGGCGGAACTGCATTTTATAAAATAATACAACTTAATAGGTTTTTCACTTCTATTTTATTTATTAAAAGAAAAAAAAGCATGTAAATTAATTTTTTTCTGGATAGTACCATTGTGTTATTCGATAGTTACAAAGCTTAAACATATAGCTTTATGCATTAAGTTTATACATATATATAATATATATATATATATATATATATATATATATATATATATATATATATATATATATATATATATATATATATATATATATATATATATATATATATATATATATATATATATATATATATATATATATATATCAAGCGAATCTGGTATTTTGATGGTTGGTTGGTAACATTGGTTAATAATTTTGAATAAGGTTGCCTTCTCCGACCCATTTCGACAAATCTACGCGGTGTTACATCTACAGTCAATTATGTGAAGGCATGTTGATTAGTCCGGCCCTCAGATTTTTGAATTTAGAAGTAGAATATTTTTGAAAAGATATAAGGCAGTTTTGATTTTGGAAAAGGATTCCAGAATATATCAAAATATCAGTGATGGCTTGGGCAATAAAAAAAATATCAATGTAAAAGTTTGAACATACGTATTTTATTGGTACTTTTTCTATGTAACTACAATAATGGCTTGGCTTTTTCGATTTTTTGGTTTTCAGGTTAAACTAAATAACTCGAAATCTAATATTCGTTTAAACTTATGGTGGCCTTAATTCAATATAAAAATATATAAAAAAACGTCATGTCGATCAATCGAATCAATGAGTCGTTAAATATTGTGGATCCAAGGGTGACATTATTAGTACTTACCGCGACCGTTTAGTGGCACGGCGCATGGCGCCGAACTCGTGAACCAATTAACATTACACGAACGGTCGGCTCGGAATTTAATTTCACCCTCCCGCCCCACACTCGGGGGTTATTATAAAACCGTTTTAATAAAATGGCCTCCCTGATTTATCCGTTCGTTCGTTTCCCGGACAGGCCGCGATAAATCCCCTCCCATCGCGGGAAGGTAAACTTATATTTCTTGATTTATTCCGAGCCGGGAATACTCGTACGTCCGCCCGTCGGCGATTGTCCATTATTTCGGGCACTTTTGTATTTCATAATGGCCGTGTTTCGCTTTTTGTATTACCTACAATAAAAATGATGGCTATTCATTTCCAAACAGTTCGGTAGGATATTTCTTGAAGCCGGCCCTGCCGTATTATGGCGGACCCAACAATTTAACGTCGGAGGAAACACAAGCTTTTATCTGTAAATCATATTTCATCGCATTCGGTTTATTGTTTCTAATACTGTGCGGAATTACGGAATTCTGTTTATTTTTATTCACCCATTTGAGTGAATTATTTATGTGTTTAAAATAAGATTTAGTACTTATTCACTTTCGTGACTAGTGTTATTTTGGTTTCACTATACTTAACTCTATTTCTTGCCTTGTTCACTATACTTAATCGTAGAAAATCTATAAAGTGCTCGTTACTTATTATTTATACAGCGCGAATAATTACTGTGCATGTTTATAAATATGTACTTGTATTTTGGGTGCTTTGGCAAAAAAAGTGAACATATTTATATTTTTATATACTAGTGTTTTTTTATTTGTTTTTTTTTTCATGTAGATGATTAATATTTTTTATAAGGAATGTGTAATTTTCCGTGTTCGGTTTTGTCTATAGTCTTTTTCCCTATGGAATTAATTATAGACATAAAAAATAAAAATTAAATTTCTCATTATATACAAGATTTCAATTCAAAACTTCTTTTGGACAACCCGAATCCTCTCTTGTGTTTAAAGATAGGGAGCAATTTGTGGTAGAGTGGGGGGTTGATTTTAAAAAATATTCTGAATGTCCGCGGTAACCCGAATCAACATATATATCATTATAGTACTCTACCTTATGTATTTTGTGTAAAAATAAGTAAATCTTTTGAATTTCATGTAACTGCCTACCTTTATTTAAAGAAAAACTTCTGTTTTATTTGCTTTATTTTTATTATTAAATTTTTATGTTTTATTTTAGATTTTTATTAAGTAGGAATCCAAGGTCCAATTAAGCATTTTTCATGATTTTTGTATATATATTTTTTTATCAGATTCTTCTTTTATTTAATCCATATTCTTATACATGCACGTCGAATGTATTGACTCCTAAATAATTTTTTACATCTCAACATAGATGATGATGTAAAAAACTCCTATCCGGAAGATAATCTAGATTTGCAAACAAGTATTTGGACACACTCAAAATTGTGTAATTTTTCAATATACCATACGTTATTTGGCTTTCCTTGGCGTCTAACTTCCACCAACCGCATTCCGCTCGTATATTTGTTTTACCGTTTTTTGATCAATCATTCACCCCCTCCATTCGATCCGTTCCTTATAATGTAAAACGAAACCTTGTTAGGATTTATCCATCACCCAATAAAATAATATGGGATACGTATTTTCGTTTCATTATACGGAGCTCGGTTGTCAGTCAGCGTACTTCGCAACCCTCATCCGACGGAATCGATATTGTTGTACGAAAGTGGGATATGATACGTCAGGTGCGATAACAGAAAGGAGCTTATAAGCTCCGAATATCTGCTTAAATTGGATGTTTGGTTTTCTATTTCAAATATAAATTCTCACCTGTCAAAAGCACAGATTTTCTTCATGAAGGATATCCCACAAAATAAGATCTTTATCGATTTGCTCGATACAATATTTTGTTTTTGATATATTTTTTAAAGATTAAAACGATGGTTATAATTTGTTGAATGTTTTTCGCAGATACTTTGTGGCACATTTTAAAAACTTTGTTTTAACCGCTTTTTATTGGCACACTTTTTCCAACCGGTAATGACAAGAACCTTGTCATCATCAGGGTTTATGTACTAATTCTAATATATTGAAATACTCAAAGTTAGTTTATAGTTAATTACCCTTCCCTTACTATCACAAAAACTTCCTCGCACTCCACGTACTCCGTGATCCGTAAGTTATATATATATATATTTATTTCAATATATATTTATTTCAATTTAACGACAAGTGACTTTCAAAAAACTTCACACAAGTGTGTGGTTTTTGGTAAAAGAATGAAATTAATTATAAGCATTTGAATGTTTTTAATATTTTAGAATTTAATAGACCCTGATGATGACAAGGTTCTTGTCGAAACCGGTAGGTTTAAGTTAAGTAATAATAAAAAAGTTGATGGTAATAAGACTTTGTATGTAACCAATAATTTTTATTGGCAGTTTCATTGAGACACTTGCCAGTTATTATTTTAATAGATATTATATCTAGGTTATAACTACTCGTACACCAGTTAATTTTCTTCTAAATCGGAAATAAAAAAATGCAACTTTTTCGGATAATCATTACATTTATTAACTTCTTATGAAAACATATTTTCTTTCTGTCTCTTATTTCAATATTTTTATTATTTCAATGAATAAAGGTGTGTTGAGATGGTTTGGGCATGTGAATCGAATGAGTGAAGATAGAACAGGAAAACGAATGCATAAGGTGAATTTGGTTGACAATAGAAGCTGAAGAAGACCGAGGAAAACTTGGAATGATCAAGTATTTCAATTATCTAAAAGTGGTCAGGTCAGGAGTCGGAGTCATCGGCGGGTATGTATGAGGAGATGCATGAATGGGGAATAGGCGAATATTGTTTGCTAAGCCACATTGGTGTGGCGTTTTATTATCTCTGCCTACCCTTGAGGGGAAGCGGCATGATGGTTTTGGTGATGGGTTGAGTTAGTTCGTTTTTTTAATGCCTTTTTTCTATTAACACTACCAGTAAAATTCCGTATCGTTCACTTGACTTTCTTTTTCAATAATTTAAATTTGACTTTGCATTTTAAACCGTCATGCCATCTCAACGTAGAGTAAGTAATACAAAGTCTTAGTTTCGTTTTGTAAAGCTAATTGAGTGGAACTATTAAATACCTATATTTGGTGTTAATTGAATTTATTTAGATCGTTAAATAAGTCGTCGGACCGGAGTTCACAAACTCGGCTAGTACGTGTCTAGTGTTAACAGTTAACAATTAGAATAAACTAGCGGAGTGACTATTAGGATTTACTATTGAGCACGGTTCACTACTCTACATTTCAATTGTTCAGACTCTTTGCCGTTCTGACTCTCTTCCAGCGAATGGCGATTAATTCAATTAATTATATCGCTACGTTCTTCTCGCTTAAACTTTAAATCTCTTCCCTTTATTGTTCTTCGTTTACGTCAGCTGCGCTATAAAATTTAGTTTTTTAGTTTGTTTCTAATTGTAATATTGCGTTTGATATTTTTTTTTGTTTGATATTTAATCTTTAATTTTATTTTGAATATTGAAAGCATTAACTGTGGATGAAAGTGATATATTATTTTGAGAAATTAAAAGACTTTGTTTTTTGATCCACTCACATTTTATCCACTTAATTACTTAAATTTACCCAAAAAATTTAACGGTAATTCCAATTAAAAATCGAGTTGTTAATTCCTTTCGTAAAGTAGCATTTATATAATAAAATAACAAATAAGTATGGTTAATTGTTTTTTCCACATAAATTTAATTTGACTAGCGACTGGGTTTCATAGACGAAACCCAGTCGCTAGTCAAATAAAATTTATGTGGAAAAAACTATATAGTTAAAATCTATTGTGACATTTGTTTCGATGCATTCTGCATCATTTACACGGTTTTTAAAAATGATGCGGAATGCATCAAAATATCACAATCGATTTAAAAAAAATTGCAATCACCATCAATAAGTAAAATTTAAATTAAACATACAAATAAATCAGTTATATGTTTATTAATTCTAAATATTAGATTTATGTTTTGTACTGAAATTTCTTGGTAGAACTGCATTTTATGAAATAAAACTAATATATATATTTTTTTCACACATATTTTCTTTGACCAGTGACCGGGTTTCGTCGTTACCGACATCACTCTGATGAGGAGTACTTAATCTGAAATAGATAATTTATTTTTTAGACTTTTTTTATCAAAAGTCACCCTAGTATGAATTTCGTTCATTGATAAGGTCAAGGGTGTGTTTTTTGCAAGCTCAGTAAATATTTTTAGACGTTTTTAGTTTTCTTTCGTCAAATTTTTAGATAAAGGTCACTTTAAACCCAGTTGTCCTCACCTTGGGGATGACTAGGTTAAAAGGTCACCACTATTCCGAACCGTATACTAATACGAGTATAAACCCGCGACCATATTCATGAACGTTTGCTCCTCGTAAATATGGTAAATATGCACCCGTTGCATTGCGTTCCTCAAACTTCGTCTAACGGACTGCTTATATGTACCAAACTTTTGGTTGGCTGGCTGGACTGTGAATAAACCTCGTGATATCAACAGTTTTAATCGTACAAACATTTTGCTTTCTTGTTCCCTTAATAACCTCAATCTTGGTAAACCATTTTTTTTTAAACCTTAGTATTCTTGTAACTTGCAACACCAGAAGTATTTTTGAATTAATTCATGTTTTAATCGGTATTTATAATATCGGCTGGATATTTCGCCGGCCGACATTTCTCGAAGGTCATTTCGCTTAATGGATTTTTGACCGAAATAATACCGTGTTAACTGGCACTCGTTTAAATGACGCAGATTAGTTTTTAATTAAATTTAACAATAAAAAAACATTTCTTTTACTTTGTGGCATATTTAATATACTTTATAAAATTAATAAAACACAAAGCATTTTTTACCCTTTTTTTCAATGCAATTATTCCAATCGGTTTAGACACATACATTGTCTTCTTCAGGGATGGATACATAGATACTCGATGTTTTTTTTATCAATTTATAAATTCATTGATATGCCAAACCACGTTCCTACTGATGACTTAAAATGACATCAATAGCGTTTGACATAATTATATTTTTAAGAATGTTTCGCTCTGATCTTTTTTATGCATACTTAATTCTTATAAAATAAATTGATTATAATTTTTTTTTTTTAAATAATTAGCATTTATTTTATATGAATCGTTCGCATGAATTTTAATATTTACGTTACAGCTTTGCTCTCCAATTCGAGAGCTTTATTAAGCCCTCTCAATTTTATTTCGCAATATATTTCGAGTGAGCTACATGCGCGGCTCCCAAAGGAGGAATTATTTTAAAATCGAGAGGGATGAGTATTGAATTTTTCTAGTTATACTAATGTACGTGAACGGGTTTTATCAGAACGTATATCTTTTACCCCGAGAATTCAATGGGACGCGTATTGAGCATCGCTCGGGGAAAAATATCCAGTCGTGAAATAAAATTATTACTTGCACTGACTTTTGTAAAGGAAAAAAATCAAATAAAAAAACAGGTTTTTGCAATGCATTTTACAAACTATGATATAACCAACGTTTTCGGCTACCGTGCTGGAGGCCCCAGGTTCAATTTCTAGGAGGGTTAAAATAAAAACGTGTTAAAATAAAAATAAAATATTTTCACTCTAATATTTATTTAACATTACCAGTACCTGAAGCGCAAGGATAATCACCTTTCTTGCATGTATTTAACAATCAAGATAGCACTTATTATTTATAATGCAGAGCGAGAATTGAGCAGATATAAGGAGGAAGAAAAAAATGGTTAGTGAAAATAAAAATATCGAAGATTGGAAAGTAATTTTAATATATACGTAAGCAAATAACTGAATTTAAGCATCACAACTACGCAAGATTTTATTAGCCTAGTTTAAATATAACAGGTAATTCAGCCCATCGGCTGAATAGGCCTCGCTTTTACTAGTGATGTATTAAACAATATTTTCCAAATCTCATTGAAAACCCGAGTGTGTAGTTCCAGTTTGTATTGTACTGAGATACCCGTACGTTGGTAAAGCTTGCCTCCCTTTACTCCGCATACCATACGTAGCCACTGCAAATGACTGGCTATTTCAAATGATAAATGCCAGAAAAAAACGTTTTACGGCAGTAATATTTTAGAGAGCACTTGGGACAATGATTCGCGTTTTTCTGACGATTTTTTCAATTCTCCGAACGTTATTTCTCTTCTAGAACGGTGTCAATATCCATTACACGAGATCCTTCACTCACAGGACCGAAGCTCAAATAGGATATTGAGCTTTTTATCACAGTAAAATGTAAATCCTTTTCCTAGAAACGCTTTTTTATATGACTCCCTACCGCCTATACAATCAGTCTCCTCAGCAAATATTGATGAAATGTCTTCGGCATCGCAGTTTACTTACAAAAAATTAACAAACTCTTTTCCTTGTTTTTAGCCCGACATGTCCATACCATCTGAAAGATTCTTTTCTTAATCTTTTCAATTATCCCTAGTCCAACCTTACGTTCATTTCCAAAAATGAACTGAAAAAATTAAGTATTTCTTATTTATGAATTTAAACAGAAAAAAATGTAATTATCTATGTCCGCCTCCGTGGTGTTATGGTTAACGTGTTAACCTACCGTACTGGAGGTCCCTAGTTCGATATCAGGGGGGGGGGTAAAAATAAATATCAGTAATTTTACACTCTAATATTAATTATATTACCCTGAAGCACAACAGTGATCTCCTTGCCTTCATGTAAGTAACGATCAAGATAACAGTGTAACAATACGATGCAGTGCCCTATGCATCATCGGGTGTAAATCAGGGTTAGAAGAAGAACATATAATAAAGATATTTTTTCCCCAAGAAAAACCAACAACAGTTGTCCTTTTATTTTCGATATAACGTGAACCAAACAAATGTAAGAATTTGCTACCGTGAATATCCCTCGGGTACTTCCACTATTCGTCCTGCAAGTGTATTTGTCGTGCGACGTGATTAACGTCCCGCGTCGTGGCGTATCTCCTTCTTTATTCCGAAGTCCTGGTAACCTCCCCCGGTCGTGGCACTGATGGCCTCCTCTATTTCCCTGTACAATGCCACGTACACGTATCTGAATACAGACCTCGGGGGTTGGTTCATTAAGTTTCACGGTAGCTTTTTGCATCCTTGCCTTAGTAAACTGTAATAGCCGTCGGCGGAAAAAAAATCTTTTGACGCTCATTCAATTCGGACTGGCTTGGAATTTCATCAACTATGTGCTATATTTTTACTTAGGTACGTACTTAGACATACATTGAATTAAAGATGTATTATTTTTTGCAATATAATTTTTTAATGTTACGTTACGTTTATTACTCATATTAATTGATATATTTTTTTTTTATGTTTATACAGTAGAAATAATAAAGCTCTTCCAAAATTTTAAAAAACGATGAGATGATAGATGGATCTAAATCAGATCATTTTATATACAAGGGAAGAAATCTGTGTTTTAGAGGAAATACTTTAAATATAATTGTGCAAATTTGTACAGTTCATTATTTAATATGCAATGCAATAAATAACTGTGTAAAATAAAGCTTTTATAAGGTGGATATCGATAAGTCATTTTCCTACTGATTTGGGAAAAATAAAAAATAAAGTGTCATGTCATTTCAAAATGAAACATTTGCACAAAATAACAGCGAAAATATCCTTGGGTGTGGAAGTGGGTAAAGAAACATAATTCCTTTTATTTTTTTACAATTATATTTCGAATATATACTTATATAAAAAATTTAAATATTTTAAAATTCAGAAATGTAAAATAAAGTTTGAAATTAAGACATTCGAGTTGAAACGAAAATAAAGTTAATTCCATGCAAATAATTTCGCATTCATTCATGCATGATTCAAAAAAATATTTCATGTTTCCATAATATCACTGAACTCACGCACCATGTTTTAATATTTTTTTTTAAAGAATTTATTAAAGTATTTTCGTATTTTTTTTCTAATATTCTGATGAATTGAAATTAGATGTACTTTCTGTAAATGTAAAGGAGTTTAAAAAGACATTACTTTTGACATTGAAATTTGTGATAGACCCCGTGACATAGTTCTTTTAGTGCTGCCACCAATTGCAAAATAATTGAAAAAAAAAATTTTAGTTGATCTGGCTCTTGTGACGTATATATCTCTTCCCACATCCTCTCTCTCAGATTATCTTATCAATGTTTGTCTCAGGTTTGCATTTATATATATTTTTTATATCTGTTTTCAAATCCTATCTTAAAACAATATTATTTTAAAAAGTAACAGTCAAATTAAATTCATATATTTAATGTATTCATTTTACCACACGTTTGCAAAGCAGTTCAAACGAATCTTTTTTAAATTAAAATTACACAGAAACCAAATCCATCCGAGGTACTGTGATGCGGTTTAAATATACAAATTTTATTTGATTTATTTTCGTATGAAATTTGATTAACAATTAAGGCAATTCATCAATCATGCAAATTGTTCTTTTCCAGATTACACACATTAAACGGATGTGATGTTTGTATTTTTACTATGGAAATAAAACCAATTACGCTTTCACGATGTTTTTACGATCCTTTGTGCATTGAACGTGATTTTATCCTGTCGCTGAAACAAAGAGAGTTGCAGTAAAGTCCCTATTATCAGCAACCCGAATAATCTAATACGTTGCAAATTTCAAGTGTTACTTAAGAAAGTGTCCTCTTTTCGTCTTATCGCTCACAGAGTGAACAGGGGTAGTATTATGAACTTCGAGTCAACTTCGCAGTGTCGATAATTTTTCTTTTCTTCTGGAGGTTTATTTTTTGGCATTTTGAAACTGGTCGTTGGTCCTTATCTGCAAAAAATTAATGTTAGTGAAATGAAATTAATGGGCATTTCTTTTTAACCGAATAAAAGGCAATTTAAATTTATCTATACTACGTTTTTAACGCGTTCGTAATAACGCCCCAATATGTCGATCCTGAACGCTATGCAGATAAGTTAAGTGTCGGTAATTTTAGGGTTTCTCTTGGATTTACGTTATGTGAATCACTTTTCCATTGTATAATGTCCTTTGTTATTTGGATACGTATTTCAAAATGTAAAAGCTGTTACAATGTATTGGGATTGATTGATTGATTGGACTTATTAACGGAAATACATTAATAAATAATAAATTTCTTAAATATTAGATTCTATCATTATAATAATCTACGTAGATTTTACTATTACTTTATTTTTTGTTATTAATTTAATTGCATTTCTTTCTAAGTTTTTCTAAGACTTACTCTTTTATTATTACTTAAGTATATCATTGGATTTTTTTTTCCTGTAATTATAAATTATATTTACAATTCAGTTATACATATATAAAGTTTGTAAAACGAACCGTCTCCCTAAATACAAGTAGTGTGCTTTATTTGAGAGGTAACTAATTATTTCAAAATGCTGTAAAATATATGAATGTGTATTATAAAACATGTAAACAATAAGTTTATAAATAAAAAATGAGAATAAACATATGAATAAGAAATTTGTGGGAATGTTCAAAACGATTTTATAAATAATTATCCTATTTAAAAACATTGTCTAACAAATAATGTTTTATGTGATATATTTTACGATAAGTTTTATGAGACAGTTAAAATAAGTAGTGTTTCCTGTCTTTTTATGACTTTAAAGTACGCTTCAATTGAACGAATACATTCTCATTGCTCTACGAGTAATTTGAATCGAGTAATAATTCTTGCTTTTTATTAGTTTAAAATACAAACCCTTCAATTGAACTTACGGTTTCATTCTTATTGCCTCTTGTATAATTTAAATACGACTTTCAATCCCGACATCTCCTGCAAGGGAGAGTCTTTCTTTCGTTTGTGTTTCTTTTATCTTCGTTTTTCTCTCATCTCTCTTACCAGCAGATCAGTAACCTGATATTTGAAACACTATTATTCTCGGCAAAGTTTAGTCGACCTTTTCAGTTTTTATCCTTCTTCGTCTTAACATACGTTTTTATCCTAGATTTCCATTAAATCTTCATTCAATTTTTTATAACTCATATTTAAAGTTTCTTTCTTCTTCGTGAGGAGCAATTGAGAATGCGAAAAAAATCTAATAGAAAATAACCTATTGTCCGATAATTAAAGCCCGGAATTACAAGGTTGTAATGTTATTTAGTTATTTAACATTTGAAGTGCCTTTTTCATCGTGTAGTCGAACTTTAATTGCGATTTCAATCTTAAAATAAAGAAGTTATGAGATAAACTGAAACAAGAGTTTTAACGTAAAATTGAAATGTACTGTTAAAGCACAGGAAAGTAGATAGAGCCGCCATCAAATATCGATTGATTCTTTAATTTAATAATTTGATGTTAAAATTTCCACCTTTTTTATAATTAAAATAGAAAGTATATTTTTATTTTTTAATTAACTTAAATTATGAAAAATGTCATAAAAAAATATTAAAATTCATATGTGAACTAAGCAATATTTATTTGATCTCTACATTTTCCTTTATGTTAATGTAAAGACATGATTATCTATCTGTACAACCTTATAATATTCTGGTAAAGTAAATATAAGGTACACATTAACATTGCAAGTACCTTTTATGATTATAGTATAAACCATTTTGATTTGAAAAGTATGCGTATTGTTCACTTACAAACGTTTACTGTCTAAGTTTTCTTTTTTTTATATTAAAATATTTTTGCTGTTTATTCTAGTTGTTTGTGTTTTAAACGTAATTGCATTACGTATTGTACTGCTTTTTATTGTAAATTAAACATGCATTTATTTCGACTAAAATGCCGGAGCAGAAACACACATTACTAAAATGTATTTTGTCATGTAAATTGAAAAAAAAAACCTGTATATTAAAAAATATATATATTTTGTATTTACGAGTAGGTTATATCCCATAAAGTAAATTCATTAATTATATTGTAAATATACAGAAGTATTTACATATATTGACTATTAATGGTAGCCTCTCAACCCTCCATTATACAATTTGCTCGCGCTTAACTCCTTTCAAATTTATGTTAAAATATTTCCCGGTAACAGGAGCACATAAATAGTAAGCAAGTATTTGTAGGAATGTACTACGTGATAATATAGCCACGTTGCTCGTAAGTGAAAAGCTTTCAACTTGCTGTGTCGCTACGCCACAGCGCCTAGTGTTGTGTAATCACATGAACAGAGTCGTGGTTCTGCGGTAGACATCAGCTACCAATCCACAACACTTACTCCTAACTATTGTGACGTGCTTTATACAGTATAATAACTCGTACACTGATTATTCACTATACGAGGTTATGCTCTTTCAAGGCTTGATTAATTCATAATATTATAGATTACACTTTTTGGTTAAACTTCCGCATTTTGGCCACAATTACGGGTTAGTTTAATATTAAAAGTTATCTAAATATTTAGTAGTGATCGTGAATATCTATGTTCATATGTAATAAATTATATTTTATTTTATTGAAAATTATATAAAATTATTCGTTTTTCATTGATTAGTATTTGTATAAGGTAAAAATCAAAATATTTGTAAAGAAGTAGATATTTGTCCATGGTAACATATAATCTTTTTTTTAAATATTTATTTTAGGGTTTTGTACGCTGAGTCATTTCATGTATAAAAATTTTCGCCAACTTATTAAAAAATTACATTTTTCGATGTTATTTAACATTTATTTATATAAGGAAATTGTAAAATATTTTGAGAAAACGATACGATAAAAGCCCGTTTTGAAATATGATACTGTCGTTTGTTGTACTTAGAACATTTTTTCATAATTTTGTAAGAAATGCAGATATTTTTTCCACACAAAATCTTTTAAATAACAACTAAGTAATATTTACATTAAAATACGGAAAGAAGTCAAATAAGCAATTCAAAATCCATCCGTGTAAGTAAATTATGTACGATTGTATATTTTACTTACTATTACAGTGGAACCACTCTCTTATATTTTTGGGCCATGATTTACGTATTATGTATAAATCAATCATTAAATAAATAAAAAATTTTGAACCCTTATGCGTACCCCAATGGTGCATAAAGCACTGCATCATATAAACGCAGTATTATCTTGATCGTTAACACACGAAGGAAAGGTGATCAGCCCTCCGGTTCAGGTACCAGTCTAGGGTAATATTGAATAAATATTAGAGTGATAAAATCTAAAATCACTTAAATTTATTACACCCCCCTCTGGGAATCGGACCCGGGACCTCCAGAACGGTAGCCGAGCGCGCTGACCATTGCACTACGGAGGCGGATATCATCATATCATCATATCATCAATAGACTAAAATAAATCTTTACTAAAGAATTCGCCACATAATCGCTTTGTTCATTTTCTCGTATTGCATTTTACATTTGATTTGTTACATTTCGGCTGAATAAACGTGTTATGTATTTTTCCATGTTAATTTCCTCCCACCGGATTCGAAACACTGAATACGTTATCAAAGGCTTTTTTATCACACACGTTTCGTTTGAAAATACAGCTTTTTGTTCTGAATAAAAGCTTTCATCGGGATAGTTGTATGTAATTTAAATAATTTAATTTGAAATCTTTTGACGGAGTATTTGAAATGAAAAAAAATATACATCGATCTCCCTCTAGATGTTCTCAGACTACCTATAAAGAGCATATTTTAAATTTCGAACATGTGACTGTTCGATGGCTTCCATTGTTCCCTGTAATATCCATATCAACCGTGTGTAGGAAAAAGGGAAATACCCTCAATATTAAAAAAAGAGTATTTTCAATGACTATTTAATTATAGGTGGATTTCAAAAATAGTTTGTTAATATCTTTATCTTGTCTGGAGACAAAAAAATACCAGCCCAAAATGAACTATTCCGAAAATTTGTTAAATAAACATATTAAAGTAATTTGAAGCTATAAATTATAAATACATTTTCTCGTAGAAACCTTTTGTTTTCGCCCTTACAATTTCGGATTCGTCCAGTAGTGATGTTGACTCAAAGTAGCGGTAGTGACGATGAAATTAGAATATTTATCAATCGGAGGATGCGCGTCGATAGTGAAAACTTCGAGGATGAGACAATTTACACGACCTTAATATATTTTTTTTTCTTATATTAATAGGACCATAAATTGCAAAAAAAGATGTTGCATATTTCAACATACATTCAGCACTCAAACGGTCTAAATCCGACTTTTCAACATATGTTTTGTATTCTTACAAATTCTTACAAACAGTTAGCCATAAGGCCTACAACAAAATGAAGAAGAAAAAGACAATTTTTTTTGTCTACTTTTTGTTTACAAATGTCAGTGTTAGTGAAACTCAGTCAGTGATCGAAAACGTATTGTGACTTAAGCTCCAAAAAACGGTATTGTAATAATTTATATATATATATATATATATATATATATATATATATATATATATATATATATATATATATATATATATATATATATATATATATATATATATATATATATATATATATATATATATATATATATATATATATATATATATATATATATATATATATATATATATATATATATATATATATATATATATATATATATATATATATATATATATATATATATATATATAATTGTAATTGTTTTTTTTTCGGCGTCATTTTGCTAACACCAACACTGGTGACTGAAAATCATGTGGCACGTCCCAATAACGTTACAAATTTACCGCCTCCCAGGGTCCCCTAGGGACTTCCGCATCACACATTTTTTCATTACGACCAAAAGTTCGTATTCCGGAACAAATATTTTATATGTAATCATGCTTCGTCCGCTCCGCACTTTTCGGTTTATTTATGGAAAAAATTAATCTCCTGTGTTTTATTTATGTTATCTTTATAATGCGACACGTTTTTCACTTTTGTATTCCTGATATATTAAAAAAAATACGGCAGATAAGGTCGGTGCGATAATAATATTTTTACGTTATTTAGCGTATATCACTGAGTAATAAATGCCAGAATTTTTTTTCTCGTATTTTTACATATTGAAAAAGATTTGTCTTTTGACGATCAAGCTTATTTTAATTTTATACTATCAATATTTATAGCATTACTTTGTGGTTAGTAATTTTTACTTTTTAAATGTAATATATGATTCGATAACATTGGTTAAGCAATATTTGTCACTACCTACTTTAGACCCCGCCTACTCTTTTCAACGTACAATATAAAATCCTGACGTATTTTGACAAACATCTTTAGTGCATGTTAGAACTCAGGTCGACCAAAACGCATGTGATTAATATTTTGTGTAGTTGTAAGTGCGTGAATAGTGATGACGTGTATTATTGTTTTGTTAGCATACTGGTGAAGTTATTGTCCTGACGATGAGACGGGTACGTCTCGAAACCGGTAGACTAAAATTATATGTATTATCATTATTCAATAACTAAAAACATATCTTGAAATTCGTCCGCCTCCGTGGTGTAGTGGTTAGCGTGTTTAGCTACCGTACCGGAAGTTCTAAGTTCGATACCCAGGGGGGGGGTTGAAAATAAATGTTAGTAATTTAACACTCTAATATTTATTTAATACTATCTTGGACTGGTCCCTGAAGCGCAGGAGTCATCACCTTGCCTATATGTAAGTAACGATCAAGATAACACTGTGTCAATGCGATGCAGTGCCCTATGCACCATTGGGTGCGGATAAGATTTAGAAGAAGAAGAAAAGAAGATCGTGATATTTTCAGTATTGTGGAACCACGATCTGAACCTAATCAAAATATTGTAAATCACATAATTCGTAACATCATCACAAAAACCATTTAAATTTCTTCGTCTTAATACACAATTAGTTCATTTAATTCCTACAATAGCTTACTACCGTCGAGATAATTGCAGTGATGTTCATCCATTCATTATGTATAATAAACATACTTGGTAATAATTGGCGCAATGTGCACCTTGATCAAGTGCGTGTCAGTGCTAAGGCGAAATTAACCCTAATCCAAATTCCGCCAGTCGATTCTCTGCGGCTTCCAGATTCGAGGTTAAACCTCCCCGTGTACACGATTGCGATTTACGTGTCGTGAGGTAGGGGAGATTGCATATTCATATTATGCAGATGCGGCCGGCCCTTAATCCTGAAAGGCTACGTCCGCCGTAGCGCCGACATCGAAATCATTTCAGTAGTTCGGACCACGTGACGACGGGATTTATAAACTGGATTCGTGTCAGGAATCTCGTTCCTCCGTTTTATGCTGACCGTTTTGTCTCTGCCGTTTAAATCCTTTATTTCAATATGAAATCTCTAATGAGGGGTTGAATTGTCTAACCTATATTATGACATACAATTCTTGTAAGCGCAAACTGCATGCCTCAGGTCGTAATTTAGTCTTTTTATTCACATAAGGGCAAATGTCTTTTAAAGCAGCAACTTCTTTTACGTTGTCTGTCCTCTCAACCGTCGAACAGGCAGCCATCCAATTGGGAATGACAATTTCGCCTCATGGGATCTTCTAGATCTCGCTCGTGGGATATGATAATGCTATCCGCGAGTACCTTTGATAAGGTATTTTTTAACGATATTTCGTTTACTCATAGCTTATATTCCACCTGACTCCACCATCGGTTTTCAGATATTGGTCCAAAGATTTTACGAAACGCTTTCCTGTCCCGGCATCAAGTCTGTCATCTGCCCACTATCCTTCTTTCATCATCTTTTTTCCTTGACCCACCATGAAGAATTCTCGAAACAGCACTTTTTGATTTGTTTCGGCACCTTCTTCAAACTTCTCCAAACAATTTTTTTCTTTCCTTGCAAGGTGATGGATATATCAGAGAACCCGTCTGAATCACACGAGATTCTATCTGTTAGCTTTAGTTCTGGGAGTATATGACGGCATTGGTGCGTCTGATTGTTGGTGGTATTCTTAGTAAACGCCTCCTTCAGCTCATCTTATATAAAGACTTCTATGATATTACGCGTCTTCTTTTTAATTGTCTGAGTTTCTGCTCCATATACGAAAATGGAAAAGACCAAGGTTCTAATGAGTAACTCTGTCCTTATATATCTCCAGGGTTATCTTGATCTCCATAACCAGAGTTATCTAGATTTACTTTAGACTTGAGATTAATTTTATTCATTGTAGCAATACTTTTTTATCCTTTCCAAATACATTTTGGACCCTTCAGCAACTATATTGAGCTAAAAGCTCCTCTGATTTTCTTCAAAATATAGACAGGCTATCATTAGTAACAATTCGTGGCAATGTTTAATACTCTATTTTTCAATCAAGTATACATACCAGGGGAAGATGTATTAATTTGTGTATTAATTTTTAAGTCAAACACAGATTTTTTGGGTCTTCTATGTTGTATTTTATTAACAAAAACGCAAAAAAAATGTTTGGTGACAATTGTTTCATTATTGTGCATTCGTTTGAAAATGCCATAACTAGGTGAAACAATTGTCACAATATTTATTTTTTATGTGTTTTTGTTAATATAATACAACTTAGTAGACCCAAAAACTCTTAGTTTGATTTATAAATTAATACATAAATTAAAATGGAGTTCAACAAATTAAACACCATTAAATAAATATATACTTAAATGAAGGTGTCTTCATTTAAAAAAGTTTCCAAAAAACACAAATACTGTAGAAAGATTGCTTTTTCGTAATTTAATTACACAGTATCACTTACCGAAAGTGTTTTGGGTCGAGAATTCTTATTTTTATTTTTTGTGGGTTGCCTCTCCAATCCGAGTTGTAATATTCGCGAAAAAATATTAGATATTTTTTAAGTGTCACTTATTTTAAATGTTGAAATATATTTTCGAGTGCTTTTCAAGAGGGCTGTCTATTTCGCTTGTCATTTTACGTGACAATGTAATATATAATATTAAGCTTAAATAAACCTTGATACATTTATCATGTCGCACAAGATTTATTGAGAGGCCTGCTGATTTTTTTAAAACGGTTTTTTGTTTTTATTATAAAACTGTTTGTGATTGTGGATATTTTTTTCCAATTACACTTATCTTTTATGAATACGCATTTTCTTATGATTTAAATTCATGAAAAATATGATATTTTCTCCAAATTCATTAAAATAAAAATAAATCTATTATAAAAATATTATGAACTGAAATTTCAGTATTGATTCACTCCGATTATAATTGATTCGCTCCTTATAATAACATTTTTATATTTAATAAAAATACGATTTTAATAACTCCTACGTATATTTTTCCTAAAATAAAAAATCATTCATTAAAAACTAGCTGTATCTGGCCACGAATTGCTTCGGTTCAGTCTGGTAAAACGGAATATAAATAAAATAGAAAGCACACATTTCTTATATGTTTTTGTACAGTATCCATTACAACTTTAGTAATCGCTTTGAACAATTTTTTCACTTAAATACTTATAAAATACTGTTGTTTTTAACATTTTGATAAACGTCCTATAAGGAGAACAGCTATCACCAAAACAACTCATTTCGGCAGAATAATGAATTCTGTTATGAATTAAATATGTAATAGTTATATATTCTGGTGATTTTTTATTGTTAAAAAACGTATTATTTAAGTACCCATAAATTATAATTTATATTGTATTAGTCTGTCCTTGACCTGATGATGGAATGGTTATTCCGAAACAGGTAGTTGTGAAGTTTTAAGTGGTACTACACAAAGTGAACGATGAATGATAATTCAATAAAATTATCATGTTAATTTAATAATTTAACGTACTACTATAAAATACAATTGTCCATTATACCACTGAAAAAAATCCATTTGTTCAATTTGTTTTATAATATATGTTACATCGAGTATTTATAATTATGAATACGAATATGAAGGGCTAAAAATTCTGATATCATTTCATTTTAGAAAGAAATTAATATGCATGTAAATATATATATTTTATTTGGTGTAAATTTACATTTCGGAATATTATTTTCAAACCCTTATAAAACAAACATTTACTTTGCCGTCATTATACTAATAATATCTTTTGAAGCCCTTTGATAGTCGAATTTTGACCATTTGTGCATACATATTCCAGTTATCATCGCTGTTATAATATGAAGTTTTTAATATAAAAAAAATAGTATAAATCATTGCGTTAAATTGAGATTGCTTATTTCCGATAACTTGCGGTTATTTCAGTCGGGATAGTGTAAAATTTGAATACCGAACCATCCCTTCCTGTTTATCTAACGGCTTGTGAGCAAATATTTTCTAAAAATCAATTTTATTTTAAAATATACTATCCCCCGCATTTCGTAACTGATTTTGTTAAAAAAATCTTTTATTATTCATATCCTCAACTTTTGCAGTCTATTTTCGCTCTTGAACTCTATCACGAATTTAAATATGATTTTCCGATGAAAAACACCGCCCTTTTGATGAATTTCATAATCTTTATTCATCTGAGAGAAAACATCCACGACGTTAGTGCAAATACGTGAACAGAATCGATTATATTATAAAGTCGGAGTAAGATTTTTTAACGTTTGTTCAAGATTTTAAAATTATTCAGGGACGATTTTTGTATTTAATTTTCGTTCTTACAGACGATTTTAAAGGTATCCTTTCAGAAATGTTCTGTGCTCCCATGAATGCTGATGCGAAAATACAAAATTAAGTGGTTTACCCACAGCCAACCCGAAATGGAACATTTCACAAATTAAGAGTGACGTCGGCGGGTTATGTTTAAATGGTGTAACACCGCCACAATACAATCGTTACAATAAATCTAGATTGGAATAATAAAACGCCATGTAAAGCGGTGATAAAATCGCGATAAAGGGCGCAAATAATAATAACGGTACCTGAACGATTATGTTTTCCCCCATTGTAACGAAGAGAAGAGGAACCACCCCCGGGTAAAAGAGGCGTACGTTTTCACTCCCCCACCTTCAGCGAATCGCCTGCAAAAGTGCTATCATTATCGCGAGCATTGCACCATCTGATCCTAACGGAGGCCAGCAGCCGAGCTTCGCAATTGCGGCATTCGGTACAGGGCGCAGGTATTCACGTTCTGCAACTGTTGATTCCGCTAACTGTGACAAACGTAACGATCCCGGCGCCATCGTTTGCCGCCATTTTAAATTTCAATTTGCGGAGCTTTCTGGAGGTAAACCAGACAGGAAAACAAAGAGGGGGGAAATTAGTTTTTACTTCGTCGCCTTAATTAAATTGCCAGTAGAAACTATTCCGCAGTAGAACCTAGCTTCGGATGAAACGCGAAGCGAGGTGGTCATTGAAAGCTTTGTGCAATTACACGCGCGTTATGAGCAAAACTTAATTATTCACATATGAGATTTGTTTTGCCGCGCTAAAACATTTTTAACGTTACTGACATTTGTGTGACTTGCATGTTTTAATTAATTCAGATTTGTATGAATTTTTCAGGAGATCGGTTTAGAAATACACCCCCTTCTGTTATATTTATTGAGTTTTTTTTTCGGAAATTCTGACTACCGATATGAGAAGAAAATCTCAAAGTTCTTAACAGAAAACAACGCAACTTTAAATGTAAGTACTGATTATTGTATTCTATTGTACTGTCAAAAGTTGATTCCTTCAATAAAAAATTAATATTTCACTTCCTCCTCACCTCCTGTCTTCTACTCCCTACCTTCATTATTTCCAGCGGTCTGTACCCATCTGGCAAAAGCCGAAATAAACGCAACCGAATTCGTTGTGTTTAATGATATTTTTAAAGCCCATAAAACAATTCTTAAACTGTGTTTTCTTCACTCTCTTATTACTTTCGTTCATTTAAGAAATAACAGTTTGAAAGTTGGATTTTGTCAAAATCTATGTACTTCTACGATTCCTTGACGATATTATATGCAAACATATAAGTATGCTCTGAAAAATAAAATTTACGCAACGCCTATACAAAAAAGAATGCGTTTTTTTTCTTCAGTTTTCTTTCTTAATTAATCGTTTATCTTTTTGTAGAATAGACCCATCGATCATTATAATTTTTTAATGGTTTTATTATACGGTTCTTTATGAAAGTAAAAATGAGCATTCCACGTTTACAGTTTGGAATCGAAACAGTTTTGAAAATGACGAATTAAATATTTTAATGCTTATCGTATTGACAGTATATTGCAAAATATGACAGAAGACATTTACGCTTTATTACGTTATTTACATATTGTTTCGGAATTCACTTTCTGGTAAGACACGATCAAATTATAAATTAAACACTTCTCAAGTGGTTAAAACAAGTACTTTATTTATAATTTAATTACGCTTTATTACGTTTATCTTTTGAAAATGTCAATTTATAACGAATAACTTTTATAACACGATGCTACCACTCACTAGGGAAATTCTAAAAGAACAGTATAAACGTACATATGCATTTGGAGCGGCTATTGGGTAATCAAGCGACACCTGTCGGCAGGGTGAGGTGTAAAGCAGTGTGGGGTTAGGCATTTAATATTCCATAAATAACAGTTTCCATGACCACGACCGGTGGCACATCTATAATGCATCACATTATCAGCGCTTCGCTGAAATTGAACCACCTCCGCCCGAAGCATTTATCTCTGTACCTCCGTATACATTAGTTCAGGGATGGTGTGGTGTACCTTTTTGAGCCTGAGCGCCAATTTTTTTCCAACATAATAATATGTCGCGTGCTACATGCCATGGAAATAAAAATGTGTTTTTTTTTGTGTATTTTCAGATTTTTATATAAACAAAGCATTTAAACATAAGTACTTATTAATGGCAAAATAAAGAATGTTTAAAAAAATCAAACTTCATTATTATTGAGATTTTTGTTGTTGGATGCTAGTTGACATTTATTTTATATCGGGCTCGTAGCTGGTAGCTTTTAACAGACTACAAGCAGTAGTACTTTACGTTTGTAAGTCTTAATTTTTTTTTTGTAAAATCATTTTCTTTTCATTTGCGTGCCATGCTAATTTGTCTCGCGTGTCTCGCGAACCTATGGCACGCGTGCCATAGGTTCGCCTATGAAAATAATAAAATTTTAATTAAACAATTTCATGATGAAGAAATATGAACGATCATATTATTCTTATTTTGATCCATTTTTTAGATTCCAATGTAGTTTTATAGTATAGCGTATTTATCTCTTTTCTTTCTGAGGAATAATAATTAATTGGTCATTATTTTTCAGGCTTGAAGCTTTTTCAATATTCGCTCGAATTTTCGCTCTAATTTTTTACTTTGGAATCTTCTCTACGATAAATATAACGTGGAATTTGATTGTAAATTTCCCTCTTGAAAAATTAAATTGAACGGTTAAAAAGAAATCATTAGAAATTTCTTATTTTTTAACTGGATAACAAATTTTTATTCAAAGTATTATTATTTTATTTTTATTTTCCTTTTATATGATTTTTAATTTTCTACTTTTTGATGTCCGCCTCCATAGTGTAGTGGTCATCGCATTTCACTGCCATGCTTATGGTCCCGGTTCGATTCCCACCGGGGTGATGTAATTGATTGATTTAGTCATTTAAAATAATATAAGCGATTGTTTACTTGTTATTTTTTTATATAACCCCAATCACCTGTTCTTCATGTGTTTAAGAATTAAGGTAACACTGCTTATATGCGATGCAGTGCCCTTTGCACAATTGGGTATGAATAAGGGTTGGAGAGTATTACGAAATTTTTCTTCGTGATCACGGCACTGGAACGCATTTGTATTATTTAATCTTTTCACCCCGAATATTTCTAAGGGATGTGCATCTCTACATAATAAGCTTTTATTAAGCAAAAGAAAACTGAAGGGGTCGGAATGAAAGGAGCAAACAGCAACGTAGGAATGGCGAAGTAATAATGTGCCTGCGACGTAACGAAGTTAACTCCGCGAGCATCTGTGTTTGCTAACACAACTAGCTTTAGTGCACCATTCGCGACTCATATCAAAATACCATGAGAAAGCTCATAGCTATAGTCTCATTCTCTCTTTGCATAACGTAAATGGGGAACTTGTTCGCAGGAGAGGTAATAATTGATTACCACGTAAAACGTTACTTGTTATATCATATTTTATAACTCCTAATTGCCTTGTCGTAAAATTTAGATTTATTACTTTATGTATGAACACCTGTCTCAAGCTTTAAGCGAATAACTGTGTTATATTATATATGACTGTGAACTTACAGGTTTATATAATGTTCTTATAGTTTGAAATACTTGGACTAAAATATAACGATACTGTTGATTTGTTTGCTTGAGCATACATCGCTCTCTCCTTTCAAGAACGTCATAAATCAAAAATCGTAAATTTTCAGATGTGCATGTTTTCAGAATGCCCAGAAAATGTACTATATCCCAGCGAAAGAGGCATATTTTAAACGTAATATTTACCCGCTACAGGGCAGAAAGTGTTAATTTTGAATTTTGAAGAAAATGTATTGTTTAATTATTTTTTGAAATGTACTAAATATTTTTCAAATGGAGAAAAAACCTTCAGGTTTTACCTAAAAAGATCTGTTGCACGTAAAAAGTTCAATAAGTGGCTTGATATTTATATTTAAAACATTGTATTATATTTTCAAACTTTAAAAACGTTCTCCTGAAAAATCAAGTTTTTTGATTTATGACGTTCTTGAAAGGAGTGAGCGACATGCCACGCTGTGATCAGCTAATAAGACATACAGTGGCAGGCTTCCGAGAGAGGCTCATGAAGAGCTCCAACCTCATAATAAAACTGCTTGCGAAGCACATATGGAGGCTGGACATACGGCAGTACGGCAGTATCATCTTTCCAGGGTCTTCGCTGTTAATTTAAAAAAAAAAATTAATACTATGTAGTTGTAAACAAAATATGGCTGACTAAGTATTGCACCCACTGCTTACTCAAGCTGAAATAAAAATATTGATTCTTTTTATTTTCGAAATGGTAAAATCATAACTCAATAAAAGAATATAACAATATAAATTAACGAAAATATGACAATATAAATTTTAATACTTTTTATTTATTTTATTCCCGCGGAGATTCAAAATAAATATCAGTTTATTTTGAATTCCCCGTGAGTGGTACCTGAAGCGTAGGACTGATCACCTGTTTTCATGTAATTGAAAAGAAATGCGTGCATCTTTGGGTCCAAATTAGGATAAGATTTTGTTGCAATCAAATATAATATACAAAACCCCTTTAAAATTAACGAAAAAATCCTGCTTGATTACTAAAAATAACTAGATAATTCTTTTCATCTCACCAATAGATGTCTCTAGTGAAGTTCTAGTGATTCAAGAACAAGGTTTCTAAAATGGTTCATATATATAGAACTTCCAAGAATTTGAGTAGTGTGGTTGTCATAATTGGTAGAATTGGTGAATGTTACACGTGTATAAAGTGATCACTTAAACCGGCCTATGACGGTCGTCAGCCCCGTAAATGCCCAGACTTCCATATTCTTCTTCATCTTTGATGATATGTCAAAAAATAATATAGATAATCTGCATTTAAAAAGAAAAAATGAAATTCGTAGCAAATTTCCGTTCAATTCTAGGATTTAAATTGAATGAGTAAAATAATGAGATTCGAAAACTAATGTAACCAGAAAAAATATCGTTCATTGCTTTTATTCAAACAATGTAGTTTCTAATATTGGTGATATTAATAATAATATTTTGTTAATAACAAAAAAAAACATTTATACCCCTTCTCTACAAATTTATCTCATGAATTATTTCCATTCAAAATACATTATCAAAATATTTATTATTTTTTTTATAAAACCTTACAATCATTCGAATAACGTGAATCAAGTATAATTTGAAGGAACTGGTAAATAAATTATCTATTCAATGAAAATTAGATTTATTTTTTGCAATATCTGAAAATGTAAATTTCCGGCTCACCTAGCTTCACATCCTAAACCAACGAAATATGTTATCATATCATTTGACTACATTGTTGTATATTATTACGTAGGAGGTAGGTACTTCACCCCCAAACGAGAATTTGTTTTTACAGCATAAAGTGTGTGAAGTTTATTCCGAGCGATCCGCCCGCGCATAAATAAAATTTGAACAATGGAAACGTGAAATCTTATCTCATATTAGCATGATGAATAATTTGAGGGTCGTGTTTGTTGTTTGAACTGTTTAGAGTACTTAAGGGCCTAGTGCGCTGCTTTTCCCTTACGCAAAGTGTCATTTTAAACGAAAGTTTGTTTGACACTTTCAAATTAGACAAAAATTGGGGATCGCGATAGCGGAAATGAGAGAAAATTTCAGTTTTGAAACCAAAAACGATGTTTTATGAATAATTCAAGACTTTGCATTGGGTTGTTGAACACTCATATTTACACCACTTTTTTTTATTTACATACTTACTTGTTATTTACATATTTACTTACTTGTAACAAGAACCTACGATGTCGAAGATGTTGTGTGATGGGGAAGAGTATGAAGATGTTTCTGGAGAAATCATGTGTGAAGACCAAGTTCGGATCGAGTGGTGAAAATAGCAGCAGACAGTAGCATAAGAGGTTACAAAGCCCCAAGAAGACCACCCCGCGGTGGAAAAACAGCTGGTCTTCCACCTCCCAGGAGCTGACTCCTAGAATAACGGGATACAGTTAAGCCAAAGAAGAAGAAGAGTTATTTACGTGAAAACTCCGCATTGTGATTCCTCTCCTTCCATCGAATTCGTTATCGAGTGGAATTTTTAACTGTGCATTTCTCATCAATGAGATAGCTTAAAGCTCCATTTTATCAACATATCAATCATCATCCATCTTTTACACCGTCGCCACTTTGGTTTATCCTCATGTCCCAAATCTTACGACAGGGGTTTTTCGTGAAGGGTGAATTCCCAAAAAACATTTTCTAAAATTGTGACCAAATGCGGATATACCTCCCTGCTTTTAAACGATAGTTTCTCAGCCATATGATATTTATATAATTTAAGGGAAGAAATATATATTAAATACTACATACATTGAATACTACGTATTTATGAATTCTTTCTATTTTGTTCATGTGTGTATAAGAAAAGTTTTTATACCTTCCTGCTTTTAAATGCTAGTTTCTCAGCCATTTGATAATTATATAATTTAAGGTAAGAAATATTTCCTTTTTAAAATGTTTTAATCCATGAAAAACTACGTACATACGATTTTTTTTTGTTCATGGGTGTATAATATAAGTTTTTTTTTATACTTAAAAAATAAAGTTAAATATTTTTTTTCAAAATCTACTCTCCCATAAGGCTATTTTATTTCATAAATATTTACAAGAGTAGAGTAACTAAAATAAAACAAACTGATTGCGGTTTTCCACAGGAGTAAGCAGTGATAATAAGAGAACAGAACGCCACACCACTCTGCCTTTGCAAACTTTCTTCACCTCTTCCACATTCACGCATCTCCTCATACATACCCGCAGATTATTCCTGACTACTGACCTGACTTTATCACTTCGCGTTTTCTTCGGTCTTCCCCTGCTCCTATGGCCATAACTCATTCGCCTCATTAATTTATTTTACTAATATTTACCCTTTCATTCATCCCACGTGTCTAAAGGCTTCATTCTTGCTTATCTCACCCTTGATTTCTTACCTGATTTCACCATTCGAACTTCTATCGTACATCGTTTTGCCGCTCATTCGTCAAAGAGATCACATTTCGACTGCATTTAGTCTACTTTTGTCCTTCTTTTGCCAACTCCATGCTTCACTTCTATATATATTACGTAAATATATAAATTACTAAGTTAAATATTTTAATAATTACTTCCCTTAAACTCCTCAAATATCCATCATTCTGTGCAACACTCGACATTTTTTAAAAAAATATTTTCAAAATTTACCTTACCTTATTTCAAACCACCGAATTGCGAAAATTGTTCTTCAAGTGGAAATGCGCCTAGTGAAAACGTTTTCACAAACGAAAATATTATTTTTAAACTTCAACGTTTTCGTACTTTGGAAACGGCCGTATTGCAATTTCCTTTATGGGTTTTAAATTAAAGCTCTCGAAACAAAACTGCGCGAACTTAACGAATAAGTACACATCAAACAGTACTTACCTTGAATACATGTAACTAATGTTATTGCTATTTTGTTCAAATCGTTTTGATTTTGCCATTCCCCAGACTTATTTTATGCATTTTGTTTTTTTACAGTGAATTTTTATTTATTCGATTTTTTTGAATATTTATATAAAATCGTGGCGGGTGTTGTAAGGCGGGATAAAAGAAAGCCAGCAACTTCATTTTCTTTAAACTCAAGTAATATTTAATTGTTTTTTTTTGTTGTTGCTTAGAACAGTGTTGCTTTGAAGTGTGTGCCGCGGCACACTGGTGTACCGTGGTCATTAGTTGGTGCGCCGCGGAAAAAGTCACTTACCGATAAACGAGCAAGAAGAATTCATGGAGCTAAAAACTGATCGGACATTAAAACTGAAATTTCCTGAAACAGATCTTTGGCTGCACATAAAAAAATAATATCTACTACTTTCAAAGCGTGCTATTGCGATTCTTTTATCATTTGCCTCAACTGAGATTTTCGACTCTAACTGCTTTTAAAAAAAAAGGGAACGCCTGTGGGCGATCAACGAAGAGATGTAAGCAGCCTTATCAACAATTGCTCAAAATTTTGATCGCCTGTGCTCAGTTTAGCAGGCTTAGATTTTGCATTAAACAAAATATGTAATGTATATTTTCGCATTATATTAATTTTTATAATTAATCAATATTAAATAAACTTTGTTTTATCTTTGGTGTACCTCTAAAATTTCTTGATTTGGCAGGAGTACCTTGAACAGAAAAAAAGTTTGCGGAACACTGGCTTCGAACACCGTTTTCGTATTGTAATTCATAGCAGAAATTCAAGGGGTCTGAGTGATTTCATCCGCTGGGTGTACATCGGGGACACTATCTATCCTGTTATGGTTTTCTGCGGTGTTTCTGATGCGCTGCTGAAGGTTCCGTGATCGATGGCGTAGTAAGGTGCGAATGAGTTGACACGTCCAGCCATAAACATTTCAGATGCACAGCAGTAGCGAGGCAGACAGATTAAACTTAAGTTATTACCGATCAAAAGCTAAGTTGAAGTCATCTACACCTAGTCTTTATTATGTAGTTAAAGCGGTAACCTTCGTCTGGAATCGCAGCCCAAGAGTGTTGTGTAACATCAGTAATACATTTTTAAAACCGTGTTCGAACAAAATCACATAGTGTTCAGTTCCACATTATTTATCTATTTGCTTGTGTTTTTTTTATCTCTAACAGAAAATTTATCTGCCCACTGAACAGACAGACCGCGATGCCATTTATTTCTGACGGAATGAATTAACGACGGCAGGAGGGTTGGGGTTCGGGGGAAAACAAACGAATAAATCTAAATTTCCGTACATTTAATCCCCGAACGCGTTGAAAAAACATTAATTCGTTAGATAGCATCATGGCTGGCAATTATTTTTCCACGGCCGAAAGTACGCTTTTAATTTTAATGCGAAAAATATACCCGCGATGCCCATTAACTGTCATTTAAATTGCAAATTCTAGACTTCTCCATATGTGAGCTCTTTGATCACCGCTTTCCTCGGGGGCCTCTTAAGTCGTGATTTATTTCGCGTGTGAGATATTCGATGTCGCGGTTCGGGTTCGTTTGGAAATGTGAATTGCAAGCGATACTCTGAGATTTTTCTTTTTCTAGACCTTATTATTTTCTATAAATACGTATTTTATTTAGTATTAGCTGTACCCGGCCACGCGTTGCTGTGGTTCAGTCTGGTTAAATGGAAAATAAATAAAGTAAAAGCATATTGTTTTTGACATCTCATCAAAGATGAACAAGAATATGGAAGTCTGGGCATTTACGGGGTCGACGACCGTCATAGGCTGGTTTAATCTTTGAGGAGATGTTAAAATAATATGAAAATAACTCCTATAATTGGAGATAATCTAGATTTTGTGAACAAGTATTTGGACACACTCGAAATGTTGTAAAGAGAAAGCACACTTTTCTAATGTGTTTAATTTCGCGATGCTCGTGGGTATAAAATTTTAGAGCAGCTGTAAAGAAACAGGCTGTCCGCCATGAGCAATATTTAGTATATATTTTTTTTTACCAAAAAATGTATAATGTAAAAAATATAATTCAATGAACGCGATTTTTTTCTCGAGAAAACATTTTATTTTTCAATTCAATTACTTTCCTGTCATGTCACAACACAGATAACTCGATTCTTAAGAATAAACGCATGTTTCAACATTCATCAAACATTTGATAGAATTCCCGAAACCCAACTCGGTTTTAACGCAGTTTCCAGTGTCTAGCAATAAACATGTACTTTTGTAAGAACGTGCATATGTATGAAATAAACTTTCAGTACATGAATACTTGTATATAATGTACACATCAGAGTTGGGGAAAACCTCAAATGTACGTGTTCACCGAAAACTTGTTCGTCTTAGCAATATCCGTCGTAGGACGAGCTACGAACCAGTAAATAAATTAGCACTTACCCATGTGCGATAACCCCTGGACTGTGGACTTTGTTTTCTCAGTTTTCCCTCGACCCATCTCACCCCCGGCTATTCGCCATATTCACAGACCTCGGAAGTTTGGCGATAGATGAAGAGTTTAGCCCAGGGGTGCGCAACCTCTTGGACCAAAAGAGCCCGACGTGAGTCGCAAAACCGTTTGGAAATTTTTGGGGAGCCATTTTTTTATATACAGTAATATTTTTTAATTAAAAAAAAAACTAACTATCACGCCGCTTCCCCGCAGGGGTAGGCAGAGAGAATAGAACGCCACACCACTTTGTCTTTGCAAACATTCTTCGCCTCTTCCACGTTCGTGCTTCTCCTCATACATACCCGCCGATTGTTACGATTCCTAACCTGACCACTTTCAAGTATTTGGCATACCTGATCGTGCCATGTTTTTCTCGGTGTTCCTTTGCTTCTTTTTCCAATTACATTCGCCTCATATTTTTTTTTACTGTTCTTTCCTCGCTCATTCGTTCTACATGTCCAAACCATCTCAACACACTTTATTGAAAATTGTTTAAAGCAACCAACCTCAGTGTTTTTTAGGTAACAAATTTTTGATCACTTATACTTTTTGCGCAGATTCATACATTTATCATAGATGCTTAAATAAGCGCAATTTTTTTTTAATTAATAGTTTTTTTAAAGTATGTCTGTTACTAAAAAAACATTTAAGGGAACCTTTTAACATTTAACGATTTATATATTTTACTTTGCATTTTTAATTTATTAAGTAAAGAATTCGGAATAAAACTTAGGTTCAAATTTAAAAATTCTTATTTATTTAATGCACGTAATAATTTAAAAAATAATCATAATTACTTTAAAAAATGTTATTTGGAATTTGACAACGAAAGAGCCATATAAATTGTTTAAAGAGCCACATGTAGCTCGCGAGCCGCACGCTACCGACCTCTGATTAAGCTTATTATACCCGCAACCGTCTAATAGTAATGTTCGGAATTCGACAGTCGGTTTCGGAAATTGTGAATTTCGTGGAACTGTCGACTTAATGTTATATAAGAAATAATTCTTTCTTTTAATCGATGTTGCGAATAATTACGTAAAACTTAAAGACGAACGAAATGAATAATTGTACAACTGTAATTGCTAGAAAAGGAGGATTTGGAAAAATTGTCACTTGAATCACCCATCGCCAAATAAGGTTTCATTCTTTATTTTTCTTTTTACTTTTTTTACATAAATGTTAATAATATTAGTATATAACCACTCACCGAGATTTTTATGTCTACCGGTTTCGAGATGTACTTGTCTCTTCGTCAGGACAATCACACTACCACAGCATGCAAACAATACCACCCTTTACCACCATAGCACCATTTACACTCTAAAGGTTTCAGCACGCGCCGAGGTAAAACATGCACTTAACCTCGGCTCGTAACGCATGTTTGTGCTGAAACCTTTAGTACATGCTGGTCTTCGGGTCGACTAAAAGTAACATTTTGTGTAGTTTTAAGTGTGTAAATGGTGTTTTATTTTATAAAGTTCATAAAATGTGCCACAAAGTATCTGCGAAAAACATTCAAGAAATGATCTTTTATCCTCCAAATATAATATTATCCGCACCAAATGGTTATTTTTGTCGTAAATTACAGACATAGTGATTAGTATTTCACATTAGACTCTATTCCAAGGTAAAATAAGACCAAATGAGGTTTATCCACAAATTACTAATTATTTGATCAAAATCGCTAATTTCCTATTACCAGTTAGTTACTAATTTAACCCTACGTTATGCCGAACATTCTATTTGGACTGATTCTGATACAACGAGAAGATACTGGATGTTTGTTCGCCGACTGTGAATATAGAGAAGTTAATATACAGCCTATACACGTAAACCTACGTTTTCTAGAGCTACGCCTTCCATGTCATTAGAAACTTTTATATTATTGTATTGTGACACGTATCTTGTACTATTGTAGTAACCAAACGAGATTTATTAACGGATTGTATATAATGTTGGTTTTGGGAATACAATATGCTTATGTTAAATAAACCTGATAATTTTGTCCAGAAATGCGAATGTTTTGTATTCATTGTGAAATATTTTAAGGTTTTAATATTCGTAGTTTAATATTTATTCTTCTTTTTGCAATTTCGCATTACTTAATTGTATTTGTTTATATATATATATATTTATAATGATCGTATCATTGATATTATGATGAAGTTTAACAACATCAATACCGAATCTACAAATTAAAGAACAATTTCACCAGATTTATTTTAATAGTCAAGTACTAAATTTGGGTTTTTTAGTCAATTTACGTTTTTTATCATGAACTTGATTCATAAATGCGTTCATATTTTATCAATATAAAACAAAGTACCGTATCAAGACACGCGTTGTTTACAACCGATATTTGATAAAATTATGCAAATTTTATACGTATTTCGTGCGTTTACTTAAATTTATGGCAAAATTTCACCTGTTCGTTGCATTTTTTACGAAACTCGACGATTTTGTTAAATCAGCCGTAAATATCGAGCAATTTTGTTGAATGTAACACATTTTCACGGAGCGGCATCCCCAGTTACCTATTGGCGGATGAGAACGTAATATTTCATGGGAAAGTTTGAAGTGTTTTAGTCTTTTAATTCACTGCTGATGAGACGGGACCTGTGAAAGTCCACCCATAAATCTCTCCCGCGCTCCTGGCGCCATCTGTTGACGTACTTTGAATTTTCTCAACGTAATGCGGTACTTATCCCGTCTCGGTTGAAATGTTGAATAATTTGCTCTATTTCAGCTTTACTTTCCATTCAAGTCTTCGACTTTGGGCGAAAATATTTCACCTCCTCATTTATACTTCGTCAGATTTGTACCAAACTCGACCGAATCGTCGGCGTTTCTTTTGTGTTTTAAATCGTTAGCTCAAACTAATTAATGATCATATTAATTTAAACTGTGACAATTCGTACAAAATTAGTCACTGCTCATACCTACCATAATGGGCAGTTGATTAATCGTTATTTAAGACTTTATTTTTTCGTTATTATGAACATCACATTCAAAGTGACGGCTAGTATTAAGATGAAAGTATTTATGTAGTATAATTAAAATATAACTTTGTTTTAAAATCACTGTAAATATTTTATTATAACTTAATTACAATGTCTACCGGTTTCGAAGCTAACTGCTTCGTTATCAAGACTGATTAATACTATTAGTATTAATTATTATTAGTATTCATCAGTACTAACAACTGTTAGTACTGATTAGTCAGTTACTAATAACAAGACTGATTAAAACTAATAATATTCATATTAATATTTTAAGTATTAATTAGTCTTGATAAAGAAGCGGTTTGCTTCGAAACCGGTAGACATTGTAATTAAGTTATAATAAAATATTTATAGTGATTTTAAAACAAAATTAAATTTTAATTATTAAATGTAATATAACAAAGTTAGTGCTTCAAATGTAAATTATATATATTTTTAAAGTTTTCTAGATTGAAATATCAGGAAATTATAAACTTTTACTAAAATTATCAAGTTGGAATCCTATTAAAAAGACATGTTCCTCTTATTTTTTGACATCTCAACATAGATGAAGAAGAATATGGAAGTCTAGGCATTTACGGGACTAACGACCGTTATAGGCTGGTTTCAGTGATCTCTTTTCACACTTGTAACATTCAACAATTCTACCCATGATTGACAACTACACTATTCGAATTCTTGGAACTTTTGGATTAATCTCAATATGACATATCTTCATCTTTGTTGAGATGTCAAAAAATAATTTGAAAAATAATTCCTAATTAAAGATAATAAAGGTTTGTGAACAAGTACACACAGTTTGGACATACTCAAAACGTTGTAGATAGATTCGTGTTTGTTCATATCCATTTTTTTACTTGTATCGTTTATTACTATATAATAGTTACATTATATGGAAGTTATCCTTTCATACCACTTTTCGAATTTCAAAAACTAAATTTTAGATTATAGATGTTCTTTTCTTGACATTTCGACTGTTCCCAACCAAAAGATCTAGTGATAAATCACTTATATTCAGAAGACGCATTTGAAGCACTTTTACTTTATAAGGTATACATTGCCAAGATTTCATTCCATCTAATTATTTTTAGATAGTTTAGTAGGGGAGAGTGCCCATGAGTGGGACAGAGGATAAATGGGACAATCGTCCTCCAGCCAAAACTATTGTTACAAAAAAATTACAATTTACCAAAGTGAAAGTGCTGTAAATGCATCTACCGAAAAGTGGCAATTTATCACCAAAACATGTATGGCAGTCGCTATATCTTTTTTACTCTATTTTTTCTTTTATGATTTCGGCTTATAATATTGAAAGATGAAATATGTTACCCAAATTCCTCTTGTTCGATGGCTTTTTCGTCCCTCGGGGGTGTCGGCTTGACCAATAACCCGGGCGATAGGATATTTAAATCCCATTTTCGGATTCTGTCCATTGAAATAACTGCAAATAAAATCCTTTAATCTCCGCTTGGCGATCTATGTAAATCTCCCTTTGACCTTTGCCGCACATGGTCAGGTTACCAATTGAAATGTACAGAAAAATAGTGGATCCATATATTTTCCTAGGGAACGAAATAATGGATAACAGATGTCGAGACATGTCAACTATTGGACCCTGTGTCGAATAAGAAATTCATTTGATTCTCTTGTAACTTTCCCCGCTTTCGTTTTTCCATGAAATATTTTATTTTTCAGTTTGCACCCGTTTTTCTTGTGAATTATTTAATGTTTTGTATATTCTCACTAGTTTTCTTTTCTAATATTAATATAAGATCAAATGTTATTCTTGTTTTTTCTTCTTACCCTTATCCGCACCTAATTTTATTTAGGGCACTGTATTACATCGACCCAGTGTTACATTGATCGTTAATTGCTTGGAGGCAAGAGGCTTAGTCCTACGCTTCAGTCCAGGGCTATGTGAAATAGATTTTAGACTGAAAATCACTTATATTTATTTATACTACCATGTGAATCGAATCTGGGACCTCCACCATGGTAGTCAAACGTGTTTACCACTACACTATGGAGGCGGACATAATCAAATCAAAAGTCATACTTTATCATTATTTTTACTTCGGTTAAAATTATAAGTTAGAATATTTTTTAGAGTTTTAGAAATTTTTAGACCCAAAAAGTTTTTCAATAAATTTTTCGAAAATTTTATGTAAAATTTGATAAAAAAAAATATTCTCAACCAATAAATTGTGTGCAGTTTGGATTTGATTCTGTACACTACTTTCTGTTAGTTTTAAATTTTCATGTAATTCTTCACTTCCACACACAAAATGAAAGCTAGTCTTACTTTGATGTCTTATATCACATTAAAAAATTAGCATAAAATCACATTTTTGCAGAATAATTCCACGCAAATTGCCAACGTATAAAATAATTTTAATAATTTTCGTTCAATATCCTTCAGATTCTATTACTGTCTCAGTTCTTTCTAGCCTCCACCAAGCGTCTCAGGTCTTCAGCTGTAATCACTTTGAAACTAATTAAAGAATGATGATTTTGATTGAAAACGCCTTTGGGCTATAAATCGTTTTCTCCGAAAATTTCTAAATTTTTAAACCATAAGTATACTTACCCGCTTAAAAATCTATCTCGTATTTCATCCTATTTTTCAGTTCCGAAATTTGCAATGACCAGCTCTGAAATTTTCTTGAAAGGAGCCATATCGTGCTGTACATATGTGGTAGAAGAAGCTATTTATAAGGTAATTTCCTTGTGAAAAGGGGTGTTCGATGCGTGATCGCCACCCTTACAATTTCCTTATGTGTGATATATTTTCCTTTCGAAAATGTAAAGCTTTTTTTTACGTATTTGAAGATAAATTATGTTTCAATCGAAATCGCTTTTTAATCGTTTCGCCCGCATTTTCGATACGAAATTTAGTTTTTGCTTTTTAAAATTGAAAGCATAATTATTTACTTTGTAAAAGCATGCAGATTTTGATTATCCTTTCGGCTTGAACTTTGTCGAAGAAATAATTTTTAAGATATTTTTAGAAAGTAATTTCAGAACTACAGAAAATTTTAATCGACATTGATATTATCGAACAGAATCTGTCATACACATACAGTTCATACTTACATTTGTATATGAAAGGTTTTATTTCTTCGAAACTAGAAGTAGTTATAGTTAATTAGTCGTAGCTCTCAAAACCGTGTTTTAATTTTTACAAATGATTAATAATATGTTTCATTGAGGCCTACTTAGGAAAAAAAAATACAATTAAATTTTTCGTTCGACTATTTGTGCATTGTTGCATCTCATTCTCCTTATTATCATCAAATGACTCATTTCAGAGATTTTTTTTATATTTTTTTTTATTCATTTAATATATTTACATTTTTATTTATAACATAATACATTTGAATCATTTATACATATGGAGAACTTTTATATTTCGATTCGCTGTGCCTCTCCATAAAAGAGTCTGTGCTCTTGTGCTTGGAAAGGGACTTACACTCGTGGTTTAATGTTATATAATAAAAGATATAATAGTTTTTTTTTTTTTTAAGATTTAAATGTATAGAGCTTCAGGATTTTTATATCAACATTTTTTTTTATTTCTTTAGGGAGTTTATTGAAATGTTTGATTACCAAATATTTGAAGTTTTGCTGAAATTGCTTGGTGTTGCATTTTGGAGTAGAAAAATCGTTTGAGAATTGATAATTTCGTATGAAAAAATGTAGGACACATACTGACAGCTCTAAGCTATTTATTTGTTTCTTGACATTCAGTACACGCTTCCATTGCCGGGTATCATTAGACTAGTCAAACGGACAATCAATCAGTAAAAATAAGCAACTGTAATGTAAAAATAACTTCTATGTGAAAAAAACTAGATTTGTAAACAATGATTTAAACACACCCAAAATTTTATGAATAAACTGATGAAATTTTAAGCTACATATGATGTTTTCAGGTGTCTCCCATTATGTAAAAAAAAATTGGAATCTTGCATACATTTTAATAAAAGGGTCTCTGCTAAATAAAAGCTCAATCAAATCGACCATAGATACTGCCATAAACTCAGACACGAAGCAACATGAGATTCGTGATTTATGTTTTTTTTATATTATGTGAAATAAAAAAATGTTGTTTATGTTATGAGCGTTATAATATTTATCTAGGACAGAATCTAATGGCAATCATAGGATTGGACAAGCAATTAGACAATTTCAGAGACGAGGTGTGAGTGTACTAAATATTCAAATTTGAATCAATCTTATGATTATTCAAGACGATTTCGCTTAGTAAGAGGTAATTACAGATTTAATAATAAATCGTATGAAACGAGATTTCCCAGCTCAATACTAGCATTTTTTCTGTTGAAAATATAATCAGATTACTTTACCATCGTTAACTTTGTTGAGAAATTTTGGCGAAGTTCTTTTTTCCGGAATTAATAATTCTTATATCGCTTTTAGCGTGTTCAAACTTTCCGATTTTTCCCCAAGTCCTAATTTTAATTTTGCCTTGATTTACAACTTTGGCGTTGATTAATTTTAAGACAGCTAATCCAAAAGCTCGGGGGGTGAATACTAAACGTTATGCGGTGATCCCTGTTGATCCCTCACTTAACTTTTATGTGGGGCTATTCTCAAAACAATATTTAAGATTGATTTTCAACTCAACGTAAAGCAAACGTAACCTTTAAGACTTTATGGAAATCAGTTAACCTTTTTTGTATCGTACTTTTTTGTTGATGTCGGTCAGATTTCGAAGGAACATAACTAGTAAATTATACATAGGTGATCACACTTTTTTCATTACAAAAATTTACATCAGAATCTATTTTTATACGAAATAAAAATATGTTTGCGTGCCGTAGACCAGTGTTCCGAATTTTTTTTCTGTTCAAGGTACACCTGCCAAATTAGGAAATTTCAGAGGCACACCAAAGAAAAAAAAACAAAGTTTATTAAATATTTGTTTATGAAGCGCCCTTGAGGTATTTTTTTTAACGAAAATGGCGCTATATAAGTTATCCAATTTTATTATTATTATTATTATTATGATGTAATGCGAAAACATATAATATCAAAACAAAGTTTATTTAATATCTTCACAAAACTAGACTTTTTTCCGCGGCACACACTTTGCCGAACAATGCCGTAGACCATGGAATATACAGGACCATAGACTTTATTTACTAATTAGACAAAAGAAAGTAAACAATGAATTCAACTATGCAAGTGCTATAATTGTTGATGGCGGGAACTCACGGACTTTTATTGTTTATTATCTATGGCTGGACATCCAATTAATGTGCCTATCGAGAATTAAGCCAGTGTTTTTGTCTATAAACGCACATCAATAACTGAAATGAATTATTTATGAAAACCTCGTTGAATTTTACGAATCGCAATCTTCAAAAGTTTTGTTCCCTAGAATTTTAAGTACCATTGGGGAATAATAATAATTTTAAACAGATAAGGGTACGGTACATTACTTAGCACCTTTTTGTATGGACCTTTCGTTACAAGGTCAAACTGTCAACAAAATGTGTGAATCGGGAAGAAATTTAACGTAATCTATTCGACCCCTATATTTCTGATATCCGTTTCCGAAAAACTAGATTAAGATATACAAAACTTAACTTTAGGAGAAAAACTGTGTTCAACTTATATTTCAATTTCGAATTGTCATCAGCTCATGTACTAGGTATCGGTGTTGTTTTAAATTTAAAATAACTGATTATTTTTCGGAAGTTGTGTTTTTTATATTATTTGTCAAAATATGTTACCAAGCGACCTCCGTTTTGTTTATAAGAAAAACTTTTTTTGTACTTTGTGTGTGTATATGATCTAACGGCAAAACTACAGTAAAATCAAACTTTATCTCATCGTCGTTCCTGATTAATATAATAATGTTAAAAGTCGCGACATCCATTACGTAACACATGTGAAAAATAATAACTCCATAACAGACATCGAATGACAGTACAGGGATGCGTTTTAAAGTATTTCATTGTGTAAGTAATGAGCCACATGTAGTAAAAGCAATTTAATAAATAATTATTGTATGACTCATATGTTCATCAAAAAATAGTCACACTTTGTTTTAATGAAATAAATACGTGTTAAATGTATTTTGTATATTAAAAGCAATGTTAACTTTGTGGTATGGTTAAATATTTAAGTGTTAAATGTTTTGTTCATTCTACTTGTGCATTGTCGCGCTTTATTGTTTCGTGAAATTAGTATTTTCTCGTTTTGCAGCTCTAGACGGTTCCAGTGGGTCGTTTTAGCGACTGCCACGTGACTACCTGCGAAATACGAGTTGAAACCACTCCAAAATAATGAGGAGAACATAACTCCCTAAAGTCCCGTTCCCCGAAGAGCAGCCATTATCCTAGTTGCTAGGACCACTCGATCGTATACTGCCCCAAGGCGAGTGTACACTGTACAGTGTACCTCGCCAGCTGCGAGGTAGAGCCGGTGCCAACTTCCCGAACGCCGAAATCCCGAATGACCAACTTTCAGGAAATTGAAATCCCGAAAGTAAAACGTTTCATGTAGTTATTCATTTCAAATTTTACTTGCATTTTTTATAGTTTTTAAACTACTTTAACGTTCAAAACGTTTGTGGGTGATGTAATTCTCCATGGAACCCTCTTTTCAGTTTTTTGTCAAAATTATACCTCTGTGTCTGAAGAGCGAAAACTTTTAAAGCTTTAGCAATGTTTTTTTTTTAATTATTTTAAAATCGTTAATCGTTACATCAGACGTGTTTATTGTCGAAAAGTATTATAATTTTTATCCACCAATAAAAACATAATGAATCATCTGTAAATAGGCAAACGACCTATTTTTTAATTTAGTGAATACTTACCACTATTTTTTTACACGTGTTCGGTGCATTTCGCATCATTTGTTTGAAGATAGATTTTACCACAAAGCGTTTGCTGAATCAATTGATGAAAAGGTATCTTATGTTCTGTTTTTTGTGCCGCTCCACGCCGAAGGTCCGCAATCATCATGGCAATTTTCAGTTTGTCTGTAGCTGCTCGAAACAGCTTAGTGCTACAGTAGAACCACTCTTGAATTTTCAAGCCAAGTTATACGTCTTCTTCATATACTGCGTTTATCTTCCACTTTTCCTTGTAGCAAAATATGTATTATTATTTTGTATTTTTCTCCCCTCTTAGCTTTCTTTTATTTACAGTTTCTGTAACTTATCTCTTTTTCCCATGCGTCTTTAACGTCTTCATTTCGAAGTCATATACCCCGTGATATTTTAACCATTGTTTTATAGCTCCACATTTCAACACATCTTTTTTCTTTCAATGTATTTTCAAATTAAGTGCTTAATAAATAATAATATAATAATAATAATAAATAGAGATGCTTTAAATCATCAAATTATGTCAGCGGCTACACCGATTGATAATTAATTCTAAAGTTTCGATAGTATTTCCGAGTTTGTTACCAATATTTTTTTTTGTATTTTGTTAATTTAAAGAAAATTTTTTACAGCTTTTAATTATCACAATCGATTTCCACGTTCAGAAGTATGTCTTTCGTCCAGATATGTATTGTACTGCGGTAGCTAAGGAGACAGTACCTAGACGAAGTAGATGTCTATCTTCGTGATGTCTATCTTTGTTATTAGGTGAACGGTGTTCTATCGTTAGTTATGCTGTTCATTAAATCATACTGTTTCAGCTCCGTAGGTAAGGCTTTGCTATTCCGATAATGTTCTACAAGCTCGAATAACATTCCGGATCAGTAAATACGAACCTGTTGTATTAAATTAAGTTTCCGATATTCGTAGTAACCCGAAATTACTACACGATTCGATTTCAATTACGCATGTTTATTATAAATAATATAAATTGAGATTTTATTAACAAAAAAATATGTTTGTCTATTTGTAACTTCTTTTCTTTTTGTAATATTTTTTTCTTATTTGACACTGAACGGTAAATGTAGCCAAATTTAAAAAAAATGTATATTCACTCGAATAGTTGCTATTGTTTCCTCGATTATTTCGGAAATTTAAAACATTAAACTCAGTAAAACCCCTCTTTGTAATAATGCACGACAACCACTTTTTTTATGAATATGTCGTGTTTTACTTAGTCTAAATTTACGATTTCCTTGATTTTCAAACGGTGATCACATTATTTAGATGAAAATATGGAAGTCTGGGTATTTACACGACTAACGACCTGTCATTGGCTGATATTATTAAAAATTTTAGTGCGTGCATCATTCAGAATTCTACCCATGATTTTACAACATTATTTTTTTAATCCATGTATTCCATGTAACTGGAACACTTTACGATTTATTTTCAACTTAGTACCAAGATTTTATTGTATTATATTATTTTTAAATATTATGTAATAGTATAGTGCTACGAATCCGTCTCCTGAGAAATCAATAAATTTGAGTTGTAACACTCATTTGCAAATGAGTGAAATTGTTTTTTTTTTCTAATTTGGTTCTATGTACATATTTTCTTCTACTGTAACTAGTGTGTTAAAATATAAAGGTTATCTTCGCGTAAGATTACCAATTTATTTTAAAACCACGAATCGTGTTCTGAAATATATGGTATCCGAAATATATTCATCTCTTTCCTGAGTTTAATGGGAATATTTTTTTTAAAATATGAACAATGTGAGGCGGAATTAATAATTTTTCACTTTTACTCGATATGCAAAGTCTGAAACACCACCAACTGAGTCTAAACCTAACTCGAGCTGATATGCTTCAACTTTATTATGTTATATTATCTCATTTTTAAGGGGTTTTTCTTGTTTTCTGTCAGGCATAAAGTATGAGTTGATGTAACCAACCCTCTTATACTAATTCTTCACGTATCTCATAACTAGGATTCCGTAAAATACCCAGCGCCAGCATCACTTACATTTTCATGTCCTTTTGTTATCAGAAGCCGCGGCCAAAAAATTCGTTGAACCCTTTCCCGGTGTACGTGTATTTTTTATTACCCCCAAGGCGGCCTAACAAATAAAGCATGTTACCCCGTGATCAAATTACCCCCGCACTCCTCTCGGCGGCCCTAATACTGATTACGGCCCTGGTTGAATAAGAATAATGGGCTGGCGTCTAATTACACACCGCCGAGGCCGATTCGCGGGATTCTCATTACAAGAGGCACTAGGCAAAAATGTGCAATTCAGGTTGTATTTTGTGTGTATAAAAAAATGGTTGAAATACTTACAATATTTTTATAAAGCGCTATTCGACGCCAGAGAGACCAAAAAGTATAAATGTGCTTGTTTTATTTTTTTAAGCAGGTTTTGTTAGCGACTATTAAACTTTATCTGACACCAATTATTTTCTGCAAAATATATGATACATGGAAACTCAAGACAAATTATATTTTTTCATAAAATTCAACCTGATTTTGTATATACTATATATTATGAAAGTTAATAAAAAAAAACTTATTTGCAAAAAATTAAGAATTTTTCTCAGTGTTTCCATTCAAGTCTAAGCGTGACATAATTTACATAAATTCCTTATAATGATGTCAATATTTTTGTGTATTTATTACTTCAATGTTTTTTTCGTACACGTTAACAATTTCTAGCTTATACAAGCAAATACGAATACTGGCATGCCACGCTCCTTCTCCTCTACTTTTTGAAAAGTGATAGCGTTTATTTATTTATTTATCAAACTTCTTTTACAGAATGTATGTAATACATTGGCGAGCTTATTGCTTTGAAGAAATATCTTCCAACCAACCAAAAACAGACTTGTGATACTGGTCAAAGTTGGAACCTTATACAGCCGTTTGAAATTAGCGGGTCAGATAATGACAACATTAATAAAACTTTGAATTGATGAAAACAAGTAAAGCGAAGGAAGAAGGATAAAGAGTTGAGTAGAAAGAGATAGAAGAAACTAGGGAAAAATGATGGATAGTTAGGGTTCCAAGGAAGCATAGTGATATTTCAGGCATTTCTTGAAAGTCATCAGAAATGGTCATGTTACTCCCTCGTTTCCTTTCCCATGTAGCAGAAATGTTCTTCACTCACTTTATCTGTATCCATTCTTATATATTTCACTCGTTAAACAAAGAAACTAGAATACAGCAAAATACCATCAATATTTCCTTTACTTGCGTTTCAGTGCTTTAAAAATATATATTTTATATAAAACTAATAAATTAAAATTTACGTTAACTAATATAGTATTTTATTTGTAAAAAACAACAACAACAAAAATATTAGTCACGTTGAACATAAACTAAATAAACGGGTTTTAAGGTAACGATATGTAATGTTGAATTATTGCATATCTAATATCTCCCTATTTATTCATCATTTGTCACTTGTTCCCTTGTGCTTTTAACCCCTTTAAGTGTTATTATTTTATTATTTTTATCACTCCCATCGGCGCAGATTACATTTTCGTTAAGTTCGTGAACCTTCGATTCAACCAGCGCCAGCGGAGAGAATGGGGTGTCGTAAAAATGGAGCTGTAACCTTTTGTCTGATGATTAACTGCCTTGTTTGTAAACCCTCTGATCCTTCTCGGGGAAAGCTCTACGGGAACTTTACTTACAAAGGATATCTGTTGCGTACAAACTTTTATGGATCATGATAAGCATCTTTATTGTTTCAATGATCCTCGTGCGATATCCGCCGCCTTTGCTCTTATCTAACACTACGTATGTAGAATTAATGATCAATGGTGATCTTACGTTTACATTCCTTTAATAGGTTGCGTCATACGTTATAATAAAAATGTTTGACGACAGTTTTTTTGACGACGTGACGTACTTTTCCGTTGCGTGTCAGAAAATTTATCAGACTTTATGAATAATGAGGCTTAAGGGGATCGCGTCGTAGTATTTTTAATCATTTATTTCACTTTTAGCTTTTTTCTTACGAATAATTTGTTTATAAAATTAAAAATAAAAAACTGAGCGAGAACTCGCCATTATTTTTAATAATATTAATTTAAGTTTTACTTGGTAAATACCACTATTTCCCAACATCGATTGTTTTGATAAATAGTAGTATTTATCAAGCAAAACTTAAATAAAAAATTAATAGATATTATTATCACAAAGTGACTGCCGAAGCAATTAATTAAATTAATAAATATCGTTAAGGTATTTTGCTTTTCGATTTTAAACGCATTTAAATTTTAGGCTCGGGCGATTTTAATTATTCGCCGCTTTTATTTTAAAATCGTTTAACCACACACAATTTCCACACCTGATCCTAAATTTAAATATAAGAGGGAAATACGGATCAAAAAAAATTGCGGACAAAAAAATTAAAACCTCGTAATGCTAAATAATATTAAACCATCCATCAATCATAATTATGATTTTGAATTATTTTTCCACGTAAAATTTTCAACATAAAATTCTGAATTTCGTAACTAATCCTACTGGCGAGCGTGTACTTGGCGGTATGAGTTCGCGCCCATAGCGAAATATCGAGGAATCGTAGAATATTCGCTGCGAACATTTCCGTTTGTTTAGCTAACTAATTTCCTGCTCTTTAGTACGTACTGGACTCGTTCCGCTCGTCAAATAAAGCTTCATCTATCAAGTTTCAGTGATAGTTCTCCACATGGGGTTTCCTTCCAAACAATGTTTGGAGGCTTCATAGATCAATCAGAGTAAAACCTTGAAGGAGTTAACAGAAAAATTGCCTTTGCTTAATGTGTTATTGCTTTAGGCAATATGGTACATATCTTTTATTTATTCAAAGAAAAATAGGATTTTTTATAATTATGAAATGTTTTTTGCTTGTGTGTATTAGCACAGTAAAAAAATACATAAATGAAATATGAAAATGCTGTCTTTATAAGGACATTTGTGTCTCTTTATTTATGCTCAAAATATAAAAAAAAGCTCAAATAAGTAGTAATTTCTGTTCACGTTTTGTATCATTATTTTATTTTTAATATCTATTTTCTTGTTTGTACTGTTGAGTGTTGAATGGTTTGATTTAAATACACGTGTGCAAAATTTCCTTCCAATCCCGAAAATTCCGAGACTGGAATCTTCTAATACTGTGTAAAATCTCCCGAAATCCCAGGATTTGTATCCTCGACTGCCTCTGACGATTTACGCCGAGTGAATATTGAAATTTACTTACTGTCTCAAAGATAAATCTGAGTAGCTCAGTCACGTGCTACATTTGTGAACTAATCATTTGCACCTCGGACACTGAAAAATGCCCTAATCCGTTTGCGAAAAAATGTGACTTACTGCGATTCCCTCGGCCCCCGATCCCTCCGTTTGAAGAATGAGTACAAATAATACTTTTGCCGGGCTGTCTGCTATCTGCTTCGTATATATATATAACGTGGTAATATTTTCCTTTTGAAAATTAAGTGTAAATAATATGTAAAGTGGGTGTATAATAATAAAATAAACAATGTGTTGCTTTGTAATTAAAGTTTATTCTTAATTTATCTTTATAATAATTTTTATATCTATCTATCTATCTATCTATCTGATTCTGACAGTTAATAATATTATCGGAAGTCTTTTGTTTAATTCTGAGCGACGCATGCGGCATCTGGTGGTAGAACTGTTTTATGTAGGTACTTTTTGTAAGTACTTAATAAAATGTATAGGTAGGTACCTAGTTATTTTATTACATCTCCCCCCTTGGGGATGAAAATTCATAGTAAAATTTTCACTCGTCCTCCGGATCATCTTCTTGTATAAGTTTAGTGATATGATAAAGTTTTTTTTTTTTTTTTTCTTTCTTTCTTTTTTCCTTCTTTTTTTTCTTTCTTGTTTTTTTTTCTTTCTTCCTTTTTTTTCCTTTTTTTTCATTCTTTTTTTTTCTTTTTTTTTGTATTTTTTTTTTTTTTTTGACCCTTTTAAAGTAGACACAGTTTTTCTCAATCCATTTGTTTTTTTCTTTTGAATTCCTTCATTTTTATTCAGATCTCTTAAAGTATCTTCTAATATAACCAAATGTACAACTTTTAATTGTTCATCTGCATTTTTATTCGATTCTAAAACTGGATTCCGGCTTAGACAATCTACTTCTAAATTCTTCTTTCCTGGAGTATATTTTATTTCATCTTTCGTAGAAGTTTTTTCTACTTTATTTTTATTTTTATTTTTCAAGCACTGTTTCTGTGTTATTTGTATGTCTTCATTTTTATTCTGATCTTTTGAAATATCTTCTAATTTAACCAAATTTACAACTTTTAATTGTTCATCTGCATTTTCATTCGATTTTAATACTGGATTCCTGCTTAGACAATCTACTTCTAAATTCTTCTTTCCTGGAGTATATTTTATTTTATCTTTCGTAGAAGCTTTTTCTACTTTATTTTTATTTTCATTTTTCAAGCACTGTTTCTGTGTTATTTGTATGTCTTCATTTTTATTCTGATCTTTTAAAATATCTTCTAATTTAACCAAATTTACAACTTTTAATTGTTCATTTGCATTTTCCTTCGATTCTAATACTGGATTCCTGCTCATACAATCTGCTTCGAAATTCTTCTTTTCTGGAGTATATTTTATTTTATATTTTGTAGAAATTTTTTCCACATTATTTTTATTTTCATTCTTCAAGCACTGTTTCTGTGTGATTTGTAAATCTTCATTTTTATTATTAATCTTATCATCGTCCTTTGTTTTAAACCAGCATGTTGCTTCAGGGTGATATCGAGTTCCCTTATTTAATTTTTCACAAATCTTACATGGACTTTTATCTTTAATTTTATCACTAGTTCTTAGATTTCCACGTCTTCTTTGATTATCTTCTAATCGTTTTCTTTGATCATCTTCTAATTTTTCTCTCTCACTCCGAACATATTGTAGTAATTGTTTTAATACATCTAATGTTTCATAATCCATTTCCATTTAACAAAATTGTCGTTTTATAACGTGGTAATATTTTCCTTTTGAAAATTAAGTGTAAATAATATGTAAAGTGGGTGTATAATAATAAAATAAACAATGTGTTGCTTTGTAATTAAAGTTTATTCTTAATTTATCTTTATAATAATTTTTATATCTATCTATCTATCTATCTATCTGATTCTGACAGTTAATAATATTATCGGAAGTCTTTTGTTTAATTCTGAGCGACGCATGCGGCATCTGGTGGTAGAACTGTTTTATGTAGGTACTTTTTGTAAGTACTTAATAAAATGTATAGGTAGGTACCTAGTTATTTTATTACATATATACGGCGATTTCCTCGGGTTGTTTGTCTTGTTTGTACAATACAAAGTATCAGAATTAAACGTGTCCTTATGCGCCCTTCGTCTCAGGGTATTTATTCTTGTAGCGCCAGTGTCTTGTGTAGTTTCACTTTTGTGTAAGTAATCTCCATTCTTGTTACTCTTTCCATGTTTCATTTCCGTTCGTTTTTGCCGAATGGCGGATCTCTCTTGTTTATTCGTTCCGCTTGTACTCCTCCCCCCCGACATCCCCTGTCGTGTGACGCCATCGCCGACGTGACAAGTGACAGCAGTATAATAACACGACTCATTTTATTTTCCCGGTTCCCGTAAATCCCTTTCGCCATTTTTATGTCAATTTTGGATTGCCCCACTGGACCTTGGCATTACGATACGCTTTATCTTAACTTTGGAATCCATTATTTTAAAATATTTATTTGTTCCATTAATTGATTTTGCAGGCACTTTGTGGTAAAAATCTATCCAGTTTTTATTTCAGTTTTACTAGATAAATACCACTACTTCTTAAAATAATAGATTTAAAAAAAATAGTGGTATATACTTTTCGAATTTAAAATCTATTATTTTAAGAAATAGCTGTTTTTACCAAGTAAAACTTACATTCAAAAACTTTTTTGTTCTACGATAAAGTTCTTTCTGACTTTCATATTAACTCGGTGGAATTTATTTTGTAATTCGATATTTTTAGAATATTTATTTTGTTATTAGGATATTCTACATGCTTGATTTTCAAATTGGTATTGGAATTTATTGATTTTACAAGAACGTTAGTAACTCTCAGAAGACAGTCAGCCATCGCCGCCTATGGTATGTTAGTTCCATTCTATCCCGAAGATCGTTTGTAAAAACAACCTACCGAGTGTACGATAAACTTCAGCAAGTAATAAATTCACATCAACAGTGTTTCAATGTTTCATAATACATAAGCGCCTTGAGGTAGTATTTTACACAAATAGCGACTTATAAATTATCAAATATTATTATTTTTTATAAACCTTTTTTATTTATTGTAACTGCAGACAGTTGGTGGAATTCCATATTGAATTGTTGGGTAATATATCCAAAACCAAAAACTTTTTTATACCAAAAACCCTTTTTACTCGCACCACATCACAACAGCGAGAGGTATTGAATTTTAAATTCACAATTTTGAACGAGTAAAAAGGTAGTTGAGATTAATAATCGCAACACAGAGAGCATGAAAACACTTAAATCCTTTTTCTTTATGATCTCTGTTCAACCATCACAGTCAAAGTCACACATCACTGCGCTTTATTTATTAAAGGGATGACACATTAGTTAATTTGTCATCAGACCGCTGATAATTGAAGAGTGGTTGGTTTGCCTAATCGCTGTTTGAGTTTTGATTCCGATTCGAATTCGCGAACGCATTAATACGCTTGAACAAATCCGTAATTAATGATTCGCTGCAGATAATGTGTCTACCGCAGTTTCGCAGCCCTGCACATGAATTTGTCATCCCTTAATTAAATTCACTTCATATTTCCGCTTACACGACTACTTGCCATGACAATAAGGCGATCATCATTAATAATCAAAATTTAAATATGTTATCGTACTTGCATAATTGAACTATATTTTCTAAAGAAATATGATAAATTTAAAATACATGCTTTTTGTATAATTTATTTGTTAGAAGGGAATAATTATAGCGTAATAAACAAGGTTACCGCGATCATTGTTGAACTTCTTTTCAGATAATTATATATTTGATGTTGAGTTTATTAATATCTCTCACTATTAAACACGTCTGAAACTCTATTTGATATACTTACATAACTTCAAAACAAGAAATTGTTAACATAAATTAGTGGTATTTAGTAACTTAACTTTTTTTAAATGGACCTTTATTACTACAAAGTGTCTTTTATGACGGAATTTTTTATTTGAATAATATTTAGTACTCACAAAAATTTATTGGTTTTGTATTGATTTTGATACTGGAAATTTATTTACAAAGAAACGTCGTTTTTTTATAGAATTTATTGAATTTGGTGATAATTTCTCATAATGCTTTCCCTTTGACCAATATATTTTTGTTTGTTTCAGAATACTTCGCTGCACTCCGATCACTTGAACCAATTTCGAGTGAGTATTTTTAATTTTTCAACCAGTTCTATCAGATTTTCGCAGAAATATTGAAATATCGACATGGGAATGATTTTCCAAAGTCCGTCTGTTTTTTTACAAATCCAGTTTGGACCAATCAAAATGTATTCGAATATATTTGGGATTCATCCGAAATACAATCTGGAGCTTTATTTGAAGTTTATAATATACTAGCATCCATATCGGTTTCGCGAGGAATTTTATTTTTTGCAATTACCGTAATTCCTTTGTATACAAATACATTCTCGAATACGTAATATTTCTTCAGGCCAACCTACGTTTTCAGAAAACTCTAGATATTTTTAAACCCTTTTACATTCGTGATGATACAAAAATAATAGAATGTTTTCATCCATTGAATTGAATATATTAGGTATCTGACTTTAAATAACATCATAATGTGTTAAAAATATATTATTTTCGAAAGGTTATGGGACACATATGTTTTTTAAACAGTTTCAAATTATATTATTTCCATATGTAAATCAATTTTAAAAAAAGGTTAAATACAAATAGGACAATTGTATGCAAATACGAAAATTTTCCTAAAAAAGCTGTCCTTATTACGTAAACAAGGACATCTGTGTCTCTTTGTGTTTTTGTTAACCTCAGTGAAATTGTTTTTTCTTTTTATTATTTATTTAGTTTATTATTAAATAAACAGTTTTCTTTTGTTTTTAATCATGACTGGGTTGTGAAGCGTAGCTCTCCATATCTCCTCTTTATAGATTGCTAAATTACAGTAAGTACTTTTCCAGATAAATGCAGAATTAGTGTTTATACAAATATTTCAACATTTTCAAAATTTTATGAATAGTTTTTTTATTATACTTTATGTATTAAAAGCATTTTTAGCTTTGTGGTATGGTAATATAACACTCTCCATATCATTCATAGTTAACTTTGTGTAATACCACAATAAATTTTAAGTGGTATTATGCAAAGTGAATGATGAATGACAAGGAGAGTGTTAGTTTTTGATAAATTTAAATATTTATTGTAACAGATATTCAGCCGTATGACTACCATTTTCAAGCTGTTCGTGTTTCATTCAATTTAGCTATCGCTTTTTTCAGTCTCAACAATTCCAGGTTTACGATTAAATCTAAATTAACGTTTTAATAGGTTGTTCGCGATATAGCGTTAAATTCGCCCGATATTTTTCATGGCGATTGATGGAATTCAAGATGGGGGATTTACATAAATAATTAATTTCTCGGATAATTGATTGAAAGCAAAGAAGTGCTTTTAATTAAAATAGAACCGATTTTGCCCTGTAAAAGTTTTGTGGATATAAATGTAGGCATCTAAGCATGCTGCCTTCCTTCTATTTATTGAGAATGAAGAACTTATGTTTTACTTTGTAATGTAATTCATGAATTATTAACTGAATTTTGAATGGTGTTTAACGACTGATTTTTAACTTAACGATATTCTTTGTAAATGCATCCACGTCGTGTCAGTTTCGACAATAAGCTAACGCCAGAAGTAATTTGTCATTTTCCTTATCTTACCCGATCGCTGTCAATGTTCAGTGTATTGTTAGAATAAAAAAATATTACCGATATTTTTTTTAAATGTAAAATTAAAAAAAAATATATCGGGAATTGATCAGGATTTGAAATCCGGGAAATAAATGGAAGCATCTAAACTTTTATAGTTAACCATACATTGTGATAGTAACATAAAAAAAAAAAACATGTAGTGTACGATAGTACGATCAGGTTTGTCAAATACCTGAATGTGACCGGTTTTGTCAAATACCGAGTCGATACAATCGACGGGTGTGTATGAGGAGATACATGAATGTGGAAGAGGCGAATAATGTTTGCAGAGATAAAGTAGCATGACTTTCTATCCTCTCTGCCTACCCCTCCGGGGAAGCGGCGTGATGGTTTGTTAGTAAGTTAGTTACATCAAAAAACGTAAGCACTTATTGAATAAACGTCTAGTTATGCGAAAAGTGACCTTTATCTTCGAATAGAAATGGAAATACTATTTTTTTAGGTTTTTCGTTGCAAGGTCACATTTTAATAGCATTTGTGAATACTCGCCTAGTGAAGATAAAAATTTGTAGTGGTTCTTTTTTAATATCGTATAATTTATTTCGAATAAATCATTAAGTTTTCTGACTATTCAAGGATGCTTCTTCTTGTCATTTATATTAACGTATATAAAACTTTATTTCGCAATCCACACTCTTATATCTCTGACAATATTCTACGGACGCTGTAAAAAATTTATGAGTATAATATCCACAATAATAAAGTAAATAGCAATTTTTAGTGTCCATAATCTTCGTAATTATTTTCTGTTTAAAAAAGGAACGGTAATAAAATTTAATGATCAATTTATTTCTTTAAAATGAATGGTAGAAATAACATTTTTGGGGTTAGCAGAATTAATCGAATTTTAATTTAATAAATCTCTCCTTTTTTGAGATAGAGAATTGATTATTTAAGTGAATTGTATCCATGAACATCCCACGGAGTCTATTACAAATGTATTATATATAAAATACTTAGATAAGTTAAGTGTAGGTATATCATATTTTTTTTAAATTTCTAAGGTTTTTGTCATTTTTTAACCAGTTGTCTGTATTGTCAGGGAATCAACATTAACGAAAAATTATCAAATTCATCTGCATTTACTTTTTCTACTAATCTATATAGATAACAAGTTTGTAAAGGACTCCAAAAAATCTTTGAAAGTGATTTTCCGGATTCTTATGCCAGACGCTCTTTTTTTGTCAATATTTCTTATCTACGCTTCCTCCAGCTAAACAAGTGGTATTACACAATGTGAACGAAGAATGTTAAGGAGAGTGTTACGAGAAAAAAATCAGTAAATCGCATTGAATAACGACTTCTTCAAAGCAAATCGTTACTTAGTTCGGTCGCTTAAAGCTTATCACGCCAATTGGTAAACAAAATTGATGGCGTATTGCGTATTCTCCCAATATATTTGACAATTTTACATCAAAAAGTTAAGCTGGTAAGGATTATAAACCACCCTAGTCAGGAAACCGAAAAGGTAATATTTACCCATCAGTCATATCTCTACATCCATTTGTGCTGATCACGTGAACGCTAATAAAATGGCTGCGTAAATATTTGAATAAAATTTACAAAAAAATATTAGATTTACGAATTTTCTTATTACAAAAGTCGTGTAATTCTCTTTGTTTTTCATGTATATTCATGTAAGTAAATAATAATATTCTTTATCTAAACTGCAATATGAATTCGTCTATAAAAATATATCAAGTCTAATAATTTTCTGACAGACAAATACAAAAATCATGCCAAATAAACAAATACCCTGGGTTGCTTTTCCCCGTTTTATGCTGATTTAAAGTCAAATCCAACTCTTATTCTCTTGATACCATTTCCTCACGCGAATTCAAAGGGATCAAGTTATTCTAACATCGGTATTCCCTTAACATTTAAGGCTTAACCTACACTCAATGAATAAATAAATAAATAAAAATAATGTAAAAATTACGTTATAGCGAATTCATTTGAATAATGGTATTGCTGAGCGCACACTTTAAATTTGTGCAACAGTGCAAATTGCAAACGCAGCAAATAAATTTCGCGTATAATGAATCACGCGTCAGTGCCACCATAAATCATACCATAGGCTTTTGAAGTTGTGTAGTTTCCATAAACTTACTTCCAATGGTTTCGAAATGATTTTTCAACGTTGTATGTAAGACTCATCGTTTTCTGCATCATTAACAACAACAACAAAAAACAAGTAAAAAAGTAGCTCCTTGATATGGGTCACAAGAGTTGCTTAAAATTGGTCACCCTACGTAAATAAAGATAGGTAACACATTATTGTTGCAATGTATCTTTTGTTTATATAGCTGTATCCTTATCAATTTTTCCTTGTGGTCAACTGCGCTTATTTATGTATAATAGCTAGTGTTTATATTGCTTTATTTTATATTGTATTATTCGTAATTTCTAAATATATATATATATATATATATATATATATATATATATATATATATATATATATATATATATATATATATATATATATATATATATATATATATATATATATATATATATATATATATATATATATATATATATATATATATATATATATATATATATATATATATATATATATATATATATATATATATATATATATATATATATATATATATATATATATATATATATATATATATATATACACCGCAGGACAAAAAAAATTACGAGTTTACTTGCTACCGCACGCCTTGACTTTACTGAACTCTTTTTCTAAGAAATCCTTTATCGATACCTCTTTCTTTTGTTGAATAAATTAAAGACACTTTGTGTCACCTTTCTACAATATTTACATTTTATTTTGTCTCAACAATTTTGTTTTACCCTCGTTTTAGGGAACATAACACAACAATCATGGAAAGTGCAAAGCAAATGTCGATTGCGATAAAATCCAAAATAATCACATTGTCGCAACAAAACATATCCAATTGTAAAATATCTCGTCGAGTTGGGTATTCAGAAGGTGCAGTGAGGTTTTTATTTAAAAAAATTCAAGAAACTGGATCCATAGAACGGAAAAAAGGAAGCGGATGGGGGCGCGCGACATCTGCCCGAGATGATCGCTTAATAAAAAAAATTGTTATGCGCGATCGATTTTTAACGGCACTTAAAATACACGCAGAGGTGCAGTCTACTAGCTAATCAATATTTTCAGTAAAAACAGTGTCCAGGCGGCTGTTGGAGCATGGTTTCCAAGCACGAAGTCCCGCAAAGAAACCATTACTGACGAACAAAATGCAGAAGGCTAGACTGGATTGGGCGAAGGACCACCAGAATTGGACCTTGGAGGATTGGCAAAATGTTATTTTCTCCGATGAATCAAAATTCAACCTTTTTGGTCCAGACGGCAGAAAGATAGTTCGACGAAAACTTGGGGAAAGAAACCATCCGTCGTGCGTCACTCGAACCGTTAAACATTCACCCTACGTCATGATTTGGGGGTGCATGACAGCGTACGGTTTGGGACCTCTAAATTTTATACAGGGTACGATGAATGCCATCCAGTACAAAAAAGTGTTGAAAAACCATCTTATTCCAACAATCGAGGACATTACGCAGTATACCGCGGACCCGATTTTTCAGGACGATTTGGCGCCGTGCCATAGAGCCCGCACTGTGAGTACAAATATTTATTTTTTAATGCACTTTGTAGACCACTTGATAAATAATTTATTGTTTTTCTTACAGATCATTGAATACAAGGATAAAATTGGCTTAAAATCGTTGACGTGGCCCGGGAATAGTCCTGATTTGAACCCGATAGAAAATTTATGGGCGATTATGAAAAAAAAAGTTGGGAAAAAAAAAATAAAAAAACATTGAGGAATTAAAAAAAACTTGATTCAAGTTTAGGAAGAAGAAATAACATCAGAAATTTAAGATTCGCTTTACGCTTCGTTAAATAATAGAATTTTACATGTTATAAAAAATAAAGGTGAATTCACTAAGTATTAAATATTTTTAAATGTTATAAGTATGTTTAAATGTAAAATACCTTAATTTAAAATAAAGCGATTAAAACCTTCTTCTTAAATATGAATTAAAAAATTACATGTCTTTTATTACTCCATCACAAACACTCGACCATAAATGAACCGTTATGGGTCTCTAAGGTTCGGATAATCTGATACCTGGTATATAATGGCAATTTCTAAGTACAATTCATGAGTAAGATCTTTCATTTTAACCTTGAAGTAACGAGTAGTCATCACATATGTTAAACAATACAAAAAAAACTATTTAAATATCAAGAATAATTCATTATGTGTCAATTTTAGTTTTTTTGAGGACTCGTAAATTTTTTTGTCCAGGGGTGTATATATATATATATATATAAATATATATAAATATATATATATATATATATATATATATATATATATATATATATATATATATATATATATATATATATATGTATATATATATATATATATATATATATATATATATATATATATATATATATATATATATATATATATATATATATATATATATATATATATATATATATATATATATATATATATATATATATATATATATATATATATATATATATATATATATATATATATATATATATATATATATATATATATATATATATATATATATATATATATATATATATATATATATATATATATATATATATATATATATATATATATATATATATATATATATATATATATATATATATATATATATATATATATATATATATATATATATATATATATATATATATATATATATATATATATATATATATATATATATATATATATATATATATATATATATATATATATATATATATATATATATATATATATATATATATATATATATATATATATATATATATATATATATATATATTAATGTTCATCAACGTCTCGTCACGTTCTGTGTAGTGAGGCGTTCGTCAAAAAAATACAATAATGTTTTGTAAAACGTAATAAATAAATAAAATATTATGCCGTGTTGGCAGGATTTCTTACCGACACTTCTACTCGCATTTTAGCGTCTGCTACCAGGGCATATAGACATCAAAGTAACAGCAAGAAAAGTTCGTTAAATTTAAATCTAGAATATTGAAGCATGGTTAGCGCGTTTAGCTACCGTGGTGGGGGTGTGACAATCGATTCTCAGGGAGAGTCAGAATGAATCTAATTATTTTTTTTCTTTAATATTTATTTAATATCAATTATACCAAAAGCTTAAGACTGGTGAAATCATTGCCTCAATGTAATCAATAATTGAGATGGTATCAGTGCGTCAGTGGCGTGCACAGCAGTAGAGGTAAGTAGTAAGGTAAAGTAGGTACCACTTAGTAAGGTAGGGTAGGTACTGATTGCGTTTCTATATTTCACGCGCGTAAGTTAGGATAGGCATATCTTTTCTGCCTATATGAAATGCACGCCCCTGCACAGCGTCGATATGTACAGCACCGTAAACTCTATTAAGTACGGTAATTTTATAATAAATTTTATCGTGATTACACACTTAAAACCTTTGTGTGTACCTTATTTCCATTTGCCTGTTTTGTTTGTCTTTCACACTACCGTTACTAGTTTAGTGTTTGAAATACGATATATTTAAAATCATATCGATCATATTTTAAAAAAGGACATTTTAATTATATTCATTTGTTCGCTGAATAATGCAAAAATAGAAATTAAAAGATATAAACGTCCCGTAACAGTATAGCTTAGATAAGTACTATAACATTCAATGGCGCGTCACGTCGGGGTCGCTCGCTTAGGTACTTTTTCCTTTATGAAATATCGGATGATTTAGGGTTTTCCGAACGCACTAATTCCTGGATACCAACCCCGCCCTGCTAGTACTATTAATCATTACGCTATCGCACAATACCAGGCACTATGATATTGTGGAATTATCTCATACGACTCTTCACATGCCACCTTATTTTTCTTTCTACGTCACATTTTTCACACATGCTCTATATCGGCTGTCGAACCAAGCCATCGGAAGCCTTTTTTATTCCTAAAAGCTCTAAAAATAAATGAGTAGATACTTGTACAGGGTGGCGCAAAATAAAACACCCTATCAGAGGATGTTATAATTTTTACCAATACGTCAATCTTATTTGATATTTGTAATGGGGCAAAATTTATTATCCAATTTTGTTTTTGAATAACGTTATTACTAAACTAAAAAAATATATTTTTAGTAATGAAAATCTTTATTCGGACCTTAACAACTATTTCAATTTATTAGAAAAGGTGATATCCCTCAAGTGGATGTTGCCAGTGTTGATACATGTTTGTGTCCGTTTTATCAATTCGTTTGTATACAACTGTCTAGTTCACAAATGTCATATTCGATTGACGTACGACACCAATTATAAAAATATGTAACATCTTCAAATAGGGTGACTAATTTTGTGCCACTCTGTATATAAAGGATGAAAAATATTACAGTTCATAAGTTCATATTACATCTCATCCGAGGGGTCTTTTTCTTTCAAAAATTATTTTGCGTTTCTTTGAATTAAATACCTACGCTTTTCCATGAAATCAACTTTAATTTCTTCCTTTGCAAACAAGTGCTTAGTAATAAATGTATAAATATTGAAATATATGATACAAGCTTTTGAGGATTATTTCGTCATTTTGTAAAAAGATAATAATGTTTTGAGTCAAGTAAATCCTCTTTTTTCAAGAAACATGTTTAATATTTATTAACAACGTTTTAATGAATCAATCCTTTGTTTATTTTTAGTATGTTTCTCAGATTTAATAGTCCTTTTATTGACATTTCGCTTTAAAGTGCCGTATTATTTTATGTGCCCCTAGTTTCTCCAAAGACCTTTACAGCTTTATTTAAACTTTGTGAGTCGTAAACATTCAAATTAATTGGTGAAAGTTCTTAGGAGAACTTCACTGTAACTTATGTACGTAAAGGAGTTTTGGATCTAGGCAATTTAAATGAAGAATTATTATTTGGAATCTTCTTATTTTACTTATTTAAGCTTTTTCCCAGTTTCAATGAAAAAAGCGGAAATTATTACGTTTTAAAACAGTTAACACAAGAAATTAGTTATCACGAAGTAACTTCTTGTTTTTCAGAGTAATGCGTCTTCTTCGTGCTTTATTTTATTTTAAAACCATCCAAAATATCACTAAATACATATGCATATAAAAAAATAAACATGCTTGTTTTGGCTGAAAATATTACTTTTTTTGGTCGCTCATATATTGTCTATGTAGTATTTTAAATCTTAGTTTTTTTTTAAGATTGTGGCAACAACACAGTAAAAAGTAGTAAAATTAATCTTCCGGTTTAAAAAAACTTAAACATTAATTTAAAAATTCGAGTAGTAATATGAACCAATAAACTATTTTACATAGATAGGTAAAAAAAAACAGGATGAAAAAATATTTTATTCACCCCGATTTTGTTTGAGCCATGTGTACTGTATATTTTTACTTACAATTCCTATGCCCACTCGCAAATAAATACAGCAATTGAGACATTTTTCATCAAATCAAAACGTCATCATTCAGAGACAGGCGAGGCGTATTTCTGCTCCTTGTTATTTCTCCATTTAGTAATCCGATTTATTTCTGGCGTAGCGATGGCTCCCGGAAGTGTGTGGGGGTAGGGCGCCTTCCGTCACGCGTCCTGACGCCTTACTTAAACCCGCCCGGTCCCGTGGGAACCTCTGATTAACAGTAATGCCGAGGCTAGCTTTTCCAATTTTCAATCCCGGGCATAATTGAACCCAACTCTCCCCGCCAGGGAATTTCAGAAATTACCGAAAGCGAAATGTACATCTCACCCCGAAATCACTGAACCCCGGACAAAACGTAGATTTACTCCTGAATTTCCTAAACCTCCGGATAAATGTGAGACGTGAATGTAAACCAGCGATTCCTAACCGCGGGGTCTCGACTCTGACCTATCGTCGAAGATTTTAGGGGGTCTGAATAATATGTTATATTTTTCCATACTTCTTCTTCTTTCTGGCTCCATCCCTACTAGTGATCCCTACTAGTGTTTGTAGACTTTTGAGGTCAGCTATCCTCATCCTCGGGTTGTTTGTCCTGAAGACGAATGAATTTTCCTCTACTTCACTTTGCTTGCCCCTGGAGCCCTGACACGTTGTCTCACAGTCACCGTCTTGTTGTGACACAGTCTCTGGATCACCGAGAGAAGAATCACCCTTGCTGCCAGACAGGGTAGTGTATCTTAGCGTTTGTTTTTTTTTTTTTTTTAATATTTTTCCACAATGACTAAAATAATACTTTCGAATGCCATTTGCTTGCAATGTTACCACTACTTCACTGCATCATGACACCCTGCAGAAGGCATTATTTTGCATACATCTTTAAATAGACACGACACCGCCCAATTCGAAGAGTATCACTTTATCGGCATTCAAATTGTTGGGCGTGTTCTTAGATTATGATCTCTCCCCTGAGACTCAAATAAGCAAAACAACAAGTACACGTTTTTATCGGCTAAGGCAAATTAAAAGCATTGTACCGTAAGGCACCTTGAGGTAGGATTTTACGAATATGTCGCTTTACAAATCATCCAATTTTTTAAATTTCTTTAGATGCACACATTGTGTTACACTACCAACTTAAACCGAAATAATATGTAATTTTAGTTCTTCCACTATTTTTCTGTACTTTATCGGGAAGTTCACATTGTGATAGTGTTACTAAAAATGGATATCTCGAAAAAGTATCTAGTGGACGCAAATACAAAAATGTTGAGAACCACTGCTGTAAACCATTTGTCTTACGCATTACCCGCGATGTTAAACCGGCGCTCAAAGTTGTTTATAGTTAACAGTAGTTGACGTTCGCACGATTAATTCGTTAGTGGTTAACAACTGTTCGTTTATCCAATTCAAGTAACAGGTGTCTCGGTGTTTGGGATGCGGTTTGATGAATGTTAGTTGTTATGGGAAGGAGCGCGTGGACTTAGTCTTTGGATTAATTACTTGGGTATTGCAATCACCCTTTTATATACTGTTTAAAGATCACTACATGGTAGGTACCATTATCTAATTTAGATTTAGTTAATAAATGACTTGTAATCAAATTTCATTATTCGATCCATTTATTGATTTCACTGTTACTCCACAGTAACCAAGAAGACAAACTATTTTTTTATTTATTTGAAAGTAACATTTCTTTTCGGGAGTCCTTTGTGACCCAAAAATTCCAGCCAAGCTTAAGGGAAAAGTCTACCAAACAATTGTCAGACCCGCACTTCTTTTAGGCTCCGAATGCTGGACGATGTATAACACCTACTCTAGCCAACTAGAAACTGCTGAAATGCTAATGCTCTGATGGTCAGCTGGAGTGTCTCTTAGGGACAAAATAAAGAGTTCACACATTCGTGGAAGCCTGGATGAAACTGACATCAATAGTAAGGTGGAGGAAAGGTGTATGGGCATATAGGACGTAGAAAACCTATGCATATTGCAAACCATGCAATCGCCATGGATGTTCCTCGAAAGACATCTACAGGAAGATTTCAGGAAAATTTCGTGTATGCTACAGAAAGACAACATGATTCGAAGGCATGACCTGGCTTACGTTGTTTATGATAGAAGGACCTACAACCTGAGGACGAAGAGAGCTGACCCTAGCTAGCAGTCTACAAAGATGATAAGTTGGGATGGAGCCAGGAAGAAGATTTGAAAGTAATATTCTAAATGTGTTATATATAGCATGAATTCATAAAAGTGAATTAAAAAATAATAAAATACAATTTTATTATATTGATGATGTAAATAAATTAACTGTTACATTTTTATGTGTGTACGAGCAGTTGAAAGCGCTTTTGGAATATCTTGATAAAAATATATGTATAGGGCTTTCAAATATTTATGTTACATTTTCTTTGAAAATGAAATCGCGTAAAACTTTTTATGTTTTTCTTACTAAATCTAATCTCATAGTTTAATGATTCATTTCATTTCCTTGGCTGTTAAATTAATAGATATTCTTTATTAATATTATTTCATCCAAAAAGTTACATTATGTCGTCGTAGGGAATTGCTCTCGAGTCAGTGATTAATTCCGAACATCATTAAATTGTTTTCGCAGACACTTGTAATTAGCGAAGCGTAAAAATTTAGTTTTATGTTCTGCCGGCGCGTTTTTTATTTATTGGACAATTGGTACAATTTACAAATACACTAAAACCTCGATATAACGGACTAATTGGAGGGAGAGGGTGTCCGTTAAAGGCGGCGAAAGTCCGTTATATAAACATAGGGTTAAAATAAATCAAAAACCTTTTTTTGAAAATATAAACACAGTGTTTAGATACAAGTGAACAGAACAAAACACAAACAAAATTCTATTTATTGTCTTCGAAGATTTGTCTTAAAGTGACGTTGCTGTTTGATATCGACGTGCTTGTTTACAGTAATCCAGCTTTGAAAAAGTTACCAAGTTTTGTTTGCACTTTTGAATTTTTTTTCTTTTTGCTGTTTTTTTGTTAATAATCAGTTCTCTTAATTACAAAAATGCAAATAATATTTATTTCTTTATTTTTTTACAAAAATGTTAATAAAATTAGTATATAACCACTCACCCGGTGAGTGGTTATATACTAATTTTATTAACATTTTTGTAAAAAAATAAATAAGTAAAAATGACTAACCACAAAGTAAATGCTTTAAATATTAATAATATTGAGAATATAATATTTATTGACCGAATTTTTGTCTGTTATATCCGAAGTTCGTTATATCGAGGTTTTACTGTATTTACCATAATCGTACTACCACTTTATAAAACTGTCGATATAAGGCATAAATTATTCGCTCTAGTAACTTTAGTATTTGACAAAAAGTTTTGAAAGAACGAGCGGTCCAAATGATAGGCCAATCTTATTTCGGTTTATCGTTACTATTCTCAGTTTTCCCTTTGAGCTAACCCTACCTAAGGGTAGTTCAGGAACCAATATAAAGTTCCGTCCCACCCTTACATCATGCGTGTATTTCTCTCAAGAAGCTCGTGGTTCCCGAAACTTCCTCGGGCTCATAATAAATGTTATGTTCGTGTAGTTAATATTTGCCCGAAACTGCCTTAAACACCAATCTTCTTCTGCCAGACGGAAGTTGCGTAACTTTAAAACCCGAGAGTGTATAAACCGAACAAATAAACGTTAAGGAGAGATGCCCACGAAACAAAAAGACCATCCTGCGTAACCGAACGCTTGAAAATATGATAACTTTCTTGATTTTTCTTCTACTCGCTTCCTTGTTGTTGCCCAAAATTTCGCTTCGGCCTTAGCTACTCGTTTAAGAGGCACTATCTTTAGTTTTTACGAGGATCTCCGGAGGGAGACCACGATGTATTTTGTTTATTTTTGACCGCCACCCCTCCGGTTCAATGAAAACTTATCGCTTGCAAACTTTTAAGGGTTTACTTTGTGAGTTTTGATGATGTGAATTGAGTTCAAAATTGAAATATTCATTGAAACATCACTTCCTTTTTTGATTTGCATATTTATCGCGATATTCAATAAAAATGTTGAATTTTGTAATTGGCTTTATTTTTATTGTTGTAACTATTTTTTATTATATATTTTTTTAAATGTTAAGCTGTACAATTCCTGAACAAAAAAAAAATTAATAATTAAAAAAAAATAGAAAAAAACTCCGCACTCTTATTTCGTTTTGCAATTGCATGTAATGGTCAGCGCGCTGATGTACCGTACTAGAGATCCCGGGTTCGATTCTCAGGAGGGGGGGGTCAAATAAACAAGTGACTTTTCACTCTAACATACATTCAATACTACCCTGGACTGGTACCTGAAGCGGAAAGCTGATCACCTTTACCTCACGTGTTAACGATCAATATAACATTGCGTTTGTATGATGCAGTGCCCTATGCACCATCGAGTGCGAATAAGGGTTCGAAATCGTTGTGGGTTTTATTCTAATAATTCTTACTTTCGAACATTTAAAAAAAATTAAAGTAGAATTTACCCACCAGAATTTAATATTCATTAACAAAAATAATTATCTCAATTAATAACTAGTGCGCAGAGTTGTATATACTCAATAAAGCAAATGTGTTTCAAAATTACATTACGCAAAATATATCAGGTATGTGTTGCAAATTAAGTCGCAGCAATACGCACAGTTTTAATTAATCCGCGTATTGTGTGAATACCGTTATTGTTTTAACGCTGAAATCAATTCATAAACAAAATCATTGACCATTCACTGCTTGTTTTACATTTTATCAGTGCACTTTATTCAGGCTATATTTTAACGTAACGAATTGACTGTTACGTTATTTCGCTTTTTCCGTTAGTGACAAACTGTAACCCGCGAACTTTTATTTGCACCGTTAATTCAATTCTGGACATATGTGAATTTATACCTTTATTTACTGTTGGATGCTTTTATCCAAATGTTGCACTTTGTTTCAAATCACTTAATAATGATTTTATCAAAAATGTAATAGTTTTTATTTTTTATTTTAACCCGTATCCGCACCCAATGGTGCATAGGGCACGGCATCGTAGCGACGCAGTGTTATCTTGATCGTTAATTGCATGAAGACAAGATGATTAGTCCTGCGCTTCTTGTACCAGTCCAGGGTGATATTAAATAAATGTGAGTATGAAAATCACCCGTATTTATTTTGGCCCCTCAGGGAATCCATCCCGGGACCTTCAACACGGTACCCAAAAGCGCTGACCACTACGCTATGGAGGTGGACTATATTAGACTCTGGAAAAGAGAACAGGATGTTTTTGAATTCAATGCTTTTTCAATAATTTTTCATATACTTATATAATAAGACTTTTTATATATTTTAACAGTATATTTTTTTGTGAAATACTACCTTAAATAATCGAAAATGGCCGCATTAAGATATTCACAAAAATCAAATACCCAGTAAAAATCATATAAGGTAGTTTACCAAGAACAGAGACATTTTTTGGTAATCTTTTTTAACGAAGAAATGATTTTTTAATTATTTTTGTTGCTAGGCTACTACGATTTTTGCAACATGGTGAGGTTTACTTCCGCCATATAATACTCCAGTCTCTTATTTCTCGCTTTGAGTCGAAAATTATACTTGCCATTTTTTGTTGGTTTAGTGTCAACATTTTGTCGAAATGCGTTTGTATTACGCCAGTGAACAGAACGCTTTTTGTTTACTGAAATTTCAATTTTATGAATTCTAAAGGATGAGACGATAGAACAATCGGCACAATTTCGCCTTCATTTCTCGACAGCCTCAAACTTTGCTTTATGAATAGAAGTCAATATGATAAATAATACTTGTCCTCTCATAATTTCACAGCAATCGTTGAGTACGATGTTGGAGAATGAATATTGAAATATTAAATTAAACCATATCCGCTCCCTAGGTCGAGCATATGGAGTCCACAAACTGTCTCAAGGTTTTTCTGTCGGCTGCCAGCTGCCTTGCATCCTCCCAAGTCAGATCCGCGTCCCGAAGTTCTGACGAGAACTGTCGACGAATTGTCAGCAGTGGTCGTCCTGGGCGGCGCGAACCTCATGCCTTGTAAAAGAGGCAAGCTTGATTAAGGCTCTCAGGAGGCATGCGGAGTACATGGCCAAGCCAACTGAATCGCCTTTTCTTGACGACAGTTGTGACCAAGGTTTGCTGCGTCCTACGCCTTATCTCTTCATTCCTCACAAAAAAAAAATTATACAAGTATATTGAAATATACTTGTGTAATTTATTTTGTCGATATCTCAACATAGATGAATAAGAATGTGCAAGTATGGGCATTTACGACCGTCATAGGCTGATTTCAGTTTACACTTTACACACGTGTATCATTAAATAATTCTACTCATTCAGTCCATGATTGACAACCACACTACTCAAATTCTTGGAACTTCTATACATATGGTTCAATTTTCGAAACATAATGCTTGAATCACTATGTAGAATTTCACTAGAGACATCATTTATTGGCGAGATGAATATACTTGTATGATATTTAACTCTTGTAATTTTGGTTCTAATTTGTTTGGATGATGAACTAAAGAAAACGAATGTTTCTTTTAAAAAGGCTTTCTAAACGCTGGGTGTAGTTGATGGTTAGCGGCGAAGAATAATCAAAAGCAACACTCACCTCACAAAAATCACCTGATGTAAAATCACTCGTAAATTAAGTATGACAGACAAATCAAAAATATGTTTTATTAGCCATCATTTTCTCTCTCTCTTTTTCTTGGGTTACTTCCGCAAGCTGGTTCAGTCTGTCCGACAGAAGTTTCCGTTGGACGCAGTATTGGAACTAACGGGTACGGTGCAGCAGTGCGAAGAAGCGTGAAACAACTAGCGGGCTGGGGTGACTGATATTGAAATAGGTGAATCGTTATACGCTTTCGTTTAAATCTGACCTCTGCCTATATTCTGTTGTCTTGGTACATTGTGAGAAAATTTACGATTTTTTACTCATTTTTTTTTAAATATTAATATTTTAAGTATTAATTTGCACTTGCATATTATCTTAAGTTCCTTTTATCGCCTTCTGTTCTTCTTTGCCATGCTTAGATTTTGCGGATAAGCGAGTTATTTTATTTAACATGTTTTAATAATTTGGTTTTTATACGAGTATTTAAAAGAAAACACTTGTTTTTTACCACCTAAGTTATATTTCTTGTTAATGTTTTTCGCAGATACTTTGTGGCACGTTTTATAAACTTTATAAAATAAAACAACTTTGTTTTAACCAGTTTTTATTGGTACATTTTTCCCAACCGGTTATGACAAGAACCTTGTCATCATCAGGGTTTATGTACGAATTCTTAAACATTGAAATCCTCATAGTTAGGTAATAGTTAATTACCCTTCCCTTACTATACCGAAAACTTCCACGCAGTCCGTACTCCGTGCTCCGTAAGTTATATTTATTTTAATTTAACGACTAGTTTCGGAAGCTTTGCTTCCATCTTCAGATCTCAATGATTTTTCATATTAGTTTGATATTATTATTTGCCTTGACACTTATTGAATGAAGTATACTTGAGAATTTAGAGACGTTGTGTATTTTTGTATTATTTTTATCACTGCATCGATCTTAAGCATCGTCCTATACAGCTTTCGGTCCGTACAGAAAAATGTAATTGGCAATTTATATTTTTTCAAGAAATCACGTATTTGTGATTTTACATTCGGATTAATATTTTAACAGTGCTCCAACTCAATCTATACCGGGACATTATGCATGTTTGTACAGCGTCCTAATCACTTGGTTGTGGAGGCTTTCTAACAGTTGGTAGTTTCTTTCTGGTATGTAACTGTCGTTTATGTGACGAACTGTTTTAAAAAAACCTATTGTATTGTATGAAATCTATTGTATGATAGAGACGATTATTGTGTGTGATAATTTTTATTACTCTATTATTTTTTTAATTTTTTTTATTTTTATTATTAACATAAATTTTATACATTTATTTAAATCACAATTTTAAACATATTAAAAAAATCCACCTTGTATGTCTTGTCGGTGGAGTTCTTTTTTACTACATTTTCCATTGTTTTTAAACATTTTAACCTAATATATGGTATACACAAAAACAGAGAAAAATAAAGAATAAAAACATTTTGCAATTTTGAACTAACTAACTAACCAACCATCACGCCGCTTACACGTAGGGGTAGGCAGAGAGAATAGAACGCCACACCACTCTGTCTTGCAAACATTCTTCGCCTCTTCCGCGTTCATGCATCTCCTCATACATACCCGCCGATTGTTACGACTCCTAACCTGACCACTTTCAAGTATTTGGCATACCTGATCGTGACATGTTTTACAATTTTCATAAAATGAACTCTCGAACATTCACCCATTCCTTTATTTTGCCTTTGTTCCATATTTTATTTTGACCTCTGACATCCGTCGGCAACAAATTAAAAATGTTCGGAACGATATATTGCAGTGTTCGACTCCCATATTTATTGTTAATTCTTAATTTTCATTGTACATACATGTATTTTTGTTAATATTGTTAAAGGCATTAGCCGTTAATGAAATAAATAAAAAATATATGAAAATTAATAAAACCTGGACCAAAAACAAGGGGATTTTCTTCTAGACTATTCTTATAAGTAAATTTTAACAGTCATTCGTCTAATGAAACTGTTGGGCTGGTCTAGTTCATTGTGTTGCATTGCGTTATTAGATCGCTGGGAATTGGCCTTCGTTGACCCACCAATTGTGTTTTAATTCAATAACAATACAACGTAACCTCATTTAACTGCCGCTAAAACTTATCTATTGCAAGATTCATGCCTGACGAAATATAATGCAAAATTTAAAAATACGCATGTGGTGCAAGGCTCAATGTTAAGTTTAATGAATTTATTATATTATTATATTATATGTATCATTTGTTATTTATCTATAAGACCTGCGCAAGACCGATCTTGACATACGACACGGAAACAAGAGCCGACACCGCGAGAACAGAAAGCCTTCTTATAACATCCGAAATGAAGACTCTACGACCCATTGCAGGCCTAACACTTCGCGATAGAGTTAGAAACTCAGAAATATGACAAATCTGCGATGTTGAAGATGATGTGCGATGGGAAAGAGAAAGAAGACGTGTCTGGAGAAATCATGTGGGAAGAGCGAGTTCGGATCGAGTGGTGAGGATAGCAGCGGACAGCAGCATAAGCGGGACCAGACCCCCAGGAAGACCACCTAAACGATGGAAGGAAAGCTGGTCTTCCACCTCCCAGGAGCGGACCGGAGAATGACTGGACTTAGTCCTAGAAATAGAAGAAGAAGGAGAAGAAGAAGAAGAAGATTTGTTATATTTTCTCATTTTTTATATTTTCTCATTTGTTCATTTAAAATGAACGTCTTACCTTATGTTTTTCTCATTTATTTCTTTTGAATATGCTTTTTATGCCTATTTATTTTACCCCGTTTATTGTTTTCATATTTTGCCATGTATTAGTTTTGGTTATTTAAAAAAAATATTTTTTGTTACTTTATTATTTGTGTTCTAGTCTTGTTAACCTATATCCCATGTCCCAAAATGAGAAATAGAAATTACTCATCGGGAATATTATATATATATACATATATATATATATATATATATATATATATATATATATATATATATATATATATATATATATATATATATATATATATATATATATATATATATATATATATATATATATATATATATATATATATATATATACATATATATATATATATATATATATTTATATATATATATATATATATATATATATATAAATATATATATATATATATATATATATATATATATATATATATATAATATATATATATATATATATATATATATATATATATATATATATATATATATATATATATATATATATATATATATATATATATATATATATATATATATATGACTTATGTATGTAATATGTGTTTTTTTTTTAATAAATAAATAAAATTATAGCTGTCTCAAGTTGAGATGACGCAATTATCCTTCTTATACGAAAAAATGTGGAAGCTGGTCATCCCAGGGTTTGGGCATTTGGCATTTGGCATTTGGAATCATCTTTTTATCATCTTAAATTATATAACATGAACAAACATATTGCATTAATTTTTAAAAGATGTGCCTTATATACCAAAGTATATAACCCATATCCGCACACAATGGTGCATAGGGCACTGCATCGTATTGACCCAGTATTATCTTGTTCGTTACTTTCATGAAGGCTACTTTATTATTTGTGTTCTAGTCTTGTTAACCTATATCCCATGTCCCAAAATGAGAAATAGAAATTACTCATCGGGAATATTATATATATATACATATATATATATATATATATATATATATATATATATATATATATATATATATATATATATATATATATATATATATATATATATATATATATATATATATATATATATATATATATATATATATATATATATATATATATATATATATATATATATATATATATATATATATATATATATATATATATATATATATATATATATATATATATGTATATATATATATATATATATATAAATATATATATATATAATATATATATATATATATATATATATATATATATATATATATATATATATATAAATATATATATACATATATATATATATATATATATATATATATATATATATATATATATATATATATATATATATATATATATATATATATATATATATATATATATATATGACTTATGTATGTAATATGTGTTTTTTTTTAATAAATAAATAAAATTATAGCTGTCTCAAGTTGAGATGACGCAATTATCCTTCTTATACGAAAAAATGTGGAAGCTGGTCATCCCAGGGTTTGGGCATTTGGCATTTGGCATTTGGAATCATCTTAAATTATATAACATGAACAAACATATTGCATTAATTTTTAAAAGATGTGCCTTATATACCAAAGTATATAACCCATATCCGCACACAATGGTGCATAGGGCACTGCATCGTATTGACCCAGTATTATCTTGTTCGTTACTTTCATGAAGGCAAGGTGATCACTCCTGCGCTTCAGGGACCAGTCCAGAGTAAAATTTAAAAAAATATTAGAGTTTATTATTATTAATATTTATTTTCACCCCCCTGGAAATCGAACCCGGGACCTCAAGCACGGTAGCTAAATACGCTAACCATTACACCACGAAAGCGGGGAATCAATATTACGAAATAATACCAATGTCACGAAATAATATTGTACTCTCATAAAAAAAAACATATTATGTTCATAGAGTAAAGTGGAAGACTTAATTTTTCTTTAAGTTAAGTAGTATATTAACGTTAAATTTTTTATTTCTATTACACTTCTTACACCCACATTTGATTCTCAAGAGTTGACTTGCGCTTCCATCAAAAATAATTTTCTCTCTTTTACACCCTAGGAATATTTCCAATGTTCCTTTTAACCGGGTATTTATTTATTTTCAAGGAATAACATTTTTTCATATCTCGTAAAATAAATGTGCCATTCTTCACATCCGTAAACGATCCCGGGAAAATTGATCTGATACAAAAGAAAACCAATATTATTTCGCCTGGCGTGATATATCAGAAGTGCTTTTTCACTGCCGTTTCCCCCACACGTCCCTTCGAAATGGATTATGCTATTAAAAGTTCGTTAAAGTATGAATGTATTCGGATTTACGCGTCCTTCTGATTGGAAAGTCAAACACCATCAATCAAATAATTCATTTTGTCTCATTGATCTTTTGAACCTGAAGCTTGTTTATTTTTGTATAAAAAAGTGGCACCGTGTCAATCTTGGTAGTGAGTCGTATCGCCATTTCGTTTGACCGATTAATTCCACGCTCGCTTTCGTAACGGTCGTGCTTCACACGGCCCCGTTTACATTGCACGACCACATTCGTCTATTTCCTCTTAATAATACGCTGCCACCGTGTAAAAAGAGACGATCGTTAAAAGCGTTGCACCGTTTCTAAACCGGGACTTTTTTTTAATTACAGGCATTTGCTGCACCATCAAACAGCCGTTGCTGCTACCCAATATTCTAGGATCATTAAACGAAAGGGGTCTTATTTTTTAACGAAGCCTTATAACTATAGCCAACATATCTTTTGCCTTTTCGCTCAACTATTCATCCGAGTGATCTCTTTCAAGATTACTACTGAAAATCGACTGAAAGTACGACTGTATACTTGCATAGCATGGAATTATTGCCTCTCTTGGCTTTAAACGTATACGGGAAGGCAGCTTGTGCACTACACGGAATTTTACCATCCGGCAGTCCGGTTTTGAAAAATAAAAGCGACTACGACTGTTTAAAGTGATCGAATTTACGCGCACTGTGATCACGCACCGATCGAGCACACCGATCCGAAGAAAAAAAGACAATCCAAGCCGATCTTCCGTTTTATTTGCTAACTTAAGTGCCGGACGGTAAAATTCCGTGTAGTGCACAAACGCCCTAAGCGTCTACCAGCCGATTTATAACGTCTATTTGGGCAGACCCACCCCCCCCTGTCCGAAACGACCCAACCCACACTATCAATTTTGTACTCTACCTTACCAAACACTCCGAACAGTAACTATGAATCTGGATCAGAATTCAGTCAGAGAGAAGAGATAGATTTGTACGATGTATAATACGCCCACGTATTGTTACCAGTACTAAGAATTATCTGCGTCACTTTATTACGTCCATTCTCACGTATATTTTGAGCGAATCAAACATCACGGTGGGTGCTTTCCAAAGGCATTCGAAAGAAATCGTTTGTGAATAACCGACATTTGACTTATTACACATTTTTCCGGATTTCCGTTATGCGGTAAAATCATTATACACGAAATTTGTGCACCATCGTACTTTTATTCCTCGTTACAATTTTATTCGCCTCCAAACGTGAATTGTTTACGTTTTTGTATCGGCCATTACTAAATATCCCAATAAATAATAAGTCACGCTCAATCGGTTTAAATTTTCATTATAATAATCGATTTGCTGCCATTTGATGAAAACCAAGAAGAGCAAGGAAACAGTTGATCGTTAATTGCCAATTTTATTAAGTGATAAATTCAATTACATATCTTTACCGTTTTTTACTTACAAGCTATATTCATACGATATTTTTTTCCTAATTTAACCGGGTATTTTTTCATGTTATTTTCCTACCTTTGTTTTTTGGTGATATTGACTTTCGAATATTAAATATTTTTATTATCTCCCAACCAAAGAAAATAATGTAATCTGGTTGGCTTGATATATAGCAAATTTAAACGTTTAAGAGAATTGTGTAAATAAAAAAGCTAGCTACGTAATCACTGTTAAATTGCTTCTTGTTACATTTCTTATTTTAATGATTATTTTAATGACATAAATATTACTTCATCTATTTGAACAGCATTACTTCTAAACTTTTTTATTATGCTTCAATATAATAGTCCGCCTCTACTTAGGAGGATCCTCTTTTCCTACCAAAAACGCCAGCAAAGGTTTCTTTTGTCTTTGATCTAAGGGTATTTTCTAAAGGCAAATTCAAATCGGGTTATTTAAATATCAGAACCTTTGATTCTTGTGATCTTCTTTACAAACTTCGTTAAATTTTAATTAAAATATTAATCTGATTATGATTAACAATTTTTATTCATCAAACATGAATCGTTCATTGAATATTCCTCCTTTAATCACCATTTTAACTAAGTTCCTTTAAACTTTATTTTTATCATGTTTCATAATTATAATGTTGAATAATTTATTGATCGCTGTTTTAGTGTAGTGTAGCTTTTCAAGGAATTTTTACCACTCATATCAGAATAAACCTTTTTACAATAAAGCCATCTTATTATTTGGTCAGTTAGTAAATTTATTAATGGTCAGTAAGTTCAAAAATTAGAATGATCATTAAATAACTATTTTTGGGTAGTAATAAATTTATTTTGGTCCACAAGTTAGGTAAGGACGTTTTGAAAATGTTAATTGTTACCTGGTTTAGCAATTACAACTTATATGATTATTTTTGTTATTGTTGGGAATTTAACAGAACACTTACATCAATCAAGTCATTCACATAAATGAGTTACACAAAATAAGTACTTGTACTATTCCAAGTACAAAATTCCACGTTTGTAAATTTGTGAAAAAACCTGGAAGAAGGACGGGAGGGAGGAAAAGGGGAAAAGGGAATGATCAAAGCTCAATTCAAAGACAAATTGTATGAAACTAGGGACACACCACGAAATAAATGTTATGTTACAATGTATAATTTCGATTAGAAACTAACGAAATAAATTCTGGCAATGATTAATAGCTATGAAAAAATCTTTATATGTCAGGAGGTAATCATCAAAAGTGGTTCATTCATTCAATAAAAAAAATCTTTTGAAGAAAATGTTGCACTTCATTTGTACCAATATTCTCATATGTTTTATGAAATAAACAACATAGAATAAGCGATTGTCCAGGATTCACCGGTGCTATGAACTTTTTACCAAATCTTTTTTTTGAATAACCATTTTCATATATTTAGCAGTGTAGAAAACGACCGACACATTTCAATAACTTGCATATACACAATACGTACAATATTGGCGTCGTTCTAGGTATTTATATCTACATGTCGTTTATTCTTCAGGTATTTTCTCCGTGAGTAAATGTTAAGTACAAGCTTTCCGTATTAATGAATACAAGAAACTTCTTATTTTAATTTATTATTAGATTAAAACCAATATTTTTAGCTTTTCCACTTTTTTTATTTGACCAGCGACCGGGTTTCGTCCCGGTCCACGAAACCCGGTCGCTGGTCAAATAAAAAAAAGTGGAAAAGCTAAAAATATTGGTTTTAATCTAATAATAAATTAAAAATGCAATTCCATCACGAAGTGTCAGTGGATATAATTCTTATTTTAAACCTTAAATCACTGCACCGTACACACCATATGTATTTTCACATCATGGTTCGTTATTTTTATTATGTTACCTTTGTTAAGATTCTATGACTTTTTAATATGAAACGATGAATTTTTAGGATTTTTATGGGATTTCCCGAGTTTGATATAGAAAGTATTGGTTTCCATTCAAACTCACACTTGTAATGAGTTGTTTTATTGAAATCTATTATAAGTATTAAATTAATTTTGCAAGTATTTTGCAAGAAAAGGTAAAAATAATTACAAATCCGCTGTGTGAAAAAACTTTTGTTAGAACACAAAAAATAGCATTGATTGTTAAAAAAATATAAGTTTATATCGAAAACTGCCTCAGTGATCACGTTTTATTTAATGAAATCAAGAATCTTTAGCTAATTTTGGACTTATATTTAAAATAATAGATTTAAACAACAATTTAAAAAATATTAGTTCTTGATTTGGTTCATTTTAACTGATACGCCCGCACAGATTAGCAACTTGGAGCTTTCTGCGACTCGGTGCAACTGTGAAGATCGGAAATAAAGCTAGTGATATTTTTAAGGGTGTTAGAATATAATAAACGTGTATAGACCGAGTGATGTGATACAAGAAAAAAAATCAATTCATATAATTTCCGAAAAGCAATGTACAATATGATTTACATCGTGTTAAATGCCGGAGGAAGCGAGTTAATTTAGCAAGCAATCCCGCTCAGCGGATAAAACCAACATTCCTTACATCTTTTCAATGCACTCTCATCTCCTCGGCTGTGATCCTATTAGGATATTAAGGCGAGCACCAACCACTCTACGTGTTAACAGCTCCGTATTCACCTGTAATAGCTTCAAGTTAGGGGGGTCGTGGAACTGGGTAGCGGAAGGGAGCGGAAGGGAAGACAAGCCAGCAGGAGTACGCAGAATGTCTCATGGGGCTATTCGAGAAACTTCTTCGCCAATGTGTTACAGTGCTCGGTATATATTGAGTCGGGTTATGCACCCTTAGTAGTGTCGAGGTTTGCGAGCCAAAGACCCATGGATCGACCTCACTCCGAGATCCGCTCTGCTACGAATTCCGATTACAAATACTAGCCGCTTATGCATACCTAGAACTAGCAGTAGCGTGAACAGATAATTAATTAGGGTAGGCAGTACAGGTGGGTAGAAAGACAATCTGGTACACTCACTAGGGTAGGTAGTAAAAGCAGGTAATAAGGTAAGCTAGGTACTACTTAGTAAGGTAGGGTAGGTACTGGTTGCGTTTTTATATGTCACGCGGGTAAGTTAGGATAGGCAATGCTTTTCTGCCTATATGAAAGGCACGCCCCTCAGTAACAGTATTGAATGGAAATAGTTTCGGATAATGTAAATACCACGTATCACAGGATATTATTGTTTATATTTTTATTTAAAAATAAAGTATAAGAAAAACATCCCGATTCGCCCCTATACTGAACTCAAACGTGGGGCTTTTCCGAGTTACGGCTGGCTTTATATGACATCCTGTTAATGACGACATATTTATATTATTGCAGAAGGAAAAGTAAGTGCTTCCAAAAGAAATGTGTTTGTTTAATTTTTGTTAAATTATTGCTCAGTGTTAATTACTTGAAAAATAAAAATAAAATTTTCAACTCACTATGCTTGCAAGTGTTTCATTGTAATACATGGGTTTTAGTACCTGGCTAATTTATCAATGAAAAATTGACGCTCAATTACGAATTTACAATTAATTTAATTTTGAAATTTGTTTTTTGCCACTTATACAGATAAACATACAAGGGTGACAAAAAAAACATATTTTTTTATGTGTTTAATTATAATGTATTTTAATTATACTTTTAAACTGAATGCAATACGAAGAATATACCTTCAATGTTTTTATTTATTTGCTTTCAAAGGATAACTATACTGTAAAACGCAATTATTGTCGAAACTTTACTTTCGTGAATGTACCTTCAATGTTTTTATTTATTTGCTGTACATTTTGATAGTCATGTAAGTCCTACAATAAAATTTTATGGAGGAAGCATAAAATTAATGTTCCGAAAATAGAAAAGATTGTAATGGAATACTCAAAACTACACAGGTTGTGGTGATTTGCTTGTGAATCATGTTGCACTTACATATATTGTTGGGTACTTGAATAAAGTTTTATTGCAATATAATGGGGATGAAACGTTTAGTCTTATTAAACTATTTATGTATTAATTTTAAATCAAACACAGATTTTTTGAGTCTACTAAGTTGTATTTTATTAACAAAAACACATAAAAAATTATATTGTGACAATTGTTTCGCCTTGCATTATCAAACGAATGTGAAGATCAAATGGACTACGGTCCTTATGTAGCTATACAATTCTAAGTGACAGTTTTAACACGTGCAGCAATAATTTATGGGAGACAACAGTAGCTAATGGGGGATGTAGGTATGTACCCTTATATTTATTTTCTGGGAAAGGAAGAATTCATTGACATGGCCATATTTTAGAGAATTAATATTTTAAAGCTTAATACAATTGTTGGTAATATTATTTTTAAGAATTTGTATATGTAATTATTAGTTTATGCATGATGCGTTATTGATAAACTAATAATTACATCTACATATACAAATTCTTAAAAATAATATTACCAACAATTGTGTTAAGCTTTAAAATATTAATTCTCTAAAATATGGCCATGTCAATAAATTCTTCCTTTCCCAGAAAATAAATATAAGGATACATACCCACATACATCCCCCATTAGCTACTGTTGTCTCCCATAAATTATTGCTGCACGTGTTAAAACTGTCACTTAGAATTGTATAGCTACATAAGGACCGTAGTCCATTTGATCTTCACATTCGTTTGATAATGCCCTAACAAGGCGAAACAATTGTCACAATATAATTTTTTATGTGTTTTTGTTAATAAAATACAACTTAGTAGACTCAAAAAATCTGTTTGATTTAAAATTAATGCATAAATTAAAATGGAGTTCTACAAATTAAACGCCAAATCAATAAATAAATTATTAGACTATACTAGTTTTATCATCGAACTGAACGAAGTATGTACTATTAACCAGTCCGGGAGTATGGACGTAAATGAATGTCAGTACGAATTTCCCTTAAAGGAGTATGGACGTTAATGAACGTCGAAGTCCGTCTGTCAGTTAGTATGATGTAACTTGTATAGCAATGACATCTGTGGATATTTGTGTGTTATTTTGTCATACTTGAAAAATATTTCGAAAAGGTGTTTTAAAAAATTAACATAATTTTTATCTTCATCATACATCGATTTAATAAATAAAATCAATTTTCTACTCCCGGAAAGGTTAAATCAAAACTGATTTTAGTACCCGCACCAGCCGGAACAAGAAGCACTACCTTTATTATTTTACATGTTTAAAAGCAGTGTTAGAAGGTTTTTTTGTCATTGATTCCGATTTATCTTTATAAATAAAAACGTAATTATTCGCTTTTTCAAAATCTCAAATCTTCTAAAATTATACACCCATTACTTTATTATTTTGACATAACGTTACATTGAAATACTCGCGTGTTTTTATATTTTATTTTACGGCAGGTGTTTTACATGTGACAGGTAAAAACATGTTCTTTTCAAACAGTTTTTGCTAACCGCAATGGCAGCGCCATATGTTGAACGTTACAGCAATACAAAATACTAAACATGACTCATGGCGAACAGCGTGCTACTTGACAGCTGCTATCATTTAATATATTTTCGAATCATATTCGTCTCATAGATTTGAAATATTTTGAATGCTTCACAAGCATTATGAAATTACATATATCACACAGTTATTTGTGATTTATGTTTTATTTATTTTCCATTTAATCAGACTGAACCACAGCGATGCGTGGCGGGTACAGTTAATTAAAAATAATCTTTGAATTTTATCGAATCAACTAATTTTAGTACCTCGTACATCCAGCAGTTTTTTCTTGTAAAATGATAGCAAATATTTTTTCTTGAAGCGCTAATTTCATTATTATAATCTTCAATAAATTATAATTTAATAAATTATTTTTCAAAAGTAAAAAATATTTTAAATAGCTTTCAAAAGATCCAGAGACCTTTGAAACCGACCTAATAATATAAAATTATGTGGGTAAATTTGTAATAAAAATAATTATCGTATTAAAACTAATACTTCGTTAAAATAATATTATTTTTACTTCACAAACACCCGAGCCTTTTGGCGTTAGATTGTGTAAATTAATAAATTTTCCCTTTTTGCTAAATATAAAACAGGAGGGATTATTCTCTTTACTATTCCATTGTGTTATATCCTACCCAATTCCATACCTATGTCCTATATCCTCCCTGAATACATTTATTTAAGACCAACAACACTGACCTTTTAACCGGTCGCACGTAATCCTCGAATCCTTTGATCAATAAAATAAATATAAATTACCTGTTTTTTTTTTAGTTTAGTTATTTTTATTTTAAATTTGATCCTTTTAAGCCTTGAAAATTGTAAAAGTATAATGATAAACTTTATTTTGTCTTAATTTTTTCTTTGTAAAAACAAACTGTTTTCTTACCACTTGAGTTTATTTTATTATAACGACTAGTTTCGAATGCTTCGGATGCTTCCATCTTCAGATATAAATATAAACATTTAGTTTATATTTAGACCTGAAGATGGAATCATAGCTTCCGAAACTAGTCATTATAATAAAATAAATTCATATATCCAGCAAAATAAAGTGGTAAAAAAACAAGTGTTTTTATTTTACATTTTTCATCAGATCTTACCACAAAGTACTTGCTTCTTCAGATCTAAATGTAAACATTTAGTTTATATTGAGACCTGAAGAAGGAATCATAGCTGTGTTTTTATTTTACAATTTCATCATATCTAACCACAAGGTGAGTGCCGAAACAATAAATAAAATATTTTTTCGGTGTTTCGATAATAATTTATCAATATTTTGTGATTTATATGAGGAAATATTTAAAAAAAAAAATTTAATTAAATACATGTTGATTTATCATCGACTGTCAAACCATGAAAGTATATTTGCGATGGCAATCCTGAATGTAGTCGGCAATAGGAGCAGAGGAAGACCGCGTAAAACTTAGCATGATCATCATTTCAATTATTTGAAAGTGGTCAGGAGTCGGAATAATCGGCGGGTATGAATGACGACATGCATGAATGTGGAAGAGGCGACGAATGTTTACAAAGAGTTTGTTTGTTTAAGTTACTAAGCCAAATATTAACAGGATTCGTGAGATTGTAAATGTACGGATGTAAATTTTTAAATTATGTTAAACTTATATTACTCTTTTGTGTACACATTATACCACGCATGACTTCGACTTCAAAGGCGTGTACCTACCCAGCGTCGCTATACTACCTTAAGTTCCGTTATTTTGGCAACCCTGTAATCAAGGCTGCTTATAAAATTGGCTACAAGCCTGAATATTACTGTAATGTTTGGAAATCGGTAATTTGAGTGTTGCAACGTTTTGCGGAGATATAATTACCATGATTATATCAGTCGCATTTTTCACATGCTATTTAAACTGTGTTTTGCTTGACTTTGTCTCAGTTTCTTGGCCATTTAAACCTTGATATTAATAAAAACAATGGCCACGTTCTTAAATTATTCTATTAGATTTAATCAGACATTAAAATCAGATTAATAGACATTTTTTTCAAACTGAGAAAACAAGCACAATGTAATTTACTTTTATGGAGCTAATCATCTTTCTTTCGTGTTTTAACAATCGAGATAACACTGCGTATATATTATGCAGTGCCCTATGCACCATAGGGTGCAGATAAGGATTTTAATAAAAATAAAAATAAATTATATAGCATGGTTTTCCAATCTATGGGTCGCGACCCATCAGTGGGTCGCGAGCAAATATTGAGTGGGCCCTCACCACTATATACTTGAAGTTTTAAAAATACGAAGTGAGAAATTTTATATATTACCAACATTTATGCCCTCTTTTCTCTAAGACAGTTAAGAGGTAGGTCCCAAGATTGGAATTTTTATATGGGTCGGAGCCCAGTGAACTTTGGAAACCTATGATATATAGCATGCTATGTGCCTGTCCAGTTAGTAACGCTCTAAAGATGCCATTGAATATCATTTTTTTAAATTATGTTATTTTTTGACATCTTAACATAAATGAAGAATAATATGGAGGTCTAGGCATTTACGAGGCTTACGACCGTCATAGGCCGGTTAAAGTGATCACTTTATACACGTGTAACATTCATCAATTCTATCCATGATTGACAACCATACTACTCAAATTCTTGGAACTTATTATATTGATTAATTTGGAAATCAACTATGACGGTCGTAAGCTCCGTAAATACCCAGACTTCCGTATTCTTCTTCATATATGTTGAAATGTCAAAAAATATTTTAAAAATAACTCCTACTTGGAGATAACCCAGATATGTGAACAAGTATTTTGACACACTCAAAATGTTGTAAATTGAATCTTTTCGCTGTCTCCACGCAACACTCGACTGGGACAATGGTCCAGTCTCCTCATCGTCCAACTATATTACAGATTCCCCTTGACTTACCGGTGCCTTGACTATCCCGTTTACGGGATAATTACGACGTAGCCCGAGCACCGAGCGTCCATTCTTCTCATGCAGAATGCACCAGAGTGCACTCGGGTCCAGGAAATGTTTGTGCGCACCATGATTGAACTGTCTAACCGTGACAAAGCGGAAGATAATGAGTAAAGTGCACTTTCCTACTTTACACAGGTACATAGCGATGCATGTACGATGTGGATGTGGTCGAGAAACTTGAGTTTGCGAAGCCACGTTCGTTCTTTCAAATCCGCTCTATTAATTTACATACGAGTATACTCAGATCGCTATTTTGTCCTATAAACCTGCCGTCTGTAAGGCGACGGATTTCTATACATTTTGAGTGCTTTCAAGTTAGCGACGCAATAGTGCTGCATATTATTCGCAAACGCGTATTATTTGCTTATGCTGCTGTACTTGGCACAGTGTCGTACAGTGAAACCTCGATATAACGGACTAATTGGAGGGGAGGGGATGTCCATTAATACCAAAAGTCCGTTATATAAAAAAAAGGTTTAAAATAAATCAAAACACTATTGAAAATATGTACACTGTTTTTAGATACAAATAAAGAACACAAACAAAATTCTCTTTATTATCCTCAGATACCCGCCTTGAAGTGGCTTTGTTGTTTATATATCGACTTACTTGCATTCGGTAATCCTACATTGAAAAAGGAATCAAGTTTTATTTGATCTTTAAAGTTTTTAGACATCATTTGTGATTATTTTGGCCGATAAAAATATTTTGCATGCGGCTACACTTGAATTTAAGCATGTATAATATTATCAACAGGGCTTTTTATTTTTATTTTTTTACAATGATTAAAGAAAACACTTATTATTATTATTATTAAAAAACACTTTTTATTTTATTTATTTTTATTTTATTTTATTTCATCTGTTGTATCCGAAGTGCTTTAATGGAAGTCCGTTATATCGAGGTTTTACTATGTTTAAATTGGATTTCATTCAAAGAATCCAGCTGTAAGCTATTCGACATTATTTAACACTTACAACGTTAAGATTTCTTTATAACATTGTCATAAATAGTCATATTTCACCGTGAACGTATTTGAAAACTATGTTGAATCGTGAAGAGGACACTTTTCCTTTGCAGTTATTTTTCAATTTGCGCCTCGAATATCCATCCTTATCGAGCACTCTTGCGAGACATCCGCGGATGCAGCGTAGATTGGCAATTCTGTCACGGTTTGGGTGTAATATTGACAATCATTTTGTATGGAAATTGTGAAGATGCTATACCATTAGGCGAATACCACCTGAAGCCATCCAGGAGTGTAACGAGATTGCGCCAGTCTGGCGGTAAAGATTGCACATTTCGCCCGCTTCATTCTCCTCTAACCAACTTTATCGGGGATATTTTTAAAGCAGTCAAGCGTGGATATTCTTTTATGCCGTACGTAAAATCATTTTATCAGAGTCGATAGATATTCATAAAAATCGATAAAACTGTATGAATTAAACGCATTTTTTTGTAATCATTGAGAATTTGAAACCCCAACTTTTTTTAACTAGCCGCCACATTATATTTAGAGATATTTTTTTTAAATAACTTGATACTTTTAACTAAAGGCTGGAAATGGTTACAATTTAAAAATTTAAGAATATTCAAGAAATGTTTTATTTTATTATCTACTCAAAATAAAATATTAGTTGATTTGATCGCTTCTTTATTTCCAACAAGATCATTTAGTTCATAAACTTTGAACCAGAGGTAGTATAATGTCATTAATTTAATCGGCTGTCACTTTGTGGTAAAATCTATCCATTTCGAATAAATGTTTGTGTTTGAGAATTATGCGGAATGCATCGAAACACGTGTCACAGTAGATTTTGAGAAACAGTGGTATTTACAAAGTAAAACTTTAATTAAAAAAGTAGTTAAAGGAGTGAAGCTTTCATAATAATTGTCCACGTAATATTAATCAATTATACTATAGAGATGGCACCCAATACAAAACCATTGAAAATTAGTGTACTGAAATAAATTGTAGGGTACTCTACTGTTTTAGTCACTCAGTAGGTACCTACTGTTGACAATGAGCACTAGAACATTGAACGATTTGCTAGCGCCGTGTGTCACATTTAATATACGTACTATATAATTTGCATTTCAGGCTTAGTTCGGTAGCTAAGAAGGATATATTTTTTTTTAAATACCCTGTTCTGCTGTGTATATGCTATTCTAATAAATAAAAAAGAGGATAGCCGCATTATAGTGGGCAACGTAGAAGGCTGAAAAGGGAGAGGAAAGTCACAAATTCCTAGGAACGACTTAATCACAAACGCAACAGGCTCTTCACGGCTCTTACTTGACAGAATATCCTAGTACTGGAGGCTGTCGGAAAATATGTAGAAAGTAGAATTAAAGTAGAAGAACAACAAGAACCCATGATGGTCACAATCCTCAGTCACAAGGGCGCGATTTAGTAGAATAAAGAAATAAATTCTTTCATGGTGTGTTGATGAAATGAAATATCGGCACATCTCTGGCGTCATTTTTCTCCGCTATTTCACTAGGCAGACGCAATGGATCTGTTACGATCCTACTCGATTCAATTTAATTTGTGTACTTCATCATTTATTACAATCACGTGATTCGACCATGAGAATTTCATTATCTTTCTGAATGTTCGTATACATTTCAAATGCCTATATACATCTTGAAAGTTTTATTTATAAAAGTATTTCATGTAACAGTACAGATTACACGTCACATTCAACTACGTGAAACGTCAATGTAAGTTGTCGCAATGTACAAATTCTAATCAATCATTTTCGAAAATATAATAATAAAATGACACGTAAAATTTCGTTACGTTACTAACAAAAAAGAAGTAACAAAAATATTTCATTTCATTCGCCATTTGCTTTGTACTCGTAAATGTTCACCAAAAAAATCCAAACCCTTATCTGCACCCCAATGGTGCATAGGGCACTGCATCATAAAACGCAGTGTTGTCTTGATCATTCACGCATGAAGGAAAAGTGATCAGTCCTCCGCTTCATGTACCAGTCTAAGGTAGTATTGAATAAATATTAGAGTGAAAAAAGTACTTATATTTATTTGACTCCCTCCTGGGAATCGAACCCGGGACCTCCAGAACGGTAGTCGAGCGTGCTGACCATGACACTACGGAGGCGGTAAATAAATATTTCAAGTTTATAATTTATCGTTGACTTGTTAAATGCTACTAATTATTTAATTCTATCGTGACACGTATTTCGGTGCAGTTCACATCATTATCAAGCGTTGGTGTTAATTTTAAATTAACGATAACTATTGGTATTTACTAGTTAACGTTTAATTTCGAAATCGCTTATTGGCGTTTTAATTTTTTTATTACTATATTATATTTTACCATTTGTATACCTGCAAAAACTTTTTTTTTTTTTTTTTTACAATTCTACGATGACGCCAAACATTACTTTGTATCGGGTTGTGGTCCCGTTGTAAGTGTCGCTGACTCTCAAGTCTGAGTCTCTGCGTTCGAACCCACTCTACCACAATTTGGTGCCTATTTTTATGAATGAGCCGCTTAGGCTCACAGAAATAATATAAAGTTGTAGTATTTTTGGATATAATAAAAAAATGAACTTCATAAATATCATTCTCAATATTATTAATATATAAAGCATTTACTTTGTGGTTAGTCGTTTTTACTTATTTATTATTTTACAAAAATGTTAATAATATTAGTATATAACCACTCATCTCGTAACGCATGTCTGTGCTGAAACCTTTAGTGCATGTTGGTCTTCGGGTCGACCAAAAATTGCATGTGTTAAACATTTTGTGTAGTTTTAAGTGTATAAATGGTGCTATGGTGGTGAAGGGTTGTATTGTTTGCATGCTGTGGTAGTGATTGTCCTGACGAAGAGACGGGTACGTCTCGAAACCGGTAGACATAAAAATCTCGGTGAGTGGTTATATACTAATATTATTAACATTTTTGTATAAAATAAATAAGTTCACAAATATAGTTTTTTTATGTAAATAGGTAATTTTATTACTCCAGGAATATTTTATCAACGTCAAAATTCAATTTACTCTTTGATTGATTAAACTTTAAAATTAAACGCACGACAATGTATTTATCTTTGAAAATGTGGGGTGCCAATATGTACCTAATAATGCCTTAAGAGGTATTATTAGGTGAAATTAATCTTCAAATATGATTTATGCACCACTTATCTCTAAAAGGTTAAATTCTGACCTGAATATTGTAGTAATTAAATGGTCTTAGCCATTGTTCTTGGATTTAGGTTAGGCCACTCACTTAACGATGATTGATATTCTTACATAAGGCAGTGATTTAGCCACTCATTTACCATGATTTGTTACGATAGCAACATAGTTTAAAATAACTACTCATGTTTCCTATCAAACTTATGTCGCATTTTTATGTTTCCATTTGTTGATATTTCATACTAAATTATTAAATAGTTATAGTATATCGTGAGATTCCCTTGGATAAAATAAAAGTAGGAAACGTATTTTCGAAATGTAACCGCTGTTTTCCTCTGTACTTAGAGTAGGTAATATATATTTTATTGTGAAACTTATAACTATATGTGTTTAAAATAGAGCAAATGTACATACAGTGATTCACCTCTTTAATGTCAATTTCAATTAAAGACTGTCTATCAAAGAATTGGATATATGTTTATATTTATATATTTTATTAGTTGTTGTAATACACACAATCGTATTTTAATTTATCGCACGCACTTTAATTGAATAAATGATGTTTTTCTTCATTTGAACGAATTTAATTAAACGTATATGAAAAAAAAAACCTGCCTTCTTAATGTTCTGTTTAGAAATTTTATACATACATTAAATAAAAAATTCAGTTTTTATACCGACTATTAAGAAAAATACATTTAAATGTTTGGTACTTTATTGCAATTTTTAATCTCTGATGTGCACCAATTTCGGAACAATCTCAACAAATATAACAGCAGTTTACATCGGTATCGTTTGTGTAACCATATCTAACACTAGTTCATACAATATACATTGAAAAAAAACGAAAAACCAAGCAATTGAGAAATGTTTTTAGTGTTATTTTCCTTTCATCGGAATTAATTTTTCTTTTGTATTCAATACCAGCGGCGTTCCATTGATTACGGTTGAATATTTTTTTCTTGTCATTTAAGCCTGCTACCCATTTTCATAAATAAATCGCGTCGACGCGAAAAAATTCTCAGCACAAAAAGTCTAATAAGAGTTTATATTAATTCGTTCTTCAATTTGAGACGTATTGTTTGAGACTTTTATTAAATTTTCTCACATTTTTTCCGTACGTGGTGGTTTAAGTACTAAGAAAACTCGCAAATGGATTCCCAAAAAGTTTGTTCTACTTCCATAATACAATTCCCTCTACAAATAAACCAATCTTGTCAATTCTCTGGTACCTACGCAGGCTGCTTTCTCTCTCGTGTTATGTTTTGACTGTAAACATCCTTCTGAATGTATATTTCGTATAGGAACGTGTTTTGTCCCATCTTGTATGTTTTATTATTTTTATGTTTTTTTTTTCCATCCTGACGTACCTTGTGTACCCTATTTTCAGCTATACAAAGTATAAAAAATATAAACATTGCATCCTTTCACAATAACACCAATAGCGATATTTTTCTTTCCATATAATGAAAATCAAAAATCATTACCGAAAATGTGGTTATTGAAGTAATCATGTCCAACGATATAATTGTAATTATAACTTTTTTTAAATATTTTTCTCTAATTCTGTTACTTATGCGACAAAATGATTTTTAATATAGAAATTATCTTAAATTTTCAAATCTATTGTGACTAAATGAAATAGCTATCACTCGAATAAAAGTTATTTTGTATGCTTTTTACTTCTTTTTTGGTAACTTCGTGTTTTCTTTAACTTAATGTTCCAGAGTTTTCTAGTCAATTTATTTTTTGTGTAAAATCAACAAGATTAAAATGAAAGTTGACCTCAAAAATCTTCGTTCATATCGTAATGTTACAACATTTTGAGTGTGTCCAAATACTTGTTCACAAAATCTGGATTATCTCCAATTACAGGAGTTATTTTCATATTATTTTTTGACATCTCATCAAAGATGAAGAAGAATATGGAAGTCTGGGCATTTACGGGGCTTACTTTGATCACTCAAACCAGCCTATGACGGTCGTAAGCCCCGTAAATGCCCAGACTTCCATATTCTTCTTCATCTTTGATGAGATGTCAAAAAATAATATCGTAATGTTACTGTCAAGTATTAATTTTATACCTCAAAAAATATGTGAAAAACAAATTAATGGTCAAATCTGCCCACATGCAGTCTAACAGATTACTTTTTTACTCAATTATCTTGTATTTTTGCCATTTATTTCCACTTTTTAATATTTTATTAGTTTCGAAATTTATATCTTTTATGTATTTGTTTCAGAACCTACTGCTCAGAGCGGCGGATATAAACTTCTATCAAACCATACGGTGGTGACAACTAACAACGCTCATGTTCACAAAAAGGGAATATTTTTGTCGACCAACTACATAGTAAGTAAAATTTTGGTCATTATTTAATACGGTGATTGTTTTACAATATTTTCCTAAAAAAATCAACAGGGAAGTGGCTATTGGAGAAGTTAGATAGTTGTGATCTGCGTAAAACCGACTGAATTATTAATTAGTCACAAAGAATTTTAATTAAAACGTGGATACTGTATTTTTTTTTAAATTATTTTATTCAATTAATTAATTCGGCAGTCACATTTTGGTAATATCTTTCCATTTTAGTTATACTTAATAAATACCACTATTTCTTTAAAAAAATATTTTGTCACGTGTATCGATGCATTTCACAATAGTTTTAAAGAAATAGTGGTATTTTCCAGTTTACTTTCATAAAAAATATTTTATTCAACTTTAAAGACTTCATTTTAGCTACCATTTTTTAATCTAAATTCTGTTACGCCATACGTTGTTCTGTGACGCATCGATGTGCGTTTTGAAAACGTGTCCTTTTACTAACGGCAACATACGAAAATGTACTTTCGGAGACAGACAATTTCTCTTACTGACGTTGATAAGACTTGTTTTTTTTTTTCATAATATTATTTTTTAGTTCTAAATATTTGCATTGTGTGCATTGTGTGAAAACATAGAAATCGTGACGTAAAAACGTCGTGTGAAATTGAACCCTGAACCTCTGAACTGAATCTCGCTACGCGACCGTAAAAACTTTTATCTCAAATGTTACGTTTTCTGATCTAATTCTATCGAGTACCTCTTCTGCGACTTATCCAACAATGACTAACATCAAATGTCTCGTTTTCTTCCAATACTTTTTTTTCTCTCTTGAACATAATCACAAACCGTACAAAGATAATTGTGAGAAAATTCCACGTAGAAATCGAGAGTTTTCCCACAGTAATAACGCCGATGAGTTTACTGGTTTTCACTGATGATTCAATGTTGTTTGCTTTTTTATATTATTCGATTAAATGTTGTTAGCCTTTTTTACTATTTTCTGTTATATAAATGTATCCAACGCTGAAGTTCTCTTTTAATTGTTTTTAAGAGTGCAGTCGTTCAATCCATTTTGTTTGAGGAGAGAATTCCTTTACAATATGGTTACCAGCAAGTTTATCTTTTTTGTTTAGAAGGAATCTGCCCATATCCTTTTATCATCTATACATATTGAAAGTTGTCCCTTAGCATTCTCAGATCTAATACAGAGGCATCCTGACCGACGCTTGCAATGTAATATATCATCAATACAAAATGTAAGAAACCGACTGCAGAGGTCTACGCATAAAATGATAATGTAGGAAACTATAAAATGGTATTGCGTAATTTCTTTTTGTAATTTTTGTAATGGCAAAAATCGAACCTGCAACACTGCGGCTGTCCAAACTTAAAACACAGTAAGAGACATTTGTTTTGCAGTATATTTTTTTGCATTTTTGGACTAAGTAGAATCTACTTAGTCCAAAAATGCAAAAAAAAAACGTACTACAAAAAAAATACCCCTTACTGTGTTTTGAGTTAGGACAGCCGACTGGTAGGTAAAGAAAAATATGTTGTTATTTATGTATAAAGATACCGAAAAACCTGGAATAGTAGCAAAAAGATTGCGAATTGGTTTATATTTCGGAAGTTGAACATTAATTCCGTGATAAAGGATGAATTTGTAGGACTAGTTATTTCGGGATTTGAAAGTTATAATAGTTTATGCTCCGGCGACTCTCGATAACTAGAGGAAGTAGCGAACTTGCCATTTTGGTACACATAAATCTTAATTATTTCTCTCATTACTAACTAAACTTTATGGGTATTATTCCTATAGAATCGTAGTAGTATGTGTTATATGAGTAATGCTGGTACAATCGACTTCGCTTAATCGAATGTTCGTCTAACATGGCTTATTAAAAAGGATTCAATTATGTTATTTCGGGCATGTGAATCGAATGAATGAAGAAAGAATAGTAAAATAATGAGGCGAATGTAGCTAGTAATAGAAGTAGAGAAAGGCCGAAAAAACTTAGGTTAAGAGTTCGAATAATTTGCGGATGTGTATGAATCCAAAAGAGGCAAAAATTGTTTGCAAATCAGCCAAAGACACATTTGCGGAACAGTAATATTATATGATGGATAAAAACTACACGGATACTTGATTTGAAGGGATATCAGCGACTTTTTACCAATTCATGTTATTGAAATTCATTAAAATTCGCCTAAAATTTAAGTGATTATTAAAATTTCTAAAATAAAAATAAAAACATTTTAATGATTTGATAAAACAACTTTCTAGCTTTTTCCACTTTTACTTTATTTGACTAATGACCGAATATTATGTATATAAAATGCAGGTTGATCAAAAAATGTCAAACAACTTATAACGATATCATTTTATAACAAACACAGATCCATGCATTTTTTAATGATATCGTTTCCAAATAAGTTTAATGCCAAATGAAGTAATCCGAATAAAAAAAATACTCGGAACATTATGCTTGTAAAATGGCATACAACGTGTTAGCGTGTATGTAAAACTCCGCCGTTAAAGGCTGACGGCTCTTTGAAAGGACTATCTGTGCGCTATTTTTTTTGATATCTCTACACGGGATAAACGCCATTACGGGTAGTGGACGGCGGACAGGGCCGCCCTCGTCGTGTGGTATTCGAGAGCATAGCAGTCACTCTGCCGCCCGCTAATTGGGCTTATCCCTTTAGGCTCTCAGGGCGGCTTTCACGCGAGAACGCGCCGGCGAATTATTCACAAACACTCGCTTTAAATATCGCTCACTCCTTTCAAGAACGTCATAAATCAAAAATCGTCAATTTCCAGTTTTGCATGTTTTCGGAATGCCCAAAAAATGTACTATATTCCAGCAAAAGCGGCATATTTTTAACTCAATATTTACCCGCTACAAGGTAGAAAGTGTTGTTTTTGCATTTCGAAGAAAAGGTATTGTTTAATTATTTTTTTAAATATACTGAATATTTTTCAAATGGAGAAAAAACCTTCAGGTGTTACCTAAAAAGATCTGTTGCACAGTAAAAAGTTCAATAAGTGTCTTGATATTTATTTTTAATACATTGTATTATATTTTTAAACTTTAAAGACGTTCTCCTGAAAAATCAGGTTTTTTGATTTATGACGTTCTTGAAAGGAGTGAGCGATATGTACCCGACGATAATAATTGAAGTCTCCAGAGGTAATCGAAAGCTTAAACTTTACAAAAATGCTTTTATATTTCCAGTTACTTATTTCATTGGTGTGCCGTTATGCTACAAGTCGTGGATGAATCGTTTAACAACATTTTGAGTGTGTCCAAATACTTGTTAACATATCTGAATTATCTCCAATTACAGAAATTATTTTTTATAATATTTTTTACGTATTAACATAGATGAAGAAGAATATAGGATTTTACATGGGATTCGGACCCTCACATACAAATTAAAGAGTTTCTGCTTAATAAAAAGCTTCTTTCGTCTCACCAATATATGTATTGATGAGAAAATCTCAACATAGATGAAGAACAATATGGAAGTCTGGGTATTTACGGGGCTTGCGACCGTCATAAGCTGGTTTAAGTGATTACTTTACAGACGTGTAACATTCACTAATTCTACCCATGATTGACAACCACACTACTCTAATTCTTGGAATTTCTATATACAGTATATGGTTCAATTCATCTACGTTGAGATAATTTCTATAATTATCCCGATTTATAATTCCGATTTATGAACAAGTATTTGGACACATTCATAATGGTTTTTATGTACCGTAGAACGGGGCTACTTGAACTTTGATGTCTTACTTGAGCCCAGTACAAAAAAAGAAATAAATCTGTATTTGGTCTACAATAATGAACGTATCGACATGATTCATTGTTTCCCTGACAGGCGACTCGATACTTCGATCGATACCACGATCTAAATAATGTTATTTGTATTGGGCTCAAGTAACACATCAAAGTTCAAGTAGCCCCGTTCTACGGTGATTAAATGTAAAGCTGTTTTTTCATAAAGGAATTTAGCGAGTGATAATGATGAATGGAATTATTTATTTTCTCATATTCGAGAACCTCAAACATGTTCAAATTATAATCACTTTAATCTCACATATTACCATGTGAACGTATAGGCCTTTTTTCATTGTCGTTATGATCTTTTCTGCAGGTATTAAATACATTAAAAAATATAGCTTTCGCCCGCAACATATCGCATCTAAGTACTAAAATTTACTTGGCGGTGCCCACATACATAAGAAAAGTGCTATTAACAAACAGGAAAAACATTTCTAAAGAGCTGTCACCAGTCCGATAAGCTTGGCATCTATGTGCAAAAGAAAATAATCAGAAGTTCACGTTTCAATAGAGTTAGTTTTATGTTCTTCGATTCGATGTTCGTTGTAGCCAAATTTCAGAAACATTTATGGATTCGAAATACTAGTTCCGCGTTACGAACTTGATTCGAACTTACGTAGCTGAGACGAACTTTATAGGTTATTTTTAAAAATTATATCAAAAGTAGCGTTCAATTGAAAAGGTCACTGCTAGGATATCGAAATGATTAAATAAAAATTAAAAAGCGTAGACTTTTATAGAACAAGTGAACGATTTCAAAGTCTTTATTAGAATATTAATAAGTAATAATAGCTTTTCTTCATGTGTATATCGTAGTCATACAGGAGAAAGTGATCAAGTGCTTTTTTTTTTACAAAAACGTGATCATTGACTATTTGTTATCTTACCAGCTTAATATTGCCCTGAAAAAATCCCAAAGGATTTTAAACTTGGAAGTGTAATATATTGACTTGTTTAAAATGACTAACTGCATTGATGTTTATTTTATTGCCAAGCAAAAGTGACTTAAATGACCCTCCTGAGCATTTTACGCTTTGTTTGTTGGTCACTTTCTCGTGTACGATTACGATATGTGTGTACTCTTATTCATTTGATTATATTGGAATTTAAATGCCGTTATCGAAACAATTAAGAAAGGTGTATTGAGATGGTTTGGGCACGTGGAACGAGTAGGTGAGGAAAGAACGGTAAAACAAATTTATGAGCCGAATGTAGTTGAAACAAGAAGCAGAGGAAGACCGAGAAAAACTTGGATCAGGTATCTCGAATACTTACACGAAAGTGGTCAAGTTAGGAGTCGTAATAATCGGCGGGTATGTATGAGGAGATGCGTGAACGTAGAAGAGGCGAAGAATGTTTGCAAACAGTTGTGTGGCGTTCTACTCTCTCTGCCTAACGCTTCGGGGAAGCGGCGTGATGATTAGTTAGTTAGTTAAATGCCGTTTTTTTTACCACATTGTATTTGTTCGACAGAAAACTTATTTGCAGGATACTTTAAAGGTACGCCAAAAATTAGATTGCCAAGATGAAATTATTTTTCCCCCGAAGATAGTAAAAGTAGAAATAAATTACATTTTACAATTTAAAACGGGTACGTTACTAGCGTATTACCATTTATAAAATATCTCTCAGCACGTCTGGTATTCATTGATCCACGGAATAGATAATATAAATTAGATTTCCTTATACCTATATTGGCACATACCATAAGTTTTATTTGAATAATAGTAGATAATTTTCATTTTTATAGTTATTACTGTATGTCTCTTATTAAATGTATTACCATTTCGGCACTATATAGAGGATTGCACAAAATTAATCACTTTCCGAAAATGTTATAATTTTTGAAAATGGCGTCGTACGTCAATCATATTTGACATTTATGAACTAGAAAACTAGTATACAAACAGATTTAGGGTTGCGCAAATTCAATCATTTAATTTTATTTTTGAATAAATAAAAAAAAAACAATTATTGAAATCTTTAATTGGACCTTTACTATTTTTTGTAAAGTGAAAAAGATGATATCCGTCAAGTGGCTGCCGCCAGTGATACATATTTGTGCCCGTTTTATCAATCTGTTTATATACTGCAGCTGTCTTGTTCATAAATGTCAAGTAAGATTGACGTACGACGCCATTTGCAAAAATTATAAAATCATATTTTCCGATAGGGTCATTAATCTTGTGCCACCCTGTATGTCTGTAAAACTCTTTTTTTTACATTTTAATTTGATGATTTAAATCCTTTGAGTCGTTTTTTTTTAATAAAAGTATTCAGAAACCACGTGAAAAATGATATTTTTGTCCTTCATGCTGACTTCGACCTTAATTATGCATTGAATCATGACTATGGGGTATCAGGGGTTCGGTTTCAAAATTCGTGTAAAATCTAATATGGTCCTCGTCTGCAGGGGCTCATTTGGAATATAACACATGTTTCAAAATTTATTTGTATTCTCATCAGTTTTCAAAACAACCGCAATCAATTTTTTCATCGATGTACCTGAATCCCTACATAATTTACTCCGGGTGTGATTGGATTCGCAATCAATATATGTGTCGCCTACTTTCAAAATCCGCCAGTTCCAATTTTATAAGATTTAAAAATAAATACTCTATCGGAAGGCCAATTGTGGGTTTTATTGTTTCAAATATTTATGTACTCGGAAACCCTGTTCTCTCTCTCTGGTCTCAATCCTGCGGATTGGTCTGTAGCAACAGATGACATCTCTTTCGCCATTCTCGCCTATTTTCGGAAGTCTCTTCAGCTCCTCATACCTCGAGCAGCCCATATTCCCCCTCTCTGTTAAAAATACTTTAAAAAAACAGCCTTGTATTTCAAATTCCGTTATATTCATGAAACTTGCCTTCAGACCCATTTTGGCCAATCAGAGAGCGGGAATAGGTCAAAAATTAAGATGACGTCATTATCGGTTTGTGTCTCGTTTTTTTATGCTGAAAAAATTCCAAAAAATGGTAAAAATCTCTTTTCCATAATATTTTATCTAAATATAGCCAAATCTTTGAAATATAAATGTTACACGGATAATTTTGTATTTTTTGTAAAATCGACTTACATGGATTTGGCAGATTTTGAAAGTAGACAACACATATGTACGCAGATAAATTCGGCAATGGCTACGAGCTGTATTATTTCAACTGTGAATTCTATGGAATGAATTGATAATTCCATGTGGTTCAGATACTGGAATTGCTCGCGAAACGAGTTGAATAGTTATATTTCAGTTGGGAACCAGATTGTTACATTGTAAACCGCGTTAATTTAGTAATTAGTTGATTTTACCACGAGGGAATCATTTAACGAAGTGTTCTCGCTTGTGATGACGGATTGAATTAATCAAAAAAAGATATATATATATTTTTCATTAGTATACATTTCCACTTATGTACCGCATAAATAAGAACTTAATAATAATGATAATTATTCCAGCATGACTTAGCGAAATATCATAATTTTTAACTTTTTAAAACTACTAACATTTATTTTATTTCTAATTAGCTTTCAAATAACTGCTTTATTTGTTTTAGGACTGGACTCCTTACTGTTTGAATGTATAAATATCGACTGTTTAATTATTTGGGTATTTTTAATTAAAATAACTATAGTAAAACCCTTATCCGCACCCCAACGGTGCATAGGGCACTACGTCATATAAACGCAGTCTTATTTTGATCGTTTACATGTGAAGGAAAGGTGATCAGCCCTCCGCTTCAGGTACCAGTCCAGGGTAATATTGAATAAATATTATAGTGAAAAAATCACCATTATTTATTTGACCCCCCCTGGGAATCGAACCCTTGACCTCCAGAACGGTAGCCGAGCATGCTGGTCATTACACTACGGAGGTGGACGGGCGTTTTTAATAGATATATAATAATAATCATAAAAATAATAAATTTGGATAATTTATATAGCGCCGTTTTCGTAATATAATAATATCGGTGAAATTGAAATCAACGATAAATGAAATATTGCTCGAATAGAAAATAGTACGAAATCATCAGATAACGTATTCTTCTTCTTCCAACATTCGCATTTTGCACGCTATTGTGAATAGAGCACTGCATTGCACTGACGCAGTGTCATCTTGTCAAGGCGTGGTGATAAGTACTGCATTTCAGGAACCAGTGCAGGGTGATATTAAATAAACATCGTAGTGAAAATCCCTAATGCAAAGTTTTTCTTAAACTTCGAATTTTTAAAAAACTTTCTTCATGAATAGCAATGATTTAAAAAAAGGGGTTTATGGGATGTTAATAGTTTCAATATCAGATTAAAATAACAGAGGATGTAGCTTTCAAAATTAATTTAAATTTTCATATGCATAAACAGCAAAGTCTTTTTTAATTTATTTGATATTTTCTTTTTTATTATTTTTTTCACGAAAATTAGGCTTTGTAACAAACATGTTTTTTTCCTCGTAACTCATACTACAACGGATAATTACGACTTTTACCTTTGAACTTTGATCCAACGCAACGCCTACACTCTACGTTTACTATTTTTGTTTTAGAACCTGAAAATAACGTTCAACGTTTGGAATCCAGGGATTCTGTATTCTTTTTTATTTAATTTTTAATTGGTAAATACTACTATTTCTTCAAATCTATCGTCACACGTGTTTCGATGCATTCCGTATCATCATCAAACAACGTTATATAATATATTATGATGCGGAATGCATAGAAACACCTGCCATAATATATTTCAAGAAACAGTGGTACGTACCAAGTAAAACTAAAATTAAAAATGGATAGATATTATCGCAAATTAACTGCCGAATCAATTCATGAAATTAATTCAGTATTCCTCTGTTGTCTAGCGAGTGTTTTTTTCCATTCACCACACGCTGCTGTGGCGAGCTGACTCGGTTTTACTGGATCCTAGACCTTCAAGAAGTCTAAATGATGCACTTTTCGGAGAACGAGACGACTACTAATTAAACAGTCGTCTTGCAGTTTCCTTCTTCCACTGAGTCAGCCATGCTACCCCGATACCGGAATCCATTTTGACCTCCGACCGAATTTAATTTTCCCGAACTAAACCGCCAGAAAACGGGGTGTCATTTCTCCCGCCCACGTATCCAGCAGCGAAATGAATGGACATCCAAGACGTATGATTTCCCAAGATATTTGCTCTTACTTGTGCAATGGTGTCTAGCAGTAATTGGATCGTAAGTTTACCAACGCCTCGTCTAAATCATTAGCAGCTGACGTATTGTATCAGACAGCGTCTAATAAAAAAGTACTTTATATTATATACGAGTATAACCATTTTTATATCTGTAACCTACATACTCGTACTAAATACTCATCTCTCCCCTTCGTTATCATATTTTGAGAACTCGTTTTCTTCAATACTTAACCACATGGGTTTTTTTTCCATAAAAACAGAACTGAAATATCGGAATAGTGTATTTTTTTAATTAAAGAGATTTCATGATTTAAGAGCTGTCCAGTTACAAACATAAAAAAATAAAACAAGACTAACTTAAACAAAAATAAATAAATAAATAAATAATGATGAAATTTAGACATTTATCGAAAAATTTCTAATCAAAATCGTCTAGTGTCAACTGGCGATTTCAGTTCGTTTTTTTTATTGTATTTATTTATTTAAACTACAGGAAATAAATAAGTACATTAGCGGTATGTAAAGCAAACAAGTTGAATCACGCGAGTAGTGCTCGGGTTGGCGCATATGTTGACAACGTTTACTGACTCAACCTTTTACCTCAAAATCCTAATATATTGTATATTTTTTACTGTCGTTAGTGAAGTGAATTATTCTTATTTTATTTGTGTTTTTGATGATTCTTCTTACTTATCTCGTGACGCAAATGTCAAAGCATTAGAGAATGCAATTTTAACTTTCTGAGAATCGAACCCGAGACCTCATTTAACCGCGTCGAATGCGGTAGCTATTTCACTATCGATGAGAGTCACCCCATTAAACATTAAATAATAAACTGCAAATCATTTAATTCATCCCACCAATCTAAGTATTGTAAAACCTTTATACTGTAAATTGTTATTGTAATTATTGTATGTAATATACAGTATCTACTCAATGAATTAGGGCCACCCATTATTTTTTTGAATACTCTGAAATCTTTTGGATTATTATATTTATTTTACATAAATACTTTAAGTTTTCTATTGACATCTAATATCATGTATATTACCTTCAATAATATGTTAAATATACCTGGATTATTTAAGCCTTTACAAAATTTCAAACCCTTTTTCTGAGAAAGGTCCCTAATTAGCACAGGTAGACAGATAGTTGAAAGTTCAAAAAATAGTCCTATCTCATTTATTAGTGAAGTTTCTTGAGTTCTGGTTGTTGTTTTGTTCAGAGAGGTTATATAGTTATCGTGTCTTGTGAAAAAAACTTAATTTTTAATTTTAGTTCATAAAGTATAATTTTTTTTTGTAAACACAAGTGTTTTTTTTGAAAAGGACAAAATGGGAAAAAGTAAAGACATTTCTGAGGAAAAAAAGTCTAGTGTTATAGTGATACTGAAATTAGGAATACTATCTAATAGAGAAATTTCAAAAAAAGAAAACGTTTCTCGTCAAACAGTGGACCGAATTTCAAAATCAATAAAAAATCAGTCACCCGCCACCAGCAATCGGCGAAAGAACTGTCGTAGGATTAGAAAAACAACACCGAGGACTGATCGAAAAATCGTTCAAAGTGCCTTAGAAAACCGTAGTGCATCAGCAAAAACATTAAAAATAAAATTGGAAGAAGAGGGTATAAATATATCGGTATCAACACTGAGGCGACGTCTTTACGAAGTAAATCTAAAATGCAGGCGCCCTGTAAAAGTACCAAAATTGACACCATGAATGAAAGCGGATCGATTAAAATGGGCCAGGCTACATCGAAATTACTCGGTAGATGATTGGAAAAAGGTATTTATTTAAATTGAATTTTCAACATATCATTTTAGTAAATAAACTTATATATTTGAATTAAACTTAAATTTTCATTATTTTTCAGGTCATCTTTAGTGATGAGTGCCAGTTAGAAGCCGCGACAGAGAGCCGTCGATTCGTCAGGAGAACACCAATGGAACGTTACAATGAGGCCTGTGTGGTAAAAGTTATCAAACACCCCCCTGCAACAATGATATGGTCATGTATTATTAACAATTTACCTGGGCCGTTGTTTTTCGTGGAAGGAACAATGAACCGAAATTCCTATAAGCAGGTCCTCGAACGAATTTTATTGCCCTTCTACCATACACTCGACCCAACAGAAGGTCCATACACCTTCATGCAGGATGGGGCACCTTGCCACCGGGCTAAATCAATAATAAAAATTTTGTCTAACAAAAATCTGCCCTTGCTCCCCTGGCCTGGAAATTCTCCGGACCTTAATCCTATAGAAAACGTATGGAGCATGTTAAAAATAAGGTATACTCATTTCCAAATCCGACAGTAGACTATCTAAAAAAAAATATTCAAAAAATTTGGTCAGAAGACGAAGAAATAAAAAACATGATAAAACAGTGCATTTTAAGTATGCCAAAAAGAATTGAGGCAGTTATTTCTGCCAAAGGTGGAAATACTAAATACTAACTATATTTATATGAAAATATATGCATAATTTAAGCGTAATAAAGTTTTCATGTGTAAATAAAATTCAATTTTGTTTTATTCAAGGTTTTCTCTGAGTTATTCCTGTTTGAATTGAGAAATTGCGTGAAATTCTGCGTGGCCCTAATTCATTGAGTAGATACTGTATGTATGTAATCTAATAATTAAAAAAAAAAACAAATAGTTATAAAATAATAAAAATTGTATTAACATGTAAGTATTTCGGCTTAACACAGGCCATGCCTAAAGAGCCGTCACACATACAGTAAAAAAATAAAATGTATGTATCTATGAAATAAATAAATAAATAAAAAATTAAAAAAAGTAATAATACATTTTTTTCTATAGATTTTGAAGTTCAAATAATTTAATTTTTTAATAATTTAAAAAATATATAATTATTAATTTCAGTGCTGTGCTGTGCATTTTATTGGTATATAATCAAATCCCCATGATTGCACGCCCCCCGTTTAGAGATAACAGTAGGTCTTCCGCGAAATCCGAACATTCCGGTCCATCGACATTGGTATTTTCTTTAGAGCGGAGATGTGTACTTTAGTACGGTTGGGGTTCTGTATGGGTGTAACGGGCACTCAAAACATTTCAGTGATACTTCAGACTCGAAGGCAAGCCATTCCATATAATTGCACTGAACGTATTATCCTGTTCGTTTGTGGTATCAGTGACCGCCGTAACCGAGTATTGGATAGCGAAAAGACTGCCAGAACAAGGTGTTACCAAAGGCGTGCTTTGGAAATGATGTATCGGAAAACCTCGATAACAAATAAAATATCAACATATTTACGTTTTTATTTTTGCGACCGATTCGAATATTCTACTTTACTGTTGAAGGTTCGTCTGCCATATATTTCAGTGCTGTCCACAGCGTAGCAATTAGCGCGTCTGGCCATTCATCAAAATGAGCGTACATGTGTAATTTTTCGTTGCCATAGTTATTTAATTTTATTTCATTAATTGATTTGTGGTAAAATCTATCCATTTTTAATTTTAAGTTTTACTGTCAATATTTAATTTTAAGTGTTTAGAAATTACGTTTATTAATATATAAACTATTTCATTTGTGCGCCGTTATTTTACTTTTTTTTACAAAAATGTTAGTAATGCAAGTATATAACCACTCACCGAGATTTTTGTCCACCGGTTTCGAGATGTACTCGTCTCTTCGTCAGGTCAATCAATATAACACCATGCAAACAATACTTCACGTCACTATTAAAGCACTTTTATAAGGGTGTGAATACTGATATAACTTACATTTTTGTAAAAAAAAAAGATCAAATTTTACATTGCGTTGAGTCGATGCAGGGCCTTATGCTTCATTGGGTATGTATAAGGATTATAAAAAAAAGAATTAGATAATGTTAATACATAATTCCAACATTTTGAGTGTGTCCAAATACTTAATATAAGAGTTTCTGCTTAGTAAAAAGCTTCTTTACATCTCACCAATAGATGTCTCTAGTGAAATTCTAGTGATTCAAGAACAAAGTTTCTAAATTTGTTCATATATACAGAACTTCCAAGAATTTGAGTGGTGTGGTTGTCAATAATGGGTAGAATTGGTGAATGTTACACGTGTGTAAAGTGATCACTTAAACCAGCCTATGACGGTCGTCAGCCCCGTAAATGCCCAGACTTCCATATTCTTCTTCATCTTTGATGAGATGTCAAAAATAATATTAATACATAATGCCTATACCTTGAAGTTTAATGTTTTATTTTTTTGTATTATTTCGAGAAATAAAAATACTTTGTGTTCTGATATTATTTCTGATATTATTTCGAGAAATAATATATCAATATGATCCACAAAGTTAATACTTTCAATATTCAAAACATTTAATTTTTTTGTCTGTGGATTTCAATATTCTTCATGAAAACGATTTTTTTTTAATAAGAATAAGTTCACTCGATATCACCTTGTGAATGTTTGTAAATATTTAACTATTTAGTCCCCACTATTTCAACCCTCGAACCCTTCAATGGATAGATTCCCTCCCCTCCGATCCTACCTCCTCCCAACTCCACTTAACTGAATCTGATTTTCGAAGAATTCTTCGGATGCGATTCAACTGTATGATGCCATTGGGCAAAATTATATCAGTGCGTCTAATTTTTATCGATTTCGTCGAAATATTTATTTAGAAAAATATTTTTTTAGTAACTAACGTAGAATTTGTAACGTTTTAGTGAATTTTTAAAATCACTTTAAGTGTAGAAACAATTATTTTCACGCACTTTTTTTCTGGATATAGACTTGCCTACCATACTGCGTTATAAGTGCTGATTATGACAAAAAAAAATACTTTTCTAATTTTGTTTTCTATGGAAAGAGACAATTTTTTCATAGAAAAAAATTATTGCCAACCAAACTGCGTTCTAAGTACTTAAAATGACAAAAAAAGCTTTTCTAATATTTTTTTCTATGGATATGAACAAATTTTCCAAATATTTTTATCATAGAAAAAAAAAGAATTTTCAACCATATTGCGTTCTAAGTACTGACTACAAAAAATGCTTTTCTAATTTTTGTTTTCTATGGAAACCACAACTTAATCGCCTTATATTTTTGTATGATTTCTCCAGGCGCAGATTTTCTAAATCAATTATTCAAATTAATCGTCTACCTATGAAAACTTCGTAATCGATCCTTTTCCGCGAATAATATCTTTCATGATAACATTTTAAGGAAAGCTTAATTCCTCCCGATCCTCCAGCTACCGAATCGACCTACAAATTAATTTCACTTATAAAGCCATGAAGTTTAAATTTCCTGGATAATTAATCATGGTCGTCTTCGGCTGTGAGCCGTCTAGAATTTCCTTGTTTTCGTGACGTCATTAATAACCCGTCTGCGTACGGGAGCACTGAATTAGTAAACCGCAAACAGCCCTAGGCGTTGCATAATATAATAACACAGTTATTACAAGTTAGTACAACAATGCGCAATGGTGCACGCTGCGTGTTATGATATGTAGGAACTCCAGCCGCTTTTCCGGTCAACTTTATAGGTATCCGCTACTTTTTATTATTCAACTAGCAATCTATGCCTGTGCGTATGTACATATAAATATCTCAAATCGATCTTTCGCAGATTTTGAAGTCAACGCACGTATTTCGCAATCAGTTATTTAATATGAACGCACATTAACGCTAAAATGTAATGTCTTCTATATTTTTAGATATTTACGAAAGTACTTTGTACGAGAACATACATTTGTTATTTGAATGTGGCATATTCAATAAATATCCCAAATGTCAACTGTATTTTCATTAAACTTGAGTCGAATGGTTTTATTTTTTAAATTGTAATATAAAAATAAATCTAAAAAAAAACTCTTAAGAATACCAAAGAATCACGAGTAAAAACACAAGTATTAAAATAAGGAAGGAAATCGTCAAAATTATGGTAGTCTATTTATAAAAATATAATGAAAACTATATGTTACATATTTATAAAGTCGAATCTCTCACAACATATCTACCATATATAACATATCTATAAAGTCATTGTCGTGCAATATGCATTCAAATACAATTATGAGTACCTTTATGCATTTTGTCTTTGTCAAACGATGGAGCTTGTACAACCTCGAAATAATGTTGTCTCGTGCAATATTCCGATATTATTTTAGTGCGGAGGACAACACGGCACGTTCTGTGTGCGGTTGAGAGCTCTGTATCTCTGCATCGCATTGTTTCTATGCGGCTGGAGCTATTCGGAGGCCGAACAATAGCCACGATTTCCAAAAGCACGCAGCTTTCGCCGCTATTCAAAGATACTTGTGGGATTTTCCAGTTTCCTGAACATAGGGGCTCATTTTAAAGTCTACATGTATTTTGAAGTAATTGGGTCCAAAACTGGCATTTTGGCTCGTAGCTTGATGCTCAAATATATCCTACCTCTAGTCTATTTTCTATTGTCTGTTGACTGTGAATATTGAGTCCTCAGTGCGGTTTATGTATTGAGTTTCCATTTACTGGTATCGTAATGGTTATCGTTCGGGATTACCTACAGACCATGTCACTTATATTTTCTGAACTAAAATATCAAATTTGTCTTATATTTTTATTTATTTGTTTTTTTCTTCATCTAATGCTTCTCCAGTAATCGACGGTTGGCCGCTAGACTTAAATAACTTGAACAGTCCCTCGTCAAGGCAAAAAAGTCCTCAGCACATTTAATCACGATCCACTCTCTTATGACGTGGAACCAAGACTGACGACTTCTTCATGTTTCATATATCATATTCTTCATAAGAAGTTTCTGAGGTATCTCTTCATGAGAGAGTACGGCTATTATCCTTGGCTCTACCCGACCGAGTTTTTCCAGGGTATGCTTGGCTACAATAGTTTAGAGACGAGAAGGAATGTGTATTTGATAACGCATTTTTATCGATTGTTGCGCGGTATGATCGATAATCCTGAAATTATCCGGAAGATTGGTGTGTTTGTTCCCGATAGTTACCTAAGACAGCGTCGACATAGATTGTTTCACTTTACATTATTAATATTATGATATTAATATTAATATAATATTATAGTAATTATATAATTATATATAAATATATATATATATACAAATATATATATTATTTATATGTTAATAATTAATATTTATATTACATTATAATTAATATGAACTCACATGTAATTATTTTTGTAATACAAAATTCAAACTCTTCAAGTTATTAAATTAACTTTTTCAGATTTTTTTTTAAATCGCTGTTTTCAACCGCTGCCTTGTCGTGTATATAACATAGGATTTCGTCTAGCCTCACACCAGCCTGATGATGTCGGTTCAGACGAAACCCGGTTGGTGGTCAATTAAAATTCAGTGGAAAAAACTACATAGTTGTTATATTATTCTATCATAAGAAATATGTCTTCATCTCGGGTGGGGGACGTTGCTAAATACTCTATAACAATTCACCCATGCACTAGTTTCTGTTATCGTCTCGTTGCGTTACGTCACCACTCGTCTTCGCCTTTTGTTCCCCGAATCCACTTCCACCCTTCGTATATTTTGTACCGATGCAACCCCCTGACGAGTTCCTGTCCCCGCCGAAGTATTGTTCGGCAACCTAATGCCATTTGATCCGATATAATGGAACTAGGCTTTACGACTCACTCATGGGTCATTGGAATCTGATGGATCAGCTTGTTTTTGGGAGATACTTAAGTCACGAAAGACGAAGATCGATTTCATTTTTTCAGGTCGCATCCTTTCCCTTTGAAAAGAAGCGGGAAAGAAGATTGATAATTTTACTTATGCACGCATATTACAAAGTCGATGAAATTATGATAGAATTTACATTTATTTTCTTCACGCATGGTAAAATCCTATACATGTTACAGTATTACTAGGTTTTGTAGCACTCTCCTTATCATTCATTGTTTACTTTATGTAATACCACTTAAAAGTGGTATTACACAAATTGAACGATTAATGATGAGGAGAATGTTATATTACCGCACCACAAAGTTAAGCATGCTTCAAATATACAAAATATATTACTCAGTTTCGCCAAAAATACATATATTTTTTGATCATAAAGAGCTACCGCAAAAACATAGATTTGATTTTTTGTTGGTCATGAATAGTACGTACTCATTTTGTCAAAATTATAAAATAATTTAAAATTAGGTTTCGAAAAGGTCTTGTCAAATGTATTTTGAAACGATATCATTTAACCCGTAAAGTCAACTGCGTGTTTTTTGTAGAAAAGTAATCCTCAATTTGTTATGAAGTCACGAAATGTATTAGGTATGTAGGTGTATATTTTTTAGTAATTTTCTACCATAAAAACCATCGATAAATAAATATCTTTTTATACGTTACAAATTTAGGATTGTTTTCGGGTACATCACTCATCACTCTTGTAAATTGCGAAATTATTTATTTTTACTTCTTAGTGTTTTTTTTATTATTTAAGAGTATTTTTAAGAAAGCAGACGTTTTTTTTCCTTTGGCACTCTTGTTTTTATATGGCTTTAGAGGTTTTCCTAAAAGCAATCGATGAATGTATACATTTCCTTTGTTTTCCAAGTAACGGTACGATTAAAACATCAATCAAATATTGTGTTTAATCCAACCTTCCTACGCCCTTCTTACGCAGTCGGCTTAGCATTTATTTTTTGTAATTTATTTATAAGCTGAAAATAACATTGACTTAATATAACCAGCCTTGGAGAATGGTTCGCTTTCGTTGAATTGTTTTTTTTCTTTTCAGATTCTTTTTTATTATTGAGTTCAATATGAAAAAGGCATTATCATTTATAAGTGCTACAAAAAAGGGCGATCGCTATCTGTCCTCGCTCGTGGTCGTGATTCCGGCGCGACGCCCCGAGATACGGCGCCCGAGGTGCGTCGGGCGGGTAGGGCGGAAAATAGATTGAAAATAAATAACGTGTCCGCAATAGCGTACGTCAAATCTGACACCGCGGGCGACAGGGTAAACACTCCTGCAAATGCCCGCCTTCTACCTATTCTGATCCCTTACCCGAGGTTCTAGGCGTCGGCGTCGCGTCGCTTGACGAGGGAAAAGGGTAGACCTAGGTAAATCCCGTTTTTAATAAGAAGAATGTTTGTGCCAAAAAAGCGCTAATAAAACGACAGCCTTAAGCTTTTAAGATAAGCAAGACTTTGTACGCGTCCGCACAACGCCCAAGTCACATTCTTACGTAAGAAATTTTATATAAAGGAGCAAAATATTACCCTTGTGCGGAATCCTCGTCTTCGAGATTTCGGATGTCGCAAACATCCTTTGAAAGCAAGCGGAAACCGAGCATGCACATAAACGGAATGACGGCAAAATAAGCTGAAATATGAGTACCGCCGTAACTACCCTTTGTATCCGCCATTAACGTAAAAGTGTTTTTTTGCCAATCTTTTTCTGAACGTCTGTTGCGATGCATTGTTCTAATAAAAAATCTGTTCTTGAAAGGCCAGACAAAGCGCCATTTACTTTCTACCTTTGTATTTAAGTTTGAATACACAACATATTTGTAATGTGTAAGTACTCGCTTATTGTGCACGTACTTATCGTATATACTCTATAGAAATACGAAACATGGAAACGTTCTTACATTTGTTCTAGTCTTGCTGCGAAGAAAATGTGGAAACATAAGTTTAGTACATTGAATTGTATTGTATTGTGTCAGAACATGTTTTGTTTAATGACATTTTACTCCTCAAAATAAGGAAAATGTGAAACCAAATGAATTATTTAACCATCGGGAAATTTCTTATTGAAACAAGGATATTTTAAAACAATTATAACTTATACCATTTTCAGATGTGCCCACATCATTCATTACAAATCTGGGTTTCTCCGTTTGAAAGTTATTATTACATTTTGACATCTTTACATAGGTGAAGAAGAATATGGAAGGTACGGATTCCATATTCTTCTTCATCTATATTGAGATGTAAAAATGTAATTGTAACATAATGCATGTTGAATTTAGATATTCGTTAATAATTATCGACCCATAATTATTATTTTTGATTTTTTAAATGAAAGTACAGTTAATGCCAACTTTAATGTTATATATTGGTTTTTTGTATTTAAAATTAAAATCAATCACTAATTTTTGAGTTTACTAAATTGTGTTATATTTACAATCGTATTGTTGTTAAAAACACATAAAAATACATTTAAAAAGAAATTCGTGCGATAAGGCGAAACAATTGTCACAAAATTTATTTTTATGTGTGTTTTAATAATAAAATACAATTTAGTAGGCCCAAAAATCAGTGTTTGATTTTAACATTTAATATATAAATTAAAATAGAGTTCTACATGTAAAACGCCAAATCAAGAAATAAATTATATTTTTGGTGTCGATTTATATATTTTTTGTTGTTATAAACTTAAAAATCTTTTATTTTGGTCTAAAGTATCTTAAAAACCTTGTTAATTGTGGCAATACTCTCTCAAGCAGTCAATTAAAATTACGTTAAAACGTTTTCAGAATAGTCTGCTTGAGTGATTATCTAATGAATACTAAAACCTTTTTTTGTTTAATTACGCTCTTCTCTTTTCCGATTCACTCCATCGATGAGCGAACTTAAGCGTATTTACTGCCGAGAAATATCGAACTTATTTCACGTTGATGCGTCCGACAGAGAAATCGGCGTGGCGAATTGCTTGCTCGGTCGAAAGTTTAGCGAAATAAATTGGATTCATTTTCACTTTTGCTCCCGCACATCTGTTCGCAGTCACAGTTAGGAATTGCGCTACAACTTTGATTACATCACCTCATTGCATTATACACACGAGCAAGGGAAAATGTCTGCATTAATCTAATTTTCCTTCTTCTGCCTCGTAGTTGGAGAATGCTGAAAAGCCAATGCAGTCGAGTAAATGTAATAATATATGTTTGTATTATTTTTTGACATCTCATCAAAGATGAAGAAGAATATGGAAGTCTGGGCATTTACGGGGCTTACGACCGACATAGGCTGGTTTAAGTGATCACTTTACACACGTGTAACATTCACCAATTCTACCCATTATTGACAACCACACTACTCAAATTCTTGGAAGTTCTATATATATGAACCAATTTAGAAACCTTGTTCATGAATCACTAGAACTTCACTAGAGACATCTATTGGTGAGATGTAAAGAAGCTTTTTATTAAGCAGAAACTCTTATATTAGTATGTGAGATCCGAATCCTGGATTATAATCACACACATGAGAAACGCCATAAAATAATATGAAAATAACTCCTGTAATTGGAGATAATCCAGATTTTGTGAACAAGTATTTGGACACACTCAAAATGTTGTATATATATGTTTGTCATGTCAGATTATCATTTGTATTATATTTCTAAACATTTTGTTTGTATTCGAAGTTTACAAAAAAAATACATTTGAAAAAAATGGATCATATAAAACTTCTAGAGCAAATAGAACATTTGAACCAATAGCTTGGCGATATTCAGCGTTTCTTTCGAAATATTAACCTTTTGACTAATAGAGTACTACTCTCTTTAAAAAAATATAAAACTCTAAATAAACCCGATCTTCACACCCTGTATTCTTATCAATATTTTTGGTGAAGCTTATTTTACATTTACATCATAATCTCAGATCTTGAAATTTTTAGCACCCAATGCCACACCAGCAAAAAATGTAATCTAGAAATTTATTTTAACAGTTATAAAAAAATATTTTATTTTCTCATCCGTACCCTACTAAACATGGAGGTTTCTTTAAATTGATGCAGTGCATCTTCTTCGTCTTCTGTAACCTTTAACCGCACCCAACGGTACATAAGGCAATACTTCATATCACAGTGGCGTTATCTTGATTGTTAATTATATTATGTCAAGGGGATCAATCCTGAGCTTTTCTCCCAGCAATGAGCAAATGTTGAGAAGTTCCTAATTGGTCCACACTAGTTTATCCTCCCTGTTCCCAACAAAACCCACTAATTGATTTATAAACCTTGTACCTGATAAGCAAGGAAAATAATGAATGCAACTTCCATCTTTAAAAAAATCCTGTGCTTTAGATACCAGTCCAGATTGAAATAAACATTCGAGTAAATAATTGCTTATTTTTCAATAACTACTACGGGAATCGAATCCTGTGTTATTCAATCTATAAATACTAGTCTAGGGTTACATAACATATCTATCCTGCACAACCACTCCCCCGTTGAGACGGTCAAATTAAAAATTGATGAACTCAGCATTTATGGATTGAACTCAATGTATGTTATATCCAGAATATTCTCGTAGTTGTTCGTACTAATCATCCATTTGTATGTCTCGTATCACGTCCCCAACGCGTAGTATCTGTGAATATAGTTCTTCGATACGGCTTGATAAATAAATCCCTTAAGAACATCTCCGTACATCCGATGGAAAATATGAGCCCCTCATCCCTTCCTCTCGATTTTACTTTGAAATTCTCCACCACGTGGAGAGATTTTCCCATAATGAGATCACGCGAAGAATATTAGAGCCCTTCGCAGTTGATTTCATTTTTGTATTATATATTGAAATTGATAATATAAAATTTTACCGGTTGATTATAACTATTTCCTTATTTTAATTATAAGATATGCGCTGTCGTCCGTCTAGGAATTTCCATCACTCTAAAGCTTTTGATCATTGGATCTTTGTGGAAGCTTTTGTGCTTGAATTTACAACACAATTTTGTATATTTACTTTGTTTCTAAAAAAATGCTTTTTTTCTCGGCCCACCCCAGCCAGTTTTTTCTCCAATATTTTAATGTAGAAATTGTTTTTTTTTTTCTTAATAAATTTATCTTTTTTTAACGTTCGAATTAAGCAACCTAAGAGGTCTGAAAAGTTAAAAAATATTTTATAAAAATAAAATTAATAATGTTCACACCAGTAAAGAAGTCTTTTGAAGCGGAAAAGTGGAATTCTATATATTTACAATGTTTCAGACCTATCAATAACTAGTTTACGTGGTCATTCAAAACACCGTGCAAAATTCACCATTGTTTCTACCTTACTCAAATTCGGAAAGCTGTATGTATGCTTCAATCGATAAGATTAACTGCACCTTTCAAATAAAACTTTCAGGCTCTCATATTTCAACCGAAATAGAGAGTTATTAAGATATAAATATAAATCTTGAAAACTTCAAAATGCAGCATGTAAAAGCAAGTACCTACAGCATTTGTAAAAACGAAAGTTTTTACACACCCAAATATTGTTAAATTAGGACAATGATTTCATCCATCTAAACATGTTTTTGAAAATATTCTTTTTCCGCTTCCCTAGTGTAATGGTCAGCACGCTCGGCTACCGTACTCGAGGTCCCGGGTTCGATTCCCAGGGCGGTCAAATAAATACAAGAGATTTTTTCACTCTTATATTTATTCAATAATACCCTGGACTGGTACCTGAAGCGTAGGGCTGATCACCTTTCCTTCGTGTGTTAATGATTAAAATAACACTGCGATTATATGATGCAGTGCCCTATGCATCATCGGGTCCCGATGACAGTTTGAAAAAGAAGAAAGTTGTTTTATAAGGTTATATTATATCTAATAACCTAATGCAATACTTACGACACCCTTTTAGTTCAAGATTAAAATGGGTGTTATTGTACTATGAATTTTCGTACACCCTAGTGTCCACTGCTATTGGATTCACTAATTCAACTAAAACTTTACTAATGTCATTATTACTTCTCCCGAAAGAAATAATTGCTCCGGCGACGAGCGCCCTGTTTGTCCGACTTCGAAAGCAGCAAATTTCTAGTGGAAAAATGCTCAAGACGCCAATTATTATTCGTGGATTGTCCATCGATTGGAGAGGTTTCCATTTTCCATTAAAAACTTGCCACATTAGCATAAACCCATTTCCCATCTGGCATCCGGAGAACATCCGGGATAATTGACGCAGACGCGAAGTGATGACTCCTGCGTGCCGGCGGAGAGGGGACTATCATATACTTCATTTACTGGAAACGTGCAATTGATCTCGTTATCAGGGCTTTTTTTATTATGTGAAAATAACTAACTAACCAACAAATCATCACGTCGCTTTTCTACCGGTTTAGGCAGAGAGAAAAGAACGCCACACCAATCTAGACAGAAGATTGTTTGCAAGTCTTTGCAAAATATTTATTTATTTATTTATTTATTTAAACTTCATGTACAGAAAATAAAAAGTACATTGGCGGGCTTATTGCTAAAAAGCAATATCTTCCAACCGACCAAAGACGGACTAGTGATATTGATCAAAACGTTTGATACCATATATAGCCGTTTGCAATCAGTGGGCAGATAGTACTTGAACATTTAAAAAAAACATAAATTACAAATTGACATTTAAAAAGAAACATAAATTAACAAAAGACGATAATGAGGAGGGCAAAGGAAGAAGGGAGATTAGGGAAGGAGGTAGAGGGAGGAGGTTTGATCGACAGTTAGGATTCTAATGACAGATAGTAATGTCTCAGACGTTTTTAAAAGTTAATACATATTATTGTCTGATGTAATAGATTTTATCAAAAAACTAGAAAACAATTAATTAACAATTAGACAAAAAAGTATTCTAGGATTCTAATGATAAATAGGTAGAATTCGGTAGCAAGTTTAAGAAAGAGAGGAGGGGTCAGGGGAGGAGGAGATGGACAGTTAGGGTTCTAAGGTAAGATAATGATGTTTCAGGCGTTTTTTGAAGGTTAAGATAGAAGGTGCATTTTTTACATGTAGAGGTAGTTCATTCCAGAGTCTAGCCGCTTGGACAGTAAAGGAATTACTGAGGAATGCTGTGTTGTGGCAAGGAATGGAGAGTGTTCTCTCTTGGGAAGAGCGAAGCGATAGACCTTCGCCTCTTCCACATATCTTCGCCTCTTCCACATTTATGTATCTTCTCAAACATACCCGCCGATTATTCCTGGTGTCAGACTCCTGACTTGATCACTTTCGAGTATTTTTACCAAGTTTACCTCGGTCTTCCTCTATTTATATTACCTAGCACATTCGCCTCATAAATTTATTTTACGATTCTTTCTTCACTCATTCAATTAACGTGCTCAAACCATCTCAATATTCTTTTCTTAATTTTATCGATGATGCTTATCTCAGCCCTGAATTCTTTTCTTGAATCACCATTAGAACATCTATCGTTTTGCCGTACATTCGTCTGAAAGATCGTTCTTCTTTTGTTTTCTCCGTGCTTCACTTTCATACATTAGGGTCGGAACGAGGACTCTATTAAGTTCTGCCAGTTTAGCTTTCTGTGATACGATTTTTTTGCTATAACTGAAATTAATGCACTGTTCATCTAACTACTTTCTCTGAAATTAAGTATTTACTTATTTTTGAAACATATTAAATACATACGTCACATGTATAATATTACCGATGAGTAATTTTCCTTCCTCGTTTAAGGATATGGATTAAGATTAACAAGACTGAAACACAAATAAGAAAGTTAAAAAAATATGTGTTAAAAAACCTAATACAGGGCAAAATATAAAAGTTTTCTTGTGATTTAAGATAAGTCCTTAAATTATTTATATATATTTTTTAAAATTTGTATGCCATAAAGGATAATTTAAGGCCCAGTATTCGTTAAGTCGCAACTTAATTTTCTCTAAATCCAGGTAACATTTTACGTAACTGTTTTTTTCTTCTTCTTAAAACACCGATTTTGCTTTGAAAAAAAAAGTTTTTGTCAAAATAAATTATATAGTTTTGAAAATAAAAGAGCTATTGAAATGTAAGGAGTTATTTTTTTCTATAAACATCTATATTCAAAATAATAAAAATATCCAATATACATTCTTTAAAAAAATCAGGCTTGGATAGACGTATTACCTCGTTATCGGTTGGCCGGCGAATGTGTGTTCTGTCTTTGCGAATATCCCCTTAATTATAAGATTTTTAAATTTGCATGGCGTACGGCATGATTTAAGTGAACGAAGTATATTTTTCTTTAAAGTATTTATGTGCTGTACAATTTTGTGCTGATTGCTCAATGCGAAGAGACGACTTCTGTTCAACTTTACGCCCTGAATATATATTTTTTTATTGTTGTACGATTTTTCCAATACAGATGTTTTCATCGCCGCTCTTCAGCAACTCTCTCGGAGGAAATTACTTTTCCTATTTAAATAAGTGTACGCTTTCTATCAACATTTCATTCAGTACGCCTTTTACAATAAACATTTTTTTGTTGTTGTTTGTATAATCCTGACAAATTGTAATACAATAATTTGATTTTTGTAACAGTCGACTGCTTAATATGTTGCACATTTTTTTGTAACTGTAACAAATTATTCAATTTTTTTATGTGTATATACGTATATTTATTTTACATCATACGTTTTTATATCTTTCCTTTTTTATATTCATATCAAAGAAGAAATAAAATAACATCTGTAAAGTTTTTTCCACATAAATTTCATTTGACCAGTGACCGAGTTTCGTCGTAACCTACATCATAACCTGTCTGATGATGTAAATAGTTGTTATTTTTTTTTCTATAAAATGCAGTTCCACTAACAAATGTCAGTACAAAACTTACATTTTCATAACATTATCCTCATCCTTATAATCGCTCTTGAGGTAGTATTTTACAAAAATGGTGTAATATAAATTTTAAAAAATATTGTATTTTATATATTGAATAACGTAAAGAATGAATGAACGTATAAGAATGAATGAACGTTTAAGACATATCGCTCACTCCTTTCTAGAACGTCATAAATCAAAAATCTTCAATTTTCACTTGTGCATGTTTACGGAATGCCCAGAAAATGCGAAAGCAAAAGCGGCATATTTTAAACTTAATATTTACCCGCTACAGGGTACAAGTGCTGCTTTTGGATTTTAAAGAAAAGGTATTGTTTAATTATTTTTTTAAATATACTAAATATTTTTCAAATGGAGAAAGAACCTTCGGGTTTTACCTAAAAAGATCTGTTGCATAGTTCAATAAAAGTTCAATAATTGGCTTGATATTTATTTTTAATACATTGTATTATATTTTTTAACTTTAGAAACGTTCTCCTGAAAAATCAAGTTTTTTGATATATGACGTTGTTGAAAGGAATGAGCGATATCTAAGACTGATTGCCATATATGTATAAGAAAGAGACCAGAGCAGACACAGTGAGGACCAAATCTCTTCTAAGAACTTCAGAAATGAGGACATTGAGGTCACATAATCGGAAACACGTTAGATAAGGAACATTAAAATTCGGAAAATGTGTAGTACGGATGATATAGTCAGATGGGGATGTCAGCGAAGACGATTTTGGAATGCCCGTGTCAATATAATGCAAGAAAATAGACTGACCCGAATTACCTTTCGAGAACCCAGACAGAAGAAAACCACCTGGAAGACCTCTAAAGTGATGGCTTAACCGCTGGCAGTCACGTCACACGAGACAGATAACGGAACAGACAAATCTCCGAATCCATAAGAAGGAAGAAGAAGAAAACATATTGAATGAATTAAAGAAAAAAAACATTTGTATTTGGGTATATCTATTGAAAAACAACTCTTTCAAAAATATGCCTTGCAGATGTTTTTGTTGTTGTTATCTTGAATAATTGAAGCATAAATTACGAACATAAAAATAAAATATATATTTCATATTGCTATGGCTATTTAATATTTCGAAATTTTATTCCCCTTGTGAACCAAAACACGTTCGAAAACAGAACAATAAATTAAAGGAGAGTTGTAATTTTATTTTCAAAGATAACTGTTATTTTAAATATCTAATGTTCGTGAAAACGCCGGAAATTAATTTTCCGAAACATTTGATTCATCTTAAATGCAAATTAATTAAAATAATATAATTTCAAAGTCATTGATTTAATAGCGGAGTGTTTATCGCTACTGTGAGAAGGGCCCAGGTGGAATCGGCGACTTCGTTCATTTCGTTCGTATTTTTTTAGCCAACACTCATTATGAGTTCCTCTACCTTAGATGATGACTGATGACGGCAAGGAGTACGAACTATACATGGAAATCATATTACATACATATCGCTCACTCCTTTCAACAACGTCATATATCAAAAAACTTCATTTTTCAGGAAATCGTTTTTAAAGTTTAAAAATACAATGAAATGTTTTAAAAATAAATATCAAGCCACTTTTTGAAGTTTTTACTTTGCAACAGATCTTTTTAGGTAAAACCTGGATGTTTTTTTCTTCATTTGAAAAATATTTCGTTTATTTAAAAAAAAATAAACAATACCTTTTCTTCAAAATGCAAAAACAACACTTTCTGCCCTGTAGCGGGTAAATATTAACTTAAAAATATGCCGCTTTTGCTGGGATATAGTCCATTTTCTGGACATTCCGAAAACATGCACATCTGAAAATTGACGATTTTTGACGTTGTTGAAAGGAGTGAGCGATATTTATATATTTGTCTTATTCGTAGATCACAATCTGTGTAATTAATTTGTTTCTTTCATGGTCAGTTCCTATCTTCTGCTCGTCTCTTCAACTCGGTGTATCCACTATAACGCATGTTGGCGATAATTTGGTCCATGTAGGTTAAGCGGTTCATCCTCTGTAGTTTATGCTTTTGCACATGCCTTCCATAATCGTAAGAAGCAGGCCTGGGTGTCTTATATTATGGCCCATCTATTCGGTTCGCTTTTACGTTACATTAGTGAGCATCTCAGCCCTTTTAAATACCTCGTCGTTTCGACCAATGATTCCCCAACATGCGCCTGTAGCACCACTTCTCAAACGCCTCCGGTCACCTCTGTTCTGCCTTCCCGATAGTCCACGTTTCGCTTTCATACAACAGTATGCTCCAGACTAGAGTTTTAATTAAGGTTTTTACTGTTTTAAGCTTAAATTTTTAGGTTAAAAAAATATTTCGTTATTATTTTCTTATTATCAATAAGGTTTTTTTTAATGATCAAGAAGTGAAGTAATAAAAAAAACTATTTATGGTGCTTACCCACTAGCGCAATTGACGACACTTTGTTTTTTGTGTAATTTATTCTTTTCTCATCGAGCACAGACCCAACCCTAATAAATTTATTTACTTGATTCAGAAATACCTGCGTAGATAAACCTTGTTTTGTAATACTTTCTTTTAAACTTTCTTCAACTTTATGCCTTTTATCTCGCATGGTACTATAAAAACAGCTCCTGCACATTAATCCTCCCTGATATGGGTTTGGAAGAGAAATAAATGTAAATTGAACATTTACAAGAACATGAGTTCGTACAACAATGCGCATAACGTTTTCTACCAGTGTATTTTTTTATCTATCTTTAATTTGTATACAGTAATCAATTTTTTCAAACGATTAAGATGCGTTCGGCCATTTTTGGTGACAGAATCGATAATCGATATGGTTGTCGTTAATTACGTTATCGAACAAAAGAAGATGTAAAAAAAGAACATCTCAACATAGATGAGGAAAAATATGGAAGTCTGGGCATTAGCAAGACTTAAGCAATCATAGGATTGTTTAAGTGATCACTTTACGTACGTGTAATTCACCAATTCTACCCTACTCAAATTCTTGGAACTTCTATATATATTATTAAATTTTCGAAACATAGTGCTTGAATCACTAGAGTTTCACTTAGAGACATGGGATTGTTTAAGTAATCACTTTACATTCGTGTAACATTCACCAATTCTATCCATGGTTGACAACCACACTACTCATTTTTTTGAAACTTTTAGATATATTGATCAAAATCCTAACACAGTATGTGCGAATATCCTTTTATGTTGGGATGAGGAAAGATTTTATTAAGCATATACTCTCTCCATTTATATGTGAGGTCCGAATCCTGGATGATATTCGCATACTTGAGAAACGCTTGAAAATATGTTACTCAATTTATTTTAGCTTATAATTTGACCATTTAATTTATTTACAACATTTTGAGCATATCCAAATGTCCACAAATCTGTATTATCTCCAATTATGGGGTTATTTTTTTACATTATTTTTGACATCTCAACATAAATCACATTTTTAAGAGTTCATAAAATAATGTAAAAAATATCTCCTTATTGGAGATAATCCAGATTTGTGAACAAGTATTCGGACGCACTCAAAATATTGTGAAGATTTAAATTTAAAATTCGTGATGGTTTTTGTAAGAATATAGTATACAACAGCTGCAACTGACAAATCCAGGAAATCGTAAGACAATTAATATTACACAAAAAGTAAAATAGGAGTGTTGCACCGTACCTGACAATAACGCTAAGGCGGAGTATCGTTAGCGAGGATAATATAAAACGAGGTAGCCCTGTAGTGACTTTACGACCTGTATTGTGTAGGGTTTTCATTTGATTGTTGGAGTGTGAAAGAACGTAAGTACATTTAATTAGTGATTTTTCTTCTATTGAAAATCTTTGTCGTGCTTAGCGAAATCTCTGAGACTCTTCTTAATCTTATTTTCGGAGTGAACCCAGTGCTGGCTCCAAAGAACTCGAGTGTGCCCTTTATTTCGGGCAGAAGGGGCAGTCGATTCATGCGGAAATCTCTCGAGATCCTTTGAAATTCTTTCTCTTCGCCCCATGCACTTCACTAAAAGATGTCCACTTATCCCCTTTGTACCTGTATATTCTGTAATAAAATTGTCTTTCCGATAAAATGCAGAAAAATACAGTGAAAAAGCCGCGATAATCACAATATATCCTTAATTTGTGCCTTTGTCAAATCTTAATATTGGTTTTATCTTTTGGATGAGTCGTATGTTTTGGATATAATATGGTACAAGTATAATATTATAATAGTTTCTTGCTTACTTTTACTTTTAATATATATAAATTGAATTGAATTGAATATACATTCAATGGGATTATTTTTTTTAAAGGTGTCACACCTGATATGATCGTTTTTATACGAAAAAAATATGAAAATCTGAGCGTCTCAGATCTTACAACCTGATATTTGGCTGGCTTCAGTGATGCCTGAATACCCTTGTGTAACGTTCACTATCTTGCCTTTTATTGAACATTCTTATTGAATTAATTATTAATGATTTATATATACACTGTTATTGGATTTCTTTCGTATGTTTTACATATTGATAGATTTGGAATTTTTGCTGACGGTTATGCCTTTAGCTGAGAAATTTTTGAAGTATTATTTTTACCTCGTGACATCCTTCCTTTGAGAAATTTGATTAATATACATACAATTTCAAAAATATATATGCAACTCTCCGTTTTTTATATAGTTTTGAATTGTTAATAAGGTATTGAAATATTTTTCTGAAAAATGTATGTCCTAATTGATGTGTACTATCGATTAGGTATTGAATATAATGAATATGATGATAAGTATGTTATTAAAAAATATATATATAAGAAAATTATTATAGTTATTGTGTTATTTCCATTAGTAAACCAGTGTCCAGTGTGCTATTTTTTACTACACGCGTCCCGAGCTCGGTTTATTTACAAGGGTGCGGGCCAAACTGGAGCGAAATAACCAACCCGCAAAATTATTGCGTCGTTTGGACTAAGGGATCGTGATTTGCGAGAAGCACGCGTCACGAGCCAGGGGGTTGAACCCTTCCCGAAGCCTAGCCGAGCCTTCAGTCTGGTCAAACATACCCACCCATTATAGATAGGCCCAACTTACCTGTGGACCACTTTCTACGATTTCTACCCACCCACTGTAGATAGGCCCAACTAACCTGCGGACCACTTTCTACAATTTCTTTCTTCCGTGGGAGATAAAAGAAAAACAAAATAAGGGTTAAATTTCTAACGTCACGCGATAATAGAGAGGCAATACTTTTCCGTTAGCTCGAAACTTTACAGTTCTTTTCAGGAGTTGCGAAGATAAAACTAGTTTATCGATGGCCTCTCAAATTATTGTCGTTTTTCTTATTGCACGCAAGTTCTCATTCTATTTCTTTTTTTTTTAACCGTAAAAGCGCGTAGGGATTTTACGTATCATAAAAAATCTTGTCGCAACCCTCTAAAAATGTTAACAAAATAGCAAATATTTATATTTATTTTTAACAACAGGAATGCAGTGCATGAAAATCATATGATTTAGACGGTTTCGTTTAATTTTAACGTCTAAATTTCTTACTTTATTAATATTACAATTGATTTTTATTGAATGAACGGCTGTTCAAATGCGTTTTTTTCGCTGTTCATTCTATAAAATGTCAAATTCTAATTCTGCACATATTGATGTGTATTCATAAATGTATCTTCATTACTCTTATACACCTGCGCTTTCTTTAAAAATATTTTTTAGGTCGATTGGTGATTTATTTGTTTTGTTTTTTCTACATCAGTTATTTAATGATTTCTTGATACTTTTTCTTTCATTATTGATAATGCGTTAGCTACATTATTATGTCATTACGAATTCATGGTTATCCTTTAGCTTCCACATCCTCTCGGAAGCGATGTTTCCCTCCCCTCTCTCCCCTCTACCCCCCCCCCCCGCTGTGGATAGTACAGGATTATTACGAATATGGTATTATGACTGTCGTCTTGTTCGTTTGAATTTCACCCACTTTGGATGCGTTGATCGTTTTGTTACTAGGCCTACCTTACATTGTCGAATGCTTTTCTACTCCATTCGGACTAATGTTCTTCAATTATTTCACTCTCGACACTATGGTGTGTTATAAAAAAAATTGTCTTTGTTATTTATTTGTTTCAGATATTTTTACTGTTTTTAAAAATATCTGGCCCCTCTTTCTGAACCTTATTCTAAAATTGCGGTCAATGATAAAGCTAGACGCATTAATTTTTTTTAATTAGTTGGATTTTATGTTATTATTTTGTTTATGAAAATAAGACTCGACACTGGCAGAAACATCCTGTCACTGGGTGACTGCCAAAAAAAATAATTAAAAAATGAAATAAAATAAATAAAACATTTAAGCAATCCCTTAATCTAAATTTAACAAATTTTACGTAATGTTGCTGTACTGGTATCCATATTTGAGAAATCATATTGCGTTCGTATAACAGTGTTTTATTTAAATCAAACGTGAAGTCATGTGTTATTTAAGATTATTTATATGTAAAATTCCCCAATGAAATAAATACTGAAACTCGCTAAAAGATCGCTATTGCTGCCGTTAAGCAAACTTATGCTAAGCATGCTCTTAAGGAGTGATCATGGAAAGAAGACGAAAATTTATTATTAATCCTTATTTTGTTGAAAGAAAACAGAAAAAAATGAAAAAAAATGTGAAAATAAAATTCTGAAATGTGTCTTTATTTTCAACAGTATGTATGTCAACGTCAACTACTCACTCCGCAAGGAATGGCACTTTTTCAAGTTCACTCGTTTCACGTTTTATAACCCCAGTATCCATTATTCTCGCCAGTATCATATTCAAATAGTAAAACGTTCTCATCTCCAGTCGTAAATTATATATTCTTCTATAAGCAATTTTTTATAGTGAAAATGAACTTTATATTCCCCGACGTATAAAACTTATTCCATATGATTCCAACCATCTGAGACATTTCTGAACTGCTTTTTATCGACACGCGTCCAATCTCAAATAGCGAACTCGCTTTGCACTTTCTAACTTCGCTTTGAAATCGTTACGTAAACTTCCTAGGGGAAAATAAAATAATTTTATGAAATGTTCCCGCAATGATATTACTCACGCCCGTCTCAATGACAGTGATCGATTTTTATTGAATGTATTCAGGGTTTTAACCAATCATTTCATTAAATTATTTCAAAATACGTATTTGTCTCCATTTCCATATCTTTCTTCCACTCATACTAGACTCCATTCTTAAATGATTGCTCTAGATTCTATATGATTCTACGTTCCACGTTGATCATATAGGTCAGTGGTATTAAAATTTTGGGCTGGACACCAAAACAAGGAGATGAAAACATTTCAACACGAGTAACAAATTGATTGTACGTTATTCTTCTTTCTATGTTATATAAATAATTCCTTTGTTTATTTCCCTTCATTCCTCCTCATTTATTGTTAGAATTATTTTTATTTATATTTATTACATATATTTCACTGCATTGGATTGATGTAGTGTTATGTTATTCTTTAATTGTAATAAAGCTATGCGATCAGTCTTATGATTTATGTAGCAGTTCATAGTGAAAAAAATTTGGGGTAAAATTCAAACATCTTTTCCTGTTGTCCCATTCAACTCTTCTTCTTCTTACGCTCATCCGCACCCAATAGTCCATAGGGCACTCCATCGAATGGTTCCAATCTTAAGTTGATCTTGAATTATATGAAGTGAATGCTGCAGGTATCAGTCCTGGGTAATATCAAACAAATATTACAGTGGAAAAAACTTTTATTTATTTTTAGCCCCCTGGAAGTCGAACCCAGGACCTTCAGCATGGTAGCCAACATTGGAAACCAGTACACTATAATTTAAGTTTTGTACTGAAATTTCTTGGTGGTACTGCATTTTATGTAATAAAAGAACTGGTATATAATTTTTTCCACATTTATTTTATTTGACTAGTGACTAGGTAACGATGTAGTTTCCGACATCATCAGACTGGTGATGGTGTCGATGATATCACCAGTCTAATAATGTCGGTAATAACGTAACCCAGTCAATACTCAAATAGAATAAAAGTGGGAAAATCTACATACTATATTTGTTTTATAACACTACGCTATGTATTCAGTTGCATGATTCTAAATGTGGTGCCAGACGAAATGGATGTATGTAAAATCTATCTCACGATTTTTTATTGATGTATAATGTTTCCCTCGTAAAATAAGTACACATGTACGTTTGCAGCATCCTCCATTTTCACAATGAAATCGTTAGATTTACATACAAAATAAACGTTAACGCTTCGATTCATCTTTCGCTTTTTTTGGTTTAATACCTTCTTATTCTGCGGAAGTGCCGTATGGTTAATCAGAAAGACATTTTTCACTTGGTGAAGTTTCCTCTTCCAGACTTCCCGTTTATATCTCCCTCGAGTTTAGATCAATTGATTGTACGACCTTTATATTACGTAATATGGTGAGGCCTGAATTCTCCTAGTAATGGGACACAATTATACCAGCCTCTTTCTTCGCTTTTCTACTTTTCCAATATCCCCTAAGTATTCCCTAAGACTCCCTTTGTGGATTCCGTGCTACATTATTTCTTACTTCGTGATGATAGTACGTGGAATAGTTTGTTTTAAGAAAAAAATATATATATACTTACGGTTATTTTTTAAATATTTATTGTTGATATTATGAGTTGTAGAATTTACGTAAATCACTACTGTTACTGCTATGCATCAGTTTTATTTAAGTACATGTGTGTACATGTGTGTATTAAAAAGTTCTGTATCTAGAATAAATAATTTAAAAAATGTTTATAGTCAACTGGTTAAATCAGAAGTATCTAAAATTGAAATGTTATATCCAGCTGTCCCCCCGATGCGCGATGGCAGCATCATAGCCAAATTTCTACATCTGTCAAAATTACAACTAACATACGAAAGTTATCCCACAACAATGCACATACTTATACATCTTTAAAAAAAATGCAATATGGATGTTCAATAATGGGCAGTTGCCTGGTTGAAATCTCTGGAATGGACGCTTCAACGATAGATGCTTCGTCTTTGTTGAGACATCTAGTAACAAATATTAATTCATCACACTTCGGATGAAAATTCTAGTGTCTGATAAGATAAATAATTCGAAGTTGTTAAAAAAAATAATTGATTTTTTATTAAATTTAAACTTCAATGATACTCTTTTTTTTAATATTTGACTTATGAATCACACTATGTTGATGAAGTTATTGTTTTATTAATTGATTCGGCAGTTACTTTGTGGATATCTATCCTATAAAATTTAGACTTGACTTCACGTACGGTGTTTGAAAATGATGCTGAACGCATCGAAACCTGTGTCATGATAGATTTTAAGAAACTGTGATATTTACTAAGCAAAATATGAATTAAAAATTAATTTATTGTTATTAGAAAGCCTAAGACATAAATTAATACACTACCTCTCTGATCTACACCCATTATCAAAAACTTACGTCAGTGTTTGATAATGTCCTAAGAAGACGAAACGCGTCACGTATTAAAATACACAGAATTCAACCAAATAAACCGTGTTTAATTTTGGATATATTACCCAACCTTTGCAAGTATTCTGTTTCTAAAACCACTTATGTCCGTATTGTTTCGACTGCTGCGTAAGTACCCTTATCTGGGTATAATCTCACTTTCCCGGTTATATCTTGCGTAGTTACCCTGTTACTCTCCAGAATGTTTACAAGTCCCGTTTCTCATATTCGCCACACCTGACAACTGCCGGAACAAACGACCTGCCCGCCTTGAATATACGAGTGTGTGGTCGGGGTTAGCGAATACGGCGATATAATGAGTCTGGCCGGAGCCGCCTCCTTGCTCGCGCTTTCCGCGATCCATCAAGGGGACCCACCCTCGGCCTCCGCTCGCGCGGGAATGCTCCTTTCGCGGCCCCTGCTCCGCCGAAATGAGTTGAATGGTGATTTCTCAGGAATCAGAGGAGTTTCCGACTTTATTTATTCAGCATACCGCCACTCCAGACTTTTCATTTAGATTTATGTACTACAAGGATCGTAGATCGCTCGCTCTCGTGTACCCGTATTTATAATAGTATCATTGCGAACGCTTTCAATCGCTAAGTAATGTATTCGTTTCTCGGTTTGGTAATGTAATACATATGTTTTATGTAGCATTATGTAATGTGATTTTTAAGTAAACAAATTAATATATTTTATTTCTTGGTGAAATATTATATATAATTACAGGGACAAGAAAATATATGTAAATAAAAAAATTGGTATTTTTAATACTGATATTTAATCGATTCGAAGAGACAGTTCATTATATTTGACGATTAAAAATATAAATTATCATTACCATCTTCATAAACATAATTGTAGTTTATGAAAATCAAACATGTAAATACATGTTCATGTATTAAGGTCACTCGCTAGAAACGAAAAAATAGCTGAAATTGCATCAATTTAACACAACAGTATTTCCTTTATAATCGCTTAAGAGGGTCATTGGTAATTTTTTCAACTTTTGGCTGAAAATCTAAATTTTTGCATTGTTTGTCGTGTAATAGTATAGTTTCTTGCATTTTAACTAAAGCTGACTGCAAACTTGTCACTTTCTGGTGCATTATTTCAAGTTCTCTGTCGGATTAGTGAACAATACTTTTGCTAGTCCTCCCAACTGAACTGTCACCTTTCTCAGATGAACAGATTATCTTGCGTACTGATTTAGTCAGTAACGTGCACAGATGCTAGGGTTGGCAGTAGACGTAGGTAGGAAGGTAAGCTGGTATTGCTTACTACGGTAGGTAGCAGAGGTAGGTAAGAAGGTAAGCTAGGTCTACTTAGTAAGGTAGGGTAGGTACTGGTTGCGTTTTTATATGTCACGCGGGTAAGTTAGGATAGACTCTGCTTTTCTACCTATATGAAATGCACGCCCCTGGATTTAATAATAATAATAATAAAAACCCTTATCCGCACCCCAATGGTGCATAGGGCACTGCTTCATACGAACGCAGTGTTATCTTGATCGTTTTACACATGAAGGAAAGGTGATCAGCCCTCCGCTTCAAGTACCAGTCCAGGGTAATATTGAATAAATATTATTGTGAAAAAACCACTTATATTTATTTGACCCCCCTGGGAATCGAACCCGGGACCTCCAGAACGGTAGCCGAGCGTGCTGACCATTACACTACGGAGGCGGACAAATTTGCTGGATTTAGTGCTTCATCAACTACGATCAAAGTCTCGATCGTGCTACATTTTCGTATAGTACCCACTTCTTATCATATGTTACAACACGATATGAACACGGTATACCTTTATTGACCTTTATATGTTCCATGATAAACTTTTACTGGTAACTGTAACAAATAACACATTACGCAAGATAAACATAAACATTCTTTTTAAATTGTAAATTAGAGAGTTGGCTTAAAAAACTGTTCAAATATTTCCTCTTCTCTTTCTCCCTATTACACTCCAAATAAGCCAGATGGGATAAAACGGAACGTAAAATTATTCTAAAGAACGTATTTAACAACTGGCTCACTCCTTTCAACAACGTCATATATCAAAAAACTTGATTTTTCAGGAGATCGTTTTTAAAGTTTAAAAATATAATCAAATGTATTAAAAAAAATATCAAACCATTTTTTAACTTTTTACTATGCAACAGATCTTTTTAGATAAAGCCTGAATGTTTTTTCTCCATTTGAAAAATATTTAGTATTTTGAAAAAAATAATTAAACAATACCTTTTCTTAAAAATGCAAAATCAACACTTTCTGCCCTGTAGCGGGTAAATATTAAGTTTAAAATATGCCTCTTTTGCTGGGATAAAGTACATTTTCGAAAACATGTACAACTGAAAATTGACGATTTTTGTTATATGACGTTGTTGAAAGGAGTGAGCGAACTGTCAAGCGATGTATTAGGATAAATAATCAGATTCGTTAAATATGCTCCTATTCCACATTCAAAGACTTTTACAACTTCTGTCAAAAATATCAACTCGTTCATTAATTTATTTTACATATTTGTTTACAGTTATCCCGTATTTGACGCGGAAAAAGTTTTAAAATGGCGGTTTGTTCCCCAAAAATATGTCGAGTAACACAATTGGCATATATGGATGTTAAATTAAATCCACGTTTCATGTTGCCAATTAAAAAACAGAAATACTAGCGACATCATACGTATGTTCTGTTATTTATTGTTTCGGCATTCACTTTGTGGTATGACATGATTGAATTACAAATAAAACACTCGTTTTTTACCACTTGAACGTTATATTTTGTTTCGAAAGCTACAAATGGTTTCATCTATATACCCAAGTGGTAAAAATCAGTTTTTTATTTGTAATTTACAGATATGTTATTGAAAAACGCGTAATGTTATCTTACAGCTACGCCTCCGTAGTGTAATGGTCATCGTGCTCAGATTCCTTACTGGAGGTTCCTGGTTCAATTCCCAGGGGGGGTCAAATAAATATGTGATTTTTTCACTCTAATATTTATTCAATATTACTCTAATCTGATACTCGAAGCGGAGAGCTGATCACCTTTCCTTCATATGTTAATGATCAAGATAACATTGCGTTTATATGATGTAGTGCCCTATGCACCATCGGGTTCGGATACGGGTTCGAAGAGAAGATAACTAAGCGGTAAATCAATTTGAGCACAAAATATTAATTTAAATTTGCAGTTAATTTTTATGTTCTGAAATTACCGTAGTCGGCAATTAATGTGCGTACCGTGAAATACACCGACGAAATGCATTCACGCTTGTACAGTGAGGTACTTCGACAAGTACTGGACTGTATGCTGTATGCATGTACGGGAACAGTCTGCGCACTAACGTGGACTAGGCTGAGCGGCAGTTTATCAGTGCTGCTGTTGTCGCCTTCATCAATTATATGAAATATAGCTACCGTCCGCAATCCGCACGAACTTTGTGCACGATAAATTACGAATATCAAACATGAAGCCGCCCAAACATAGGCAGACCACTACCCATTTTCTTTACAAACAAATTTTGTATAATCAATCAATATAGGGTAATTTGATTAATAGAGTAATTAATAGATTCATTTTATTGAGTTCTTTAACATACTATGAACATGTGGAGTGAATGTTTACAATTTTCTCGTAGAATTTTGATATTTTTACATACAATTTTTTGTGCTTATCTTCCATGTGAATTTACCACTTTATAAATACATTTATGCCTTTATTCTGAATATTTTAAAGTTAGGTTTAATGATGTTTTCTTGGTTTACATGGTACATATTATTTACTAGTTTGTTTGGTGAACATTTTTGGTAAATAAAAATGACTGATTATTTGTTTCTTTGCTTTTACCTTTGATATTATTACTCTTTTTATGTTCTTTCAGAACATAACAGTATTTCATTGTTAAATGGAGCGAAAGGCAATACAAAAGCCGTAAGTACTAAAACGGAGAAAAAAATATAAACGCGTTAATAAAACATGAAAATAAATTCTTCAGGCGAATTGAAAGGAGCTTTTTCACTAACCACTTTCCTCGATGGATATTCTTCTCTTTTCTATCATTCCCTATATTTCACCCTGATCCTATTAAAAAATCATCATATTTTTCTTGAGTATCACCCTTATCCTAGACGTCTAGACCCATGCATCAATAATAGCGAAAGCAGATTTCAACTAGATTTGGGTAGGATACCGAGGGTTAGATCCGGCCTAATATACCTGTACCCGTATTGTTTGTATAGAGTTTTCATTGCAAGGTCAAATACTAACAGGATTTTTGAATAATTATAATATCTTCTTCTTGAAGATTATACAACATGCATATTAAACCATATCCGCTCCCTAGGTGGAGTCCACAAACTGTCTCCAGGCTTTTCTGTCGGCTGCCAGCTCCCTTGCATCCTCCCAAGTCAGATCGCGTCCCGAAGTTCTGACGAGAACTGCCGACGAATTGTCAGCAGTGGTCGTCCTGGGCGGCGCGAACCTGATGCCTTGTAAAAAAGGCAAGCTTGATTAAGGCTCTCGGGAGGCATGCGGAGTACATGGCCAAGCCAACTGAATTGCCTTTTCTTGACGACAGTTGTGACCAAGATTTGCTGCGTCCTACGCTTTATCTCTTCGTTCCTTACAAAGTCAAACCGCCGCACGCCTAAAATTATATAATATATTATTTATATTGTTATATTATCACTATTCATATTATTATATAACATACATGTACATTATAGCTGTATTATTTATACAGAGTTTTCATTGTTAGGGTAGGATACTGAGGGTGAAAACCAGTCTAATGTATACCTGCATTGTTTATGTAGAGTTTTAAATAAAAATTCAAATACTAACATAATATACGAATACCGATAATTGTCTTCGTTTTCATCTACATTCATGTATGTACCACGGTTACATCTCCGAGAAATGCAGGTTGCACTTGATTGCCGGTCCGGCCTGCATCCTGCAGCGGCGATCCTAAAATGGCGACACAAGTGCAACGCGAATACCAGCGCAGACTACTTGACGCGGGAAATAATTGAGATTTCATCATGGCGACTGCGGCGGGTCAACGCCATCAACTCTATCGCCTCCTGTCCTGTGATGAGCCTGTTTATATATATACACCATAACACCATGCACTGCATAAAGGACACTGCAGATTGTAAATGATGGCAGGATGTATTGTACAGGATGCTCCGCACGTACACATTTTTTCTAAAGTAGTGTTTCTACCAAAAAATTCTTTGAAAATGTCAGTTACGACAGTTAGTCAGAGTGATCATATATAATATATTGCCCGTGTTAAAACCATTTTGAACAATGATTATAACATTGAAAAGATTTTTTTAATGTACATCAATGGTTATATTAAATGTTCTTATATTTAGATATTTAATTTGATTACGATTTAAGATTTATTTCCACTTAATCCTGTGATTCTTACCTTTTTTATTAGTTATGTTACACGTCAGTCTTTAAACACCATTAAAAAATTCAATGTTGAATGAACATTATTTCTTTCAACACTAAAAATAAACTTTCTTATTCTGTTTAAGGTTTTCAGGATCTCGTTTTTTTTTACTGTGTGAAACGGGGAACATTTTACACATTTGTTTATATTTTACTATAGTACAAATATTTTTTGTAGTTAATTTTTTTCTTCTTTTTGTTACAGGTAAGTTCCGTGGGATTGATTTTGATAAGGCTTTTTACATTTTAAAGGTATTTATATGAACAAATCTGTAAAATATACTTATAAACGCTGAAAAAATAAGCTTAATTTGGAGGAAGACATATCAATTACTTTATAACAGTTTTTTCGTATCAGTTATGTATCAGGATTTTACAATAGGTACGCTCGTTTGTCGTTCATTGCACTTTTAACTGCGGTATCCTGCAGCAATACGTCCATCATTTGAGGAGCAAAAACAGGATTAATTGCCTCACAAACTGGTCTCGAAGAGCAGAGCCTTAAACGTAATCAGTATCTGTAATTCAAAGATCTCTTGTTACTTGTAATAAATCATGATTTTTTTTAAACATTTATCTTATAATGTTGATTTTGATATAAAGAGTATACTCTATCTCCCTCTTCAACCTGTTTATATAAGTATGTAGATTTAAATCGCAGGTCATTTAAAATTCACGGAAAATTACTATAATGTGATATTTTTAAATTATGCGCTTACAAATCGTTTAAGGAACCCTTATAAAAGGATTTGTAGCGCGTTTATGTTAATTTTCAACTTATGTTTATTTTCCTAGAATTTTAAAGTCTGACTATCGAAATTAATTGCGGGTGGAATGCAGGCTTTTGAAAATATACGCTTTATATAATTCAATAATATTATCAGAATTTATTTTATTTATTTTTTTATGTATTATTTTACAAAAATGGTTGAGGAATTAGAAAATATGATGTTTATTATTATATGAATAATGCGTGTTATGAGTATGAATTAAAATTTAGATATTTATATCTTACAGTCACGAGAGATTAGTTTAATTCTTATTTGTTTGTCCATATTTGTTATTATACCAAAACTGGCTAATAAATTACGGAATTACTTTTTGAAACTGGGTACCTTATATTTGTATAAGGAAAGCCCCATTTTTTATTCGTTTTATTAAATTTAAATTCGCCATGTGATCATTAAATTATTTTCATTTTATTCCTCATATTACCCAAGAGTATTACCAGAACTACCCTTGTAAAATAAAAATAACGACCCTTGTAAAATAATTTATAAATCGTTATTTTCAAAATAAATCATCTCAAGGGCGCTTAACAACTTAATACTAGGGATTTTAATATTTTAGTACGTGATTTCAAATTTTCGTTATTTTACTTTTTATTTTTAAAACACAATGTTTTAACCTTTCAGCATGTATTACCTGAACTGATTTATTAAGTGTAATTCTCGTACATCTAATTGAAAACGTAAAACGATGTTTTACAGTTATAGGATTTATAAGTAAAAGTTTTTAGATGATTGATGGTTCACAAATCTGGATTATGTCCACTAAGGGGTTATTTTTTTGTATATTTACGATAAATAAAATAACTGTTCAGATTATAAGCTACATTAAAAAGTGAAAGTCATGTTTTCAGGCGGGACACAAGTACGTAAATATAATCCAGGATTCGGACTTTGCAAATAAATAAAAATAGTCTTCTTATCAAAGCTTTTCTTAATCCAACATAGATGGCTGTTGTGATCTCATATGCACTGTCACGAGATTGATCAATATACATATCTAGGAGTTACAAAATTTTTAGTAGTGTGGTTGTCAATCATGGCTAGAACTTGTGAATTTTGCAGTTAATGGTATATCGTAAGCCCTGTAAATGCCCAGGCTTCCATATTCTTCTTCATCTGTGTTGAGATGTCAAAAATACTATTCCTAACTCGTATTCTGTTAAATGTCAGTTACGATAGTTACGATAATTTTCTAATGATATGCGAACAACTTTCTACCTTTTTTGACATCAAGCTATGTTTTGCTTAATGGCAAAGCACGACTTGATGTAAAACCAGCTACCTTTATTTGATATCAGCTCGTTTTGTCTCGAAATACTTCTTACTGTACCCTCACCCGCACTCTGCACAGAAAAGGGAAAAGCAAATGCCACGTGAAAGGGAAAATTCTGCCGCACCCTTCCCTAATCGTGTTTGGTTAGCGCCCAAAGGGTTCCGCGATCGGCTCTGAATGCGACCCCGTTTCAATTTACAGACATCAAACGTATTTTTAAGCACTCCGTGTTCTTCTCGCGGTTCCGAATATCGTCTTCCACCCGAACGAGCGTATTTAATGTGCGCCTAACCATATGCTTAAACGTAATTAAATTTATTCAAAATCTCGAGTTGACATTATACAGACTTTTCCGATACCAACTTTAAACGTGTACAAAGCAAAGAATATTTTATTTACAACATTTTGAGTGTGTCCAAATACTTGTTCACAAATATCCAATTATAGGATTATCTCTAATTATAGGAGTTATTTTTCATATGCCCAGTTTTCCACAGTTTCAAATGCCCCATTTTCATATTTTCATAAATGCCCGGACATATTCTTCTTCATATCAATAATGAGTAGAATCGGTGAATGTTACACGTGCGTAAAATGATCACTTAAACCAGCCTATATAGGTCGTCAGCCCCGTAAATGCCCAGACTTCCCATATTCTTCTCCATCTTTGATGAGATATAAAAAAAAATACGAATATTTTATTTAGTTATTTTAACTTCACGTACAGAAACAACAATATGTACATCGGCGGGCTTATTGCTAAGAAGCAAGAACTTCAAACCAACCAAAAATATAAATAGATAAGGGAAAGAAATATTTATGTAAAAACAACTTAACGCATTCTGTCATATATTAGACATAAATTATCGACGCGGAAAATGATGTGGAATGCACCGAACGCGTGTCACAATAGATTTTTAGAAATAGTGGTGTTTACCAAGTAAAACTTAAATTCGAAATGGATAGATTTTACCACAAAGTGACTGCCGTATCAATTAATGAAAATAAATTATCAGAGCTATTATCAAATAGAATACGTAACAGGTGATGAGGGAAATGGAAAACACGAGATTTGACTGTCGTTAAATTGACTTTGATTTGATTATATATTTATATGTAGGGACAATTTTTGTGCCTGTTTACTACTTCAGATTTTTCAATAAAAAGTTTTTTAAAAGATTATTTTTATTTATTACAAGAAATATTTATGGTATTTCACAACATTTTTTTATCAAATTGTAACCGCTTTTAAGAAATTCCAAGTGATACTTTTTTTCCTGTAATATTTAATTTCAATCAATTATTTTTTTCTATTTTTTTTGAAAATATTATATTATATTACATTACATTTCTATACTTTATCAAATGATCTTAATGTCACGATTGGATTTTTGTTAACTTTATTAGTAACAACGTATTACTGAAAACTTTTATAAGAAATCAATTCACTTCAACTAATCCATCTTCAAAAACAGTACATTTTTTTTTTTTTTTTTTTTTTTTTATTCATTTAATATATTTACATTTTTATTTATAACATAATAACATTTGAATCATTTATACATATGTAGAACTTTTATATTTCGATTCGCTGTGCCTCTCCATAAAAGAGTCTGTGCTCTTGTGCTTGGAAAGGGACTTACACTCGTGGTTTAATGTTATATAATAAAAGATATAATAGTTTTTTTAATATATTTTTTTAAAGATTTAAATGTATAGAGCTTTAATTTTTTTCTTGAGGATTTTTATATCATCTATTTTTTTATTTCTTTAGGGAGTTTATTGAAATGTTTGATTGCCAAATATTTGAAGTTTTGCTGAAATTGCTTGGTGTTGCATTTTGGAATAGAAAAATCGTTTGAGAATCTCGATGATAAATTCTTTGTTAAATTTAAATAGTTGTCACCCTTTAGTATTTGAAAAACTGCGGTTTTTTTATAAACATTGTATTAAAAAAGTATTAAATCTTATATTTCCCTTAAATTTTCTGTTAAAAAAACACATTATATTTACCGTTATATTTTACACTGTGAGTGTGTTATCGTGCATAAGCAGATACATGTTACATATCTCTCACTCCTTTCAAGAACGTCATAAATCAAAAATCGTCAATTTTCAATTGTGCATGTTTTTGGAATGCCCAGAAAATGCACTTTATCCCAGTAAAAGAGGCATAATTTTAACTTAATATTTACCCGCTACAGGGCAGAAAGTGTGGTTTTTGCATTTTGAAGAAAATGTATTGTTTAATTATTTTTTGAAATATACTAAATATTTTTCAAATGGAGAAAAAACCTTCAGGTTTTACCTAAAGAGATCTGTTACCCAGTAAATAGTTCAATAAGTGGCTTGATATTTATTTTTAATACATTGTATTATATTTTGAAACTTTAAAAACGTTCTCCTGAAAAATCAGGTTTTTTGATTTATGACGTTCTTGAAAGGAGTGAGCGATATGTATAAACGTTTGTTTATTTTCAGTAGTGAAATTTATGCAAACCCGGCCCAAAACATTTCATTCGGAATACGCCGCGTGTCGATAAAATTGAATATTAAATATATTACCCTCAGGTTCACTGAATACATTGATTTTATTTGCCACACATTTACATTATCAATTAAAATAGGACTAATATTCATTCGATTTACTATTTTCGGCAGATTTTTTTTAATACTAAAAGTATTATTTACTTATCCATATCCGCTCCCTTTATGAAGCATATGGAGTCCACTAACTGCCTTCAAGCTCTTCTGTTGGCTGCCAGATCATTTGTATCCTTTTAAGACAGGTCCGCGTCCCGGAGTTCAGTCAAGATCTGCCGACGAATTGTCAGCAGTGGACGTCCTGGGCGGCGGGAACCTATTACATTGTAAAAGAGGCAAACTTGAATGAGGTTCTCGGGATGCTTGTTAAGTACGTGGAAAGTTTGTATTAATCATGTGAAAATATATATTTATAGTCATTAAAAGTTCCTGAATTGCTGTATTAATTTTTAAGTTTTTTATTTGTCTTTTTAATTTTATTATACAATGAATTTCAGTTAAAAACTCATGCTGTCATTAAAGGAGAAAAAAATATTTTTATCCTACGAATGATATGTCAATATGAAAAATTCACTGTTTGATATATCGCTCACTCCTTTCAAGAACGTCATAAATCAAAATTCGTCAATTTTCAGTTGGGCATGTTTTCGGAATGCCCGAAAAATTTACTTTATCCCAGCAGAAGTGGCATATTTTTAACTTACGCCACAGGGCAGAAAGTGTTGTTTTTGCATTTTGAAGAAAAGGTATTGTTTAATTATTTTTTAAAATAAACTAAATATTTTTCAAATGGAGAAACAACCTTCAGGTTTTACTTAAAAAGATCTGTTGCACAGTAAAAAGTTCAGTAAGTGGCTTGATATTTATTTTTAATACATTGTATTATATTTTTAAACTTTAAATACGTTCTCCTGAAAAATCGAGTTTTTTGATTTATGACGTTCTTGAAAGGGTGAGCGATATATAATATCATAATTTTTTTTCAATGATTAATTTATTTATACAATTTCATTAATTGACTCAGCAGTTACTGAATATCTACGTAATATTTACCCATTTTAAAATTTAATTTGACTTGGTAAATACCAAAATTAACACTTAACTTCTATATGTTTATATGGTGTTCGAAAGGGATTTTAAGAAATATTTATGAAATTATTCAATTATTATTAAATATATTTCACCCAGTGAACGGATATTTCTGTTAAATTTACCTTAGGTTTTTTTTTAACGCTTCATCTCGAGTTGAAATTTAACTTTTTGGTAAAATCCAAATATACCATTTTTATTTTATTATTATAATTTTTCTTAATTTTTCTTGGTAAATGCTACTATTTCTAAAAATCTATTAAGACACATTTCGATACATTCTGCATTATTTTCAAACACCAAAAAAAGATGCGGAGTGCATCGGCATGCAAACAAGTGACAATAGATTTTAAGAAAAAGTGGTATTCACCAAGTAAAACTTGAAGTCTTTATTTGAGTAGACAAAAATAAGAAGCATTAGTTTCGACTGACCCCCGTATAAAGGTACATTTTAAATATTTTTTATTTTTATCACCCTTTACTACAGGCGAAATTGAAGTGATGCAATTTTTTTTTAAATTTCAATTCGTCTGTGCCGATTTTAATTTAGGTTTTGTAATAGGTACGTTGATTTCGATCAAATAATACATATATTACTTATAGAGTTGCAACCGCTTGTTAGTCGCGACACGTAATTATTGTCCTGTCAATTATTGAAACCTGGCTATGTTCGAGGCTTAATTCCTCGTTATATAAATAGACAATGCAACGTTAATATTTAATTGAGCAACGCCATTAACAATGGGATTTAGATTGGTTTGCTAAAATAATTGCACCACTGATGACAAAATATTTTATTAATACTCACCACATATTTTTCTTCCTTTCAATAATACATCCGTTCCGTTCAGAGCCATTATGTTAAATTTTTGAGTAATCAAAAATTAAACAAGGTTATTGGATTGAATTCTACCGTTATTTACATATATATATAATGACAATATGTGACGCGTTTCATCTTATTAAGACATTCTCAAACCGTAATGAGTTTGATAATATCTTAATAAGACTAAACGCGTCACATATTTTCCTTATATACTATATATGTAAATAAAAGTAGAATTCAATCCAGAAACCTCGTATAATTTTGTAATGTAAATTAAAGTTGAATTCAATCCAATAATCTTATTTATTTTTGGATAAATTACCCAACAATTAAAAATGGAATTCTACCAACTGTCTGCAGTTACAATAAATAAGCCATTATATCAGTTTAAAATCTGCGTTACAAAAGCATAATATCTAGTAAAACATATTGTACTGCTTAAAAAGTATTCACTAACAAATAATAAAAATAAATTTATACAATTTTGTTCAGTAGATATTATTTATTTTTAATTATATCCACGTTGGTTTTTTTTTTTTTTTTTTTAAATAAGTGTGTATACGTGTTCTTTTGTGGCTTCAATACACCAACAACAACACCAAAAAAGTTTTTTAGAAATTGTTTTTTTTAAACCATTGCAATGCATTGACGGTGATTTACGCGACATAAAAGAGCTTCGTGGACATTCGTCCCATGATTTTTCAATTATTTTAGATACTTTCATAATGTTGTGTTTCCTCTACATTCCGTCGAATTAATTTTTTTTTAAATTTATGGAAAACCAACAGAATATTTAACATAAATAACGTAATATAATAAAATTCGAAAAATTACATTCCAATTAGAGGTTTTCACTTAATTAATCTAAAAATAAAAATTAACATGTCCATAAAAGTATAACTATGTAATAAACTTACATTACATGCTTTTATAAAATAATAGAAATTTTCTTTATCAACATGTCAAATAGACATCAACAATATTGTCTATTTCATTTAACATACCTACAAATAATTCTCACATTAGTTTTTTTTTTATCACATTCCTCTTTATGTACATATGTATATAAAAAACTGTACTTTATGTATATAAAAAAAACTAAATGGCTGTAATCTGGAATGGTTGATAAATGAAGATAATTTGCAACATTTTGAGTGTGTCCAAATACTTGTTCACAAAATCTGGATTATCACCAATTACAGGAGTTATTTTCATATTATTATTTTTTTTATTCTTCTTCATCTTTGATGAGATGTCAGAAGATAATTTGAACTCGGCGTTATTTTCGTAAAATCTAATCTCGAGCTTTAAAAAGTTTCTATCCTAATGTCGAATGTTGCGTCACTGTATTTTTCATCCCGCAACGCTCTGTGTTTACTACTTAAACTTTTTTCTGAAGTCGAGTACAGAGACATTTTCCGAGGGATGAACGCAGCTAACGGGGTGTAAATATCGTGTGTCGTTCCCCTTGCCTTCCTACCCCCTTCCCCCTCCCCCGCGTTCCGGCCAGTCCCCACCCACCTGTTTGCAGCTCATCCCCCTCCCCTCACTCCTCCCTCGTCCCTCGCCGCCGCCCAACCCAGTGGCCAACTCGCCGCCCTACCTCCGTTTTGTTTGGTTTTAGTGCTTTATCGTATTATCTAATACATTTATATATATATATATATATATATATATATATATATATATATATATATATATATATATATATATATATATATATATATATATATATATATATATATATATATATATATATGTATATATATGTATATATATATATATATATATATATATATATATATATATATATATATATATATATATATATATATATATATATATATATATATATATATATATATATATATATATATATATATATATATATATATGTATATATATATATATATATATATATATATATACATATATATACATATATATATATATATATATATATATATATATATATATATATATATATATATATATATATATATATGTATATATATATATATATATATAGTGGTTCCAGCAGGTAATAATAGAATTGCGCTGAAAAACAAGTGCGTACTAAAGCAATGATCAATATGTATCTAAGACCTCTCTTCAACTGTGAACAGCACTGTAATAATAGCAAAGTCCACAGGCTGAAAAATAAAGAAAACAAAACTTATAATTTTTTATGGTGATTTTAAAACAAAGTTACATTTTAATTATAAAGTTGAACTTCAAAAAAGGGACCATAGTACAAATGACACTATTATATTTCATAAACAAATATTATTATAATTAATTCCGGCTATTTAATGGCCATTCTAATCCTATATATATATATATATATATATATATATATATATATATATATATATATATATATATATATATATGTATATATATATATATATATATTTATATATATATATATATATATATATATATATATATATATATATAGATATATATATATATATATATATATATATATATATATATATATATATATATATATATATATATATATAATATATATATATATATATATATATATATATATATATATATATATATATATATATATATATATTATATATATATATATATATTATATAAAAGTTAACTAAGTTAACTAACTAAGTATTATAAGTTGCTAAAACATACAAAGTTGTCCGGTGCCTCAACTCTGAAAGACCTTAGTCCTGTGTTAAGTTGGGTCAGTGCCAAATAAAATCAAAGGTGATTGTATATTTATTTGTTTATCGAATTTCTTGTATAAAATCTATGCATATTGGCGGGCTTATTGTTAAGGGCAATATCTATCAACCAACCAAAATAAATAAATAATGAAATAAATTAATAAATAATTAGTATAAGATTGAAAAATCAATAACATATTAAGACCTCCCTGGGAATCGAACTGGGACCTCCTGGGTTTAGACGCTCTACAGAGACCGTCACACATCAACAGAACTGCCAGCAATAGTAGCACAACTAATTTTATAAAAAAAAAATTAAAAAAAAATTTACTACCGCAGACTATAAATTAGATTAACCGTCGATATTTTAATGAAGTAATTTGATCAACAATTAATTAACAATGTCATTAAAATAGTTATGCCAAAAAGGCAGTTACGCATTCTATTAATTTTCGCATGACAAACCACAGTTACATTATCATGTCAATAGGGCGTTCCTAAATAATGTGACAGCCGATAAATAACCCACCCTTCCGTAATTCGCGATAACCAGATACACGCTTCCGCAGGTAGCGGTGGAATAATGGGCAGGTACATAGCACCGCCTATTGTGTTCAGTTCCGATAACTATTGGGATGACATGATCTCCACAGCGCGTCTAGCCAAGGTGGACCCTCGTCCACCAGGCACCCTTTAATAGTTCTAGGTATACAGGTACGTAATTTTTACCGGTTGACTGTAAAAGTAGTTAATTTAACTGTAAAACAAATAAATAAAGACCCTCTATATTCATTTTTCATTAAAAATTTTACTTAGTGAATACCACTATTTCTTAAAATCCATTGTGACACGTGTTTCGGCGCATTCAGCATCATTTTTCATGTTCAAATGAGTATTACCACAAAGTGACTGCCGAATCAATAAATGAAACACTCCATATAATTTATCGTTCACTTGGTGCGTAATACCACCTAGAAAAACACTTTTTAGTGACAACCGGTTTCGGAATAATCATTCAATCATCAGGACAAATGGAGACTATAGTGAAATTGTTACAGTCTGACATTTATACAAAACTAAAATTTAAAAGAGAGAGAAAAGACAATAGAACCACAATTGAATAGATCGTTTGTCATAAATTTTTCATCTGTATGTGCAAATATTCAGTATATGGAGGAAGAACAAGATGAATACAGAAACGTGTTAAAAATTGTTTATGGTACAAATATGAAAATATAATCGCTCTGTCATATACCTTTTTCACTTGAGGTTTTAATAACAGTGATTAGTTAAATATTAAATATCGTCATGTATTTATTTGACAGTCACTTTGTGGTAAAATTTGTCAAAATTTCATTTAAGTTTCACGCAGTAAATACCACTATTTCTTAAAATCTATTATGACACGTATTTCGGTGCATTCCGTATCATTTTCCATCACTGTATGTGAAGCTAATTATAAATGTTAGATATTCTTTTTTGACATCTCACCAAAGATGAAGAAGAACATGGAAGTCTGGGCATGTACGGGGCTGACGACCGTCATAGGCTGGTTTAAGTGATCACTTTACACGCGTGTAACATTTACGAATTCTACCCATTATTGACAACCACACTACTCAAATTCTTGGAAGTTCTATATATATGATCCAATTTCGAGACATTGTACTTAATTATTATTTTATAATTTTGGAACGCCTTTGGCTTTCAACCTTTCTTTCATACTTATATAAACATTAAAGAATTTTTCTAATGAAAATAAAACAATAGTCTTTAAAAGATATTCATATTACGTCCAATTTACAAGCATACACATTACATAATGTGGCCAGCAGAGTGGCTGCGTTCAGATAACGACATTATCTATTGTCACGTGTGTCCCCGTGACGGGGAGAGGGAGGAGGGTGCAGGGGAGGGGTAAACCCTCTGCAAACTGTGCCACCCTGGCGGCATATTGCCGGTCCCGAACGAGCCACCCTCAGTTCCTGACCCAAAATCACGGTTCCGGGCAGTATTTGTTTGAAAAATGGGATCAACCCTTTTAAAGAAAGAGTTTAAAAAGAAAATTTAGGAAAATCGAAAGACAACAGACCCTAAACGCACGCATAAAAAGACTATTAAGTTGGGAGGGTAAATAACTAACGTGGAATTGCTATAACGTAATTATGTTTTAATGTAAAAAAATATATGACTCACAGTTCATTTTCTTGAACCGTAATATCATGGAATGACAACAATTATCATTCATATTCTTCAATGATATTCATACAAAATTAGTTCAATGTAACTAAACGCTGATGACATACCACGTTGTGAGTTTAAACATACTTCAATACGAGTATAAAAAAAATAAAGTAAAATTTACTCAAAGAAATATGAAATAACAAAGTGAATAATTGAACAAGAGTTGAACAAGAGTATATATATATATATATATATATATATGTATATATATGTTTATATATATATATATATATATATATATATATATATATATATATATATATATATTTATATATATGTATATATATATATATATATATATATATATATATATATATATATATATATATATATATATATGTATATATATATATATATATATATTGTATATATATATAAACGAGCACTTCTCTAAATTAATAAACAGTGCCTTGACAAACCCTTTCAAAATATGTTTATTTTTAACATCTTAATAAAGATGAAGAAGAATATAGAAGTCTGGGCATCTACGGGGCTGACGAGCGTCATGGGCTGGTGTAACATACACACGTGTAACATTCACCAATTTTACCCATTATTGACAACCACGCTACTCAAATTCTTGGAAGTTCTATATATATTATCCAATTACGAAACATTGTTTTTGAATCACTAGAATTTCACTAGAGACATCTATTGGTAAGATGAAAAGAAGCTTTTTTCCTATTATGTTTATTTTTAAAATAACGGAATTAAAGGCACGGCTGCACGGCTGGGCCTCAGACGTGTACTTATTTTATTTTTTATACATGCTCTACTTTTTTTCATTTGCTTATTTTGTTACAGAAAAAAAAACACATTTTGATTTATTGACATTTCATTCCTATTTTATAACGCTGTGACTCTCCAAAAAGGAGACTAAGCTCTTGTGCTTTGAGATGGAATAACACTGAATATATATTGATTTCTGAAAATACCCATAATGAAGTAGAAAGAAAACGCATTTTTGAGTTTTGTTTATTAAAATTTATTTCCATGAAATACGTTCGACAGAATTAGAAACTCAGATATAAGAAAAATCTGCGATGTTGAAGATGTTGTGCGACGGGGAAGAGAAAGAAGACGTTTCTGGAGAGATCATGTGGGAAGAGCGAGTTCGGATCGAGTGGTGAGGGTGGCAGCGGACAGCAGCATAGGCGGGATCAGACCCCCAGGAAGACCACCTAAACGATGGAAAGATAGCTGGTCTTCCACCTCCCAGGAGCGACCCGAGAATGACAGGACCTAGTCCTAAAAGAAAAAGAAGAAGAAGAAGAAATACGTTCCTTATTATTGAGTCTTTCATCTAATCTTCTTTATTTTCCCCGATAACTTTACGTAATTATAATAATAATAATAAAACCCTCATCTGCACCCCAATGGTGCATAGGGCACTGTGTCATATAAACGCAGTGTTATCTTGATCGTTTACACATGAAGGAAAGGTGATCAGCCCTCTCCGCTTCAGGTACCAGTCCATGGTAATATTGAATAAATATTACAGTGAAAAAATCACTTATATTTATTTTACCCCCCTCGGGAATCGAACCCGAGACCTCCAGAACGGTAGCCGAGCGTGCTGACCATTACACTACGGAGGCGGATGACTTCGCATATTACATCTTGCTCTAAAAAGCTTTTTGTTGTTTCTTAGCGAGCATCTAATTAGTTCTACGGATGTGTACCTTCTAACTTCTAGCGCGGAATACTGTTAATCCTCCCAGACGAAAGAAATAATTTAATAACAAACGAGGTGAATGAAACTCTTTTGCGTATTTTTAACCCCGTTTCAACTAGAATTCATTTGAAAGTTCATGAACTCTTGTTTTTTTTCGAAACAAGATTTATTCAAATTAAATATCGTATTTCGTTAATGACTTATTGAATCTTTTGTTAGAACACTTTATTTTTTCGCTTTATGTAAATAATCGAAACAATTGTTTAAGAAAGTTCATTATGTGAACCCATTAATTGAGATGGATGAAATTTACCATTGAATAAATCAAGCAAATTTAAGTGTTTTTCAATTATAGCTTAATTGTCGCTAATTATCGCTATTAACATTGTAAAAAAACGAATAGTAAATACGTGTTATACGAATCAGTAAGAAACTTGAGAAACAAAAATGTAATTAAAATAATTTTCTCAAATCAATGCCTTTCGTGGTTATGCCAATGATTTCAATTATTTAAACTCTTGTTCAATTATTCACTTTGTTATTTCATATTTCTTTGAGTAAATTTTACTTTATTTTTTTTATACTCGTATTGAAGTATGTTTAAACTCAGAACGTGGTATGTCATCAGCGTTTAGTTACATTGAACTAATTTTGTATGAATATCATTGAAGAATATGAATGATATTTGTTGTCATTCCATGATATTACGGTTCAAGAAAATGAACTGTGAGTCATATATTTTTTTACATTAAAACATAACAACGTTATAGCAATTCCACGTTAGTTATTTACCCTCCCAACTTAATAGTCTTTTTATGCGTGCGTTTAGGGTCTGTTGTCTTTCGATTTTCCTAAATTTTCTTTTTAAACTCTTTCTTTAAAAGGGTTGATCCCATTTTTCAAACAAATACTGCCCGGAACCGTGATTTTGGGTCAGGAACTGAGGGTGGCTCGTTCGGGACCGGCAATATGCCGCCAGGGTGGCACAGTTTGCAGAGGGTTTACCCCTCCCCTGCACCCTCCTCCCTCTCCCCGTCACGGGGACACACGTGACAATAGATAATGTCGTTATCTGAACGCAGCCACTCTGCTGGCCACATTATGTAATGTGTATGCTTGTAAATTGGACGTAATATGAACATCTTTTAAAGACTATTGTTTTATTTTCATTAGAAAAATTCTTTAATATTTATGTAAGTATGAAAGAAAGGTTGAAAGCCAAAGGCGTTCAAAAATTATAAAATAATAATTAAGTACAATGTCTCGAAATTGGATCATATATATAGAACTTCCAAGAATTTGAGTAGTGTGGTTGTCAATAATGGGTAGAATTCGTAAATGTTACACGCGTGTAAAGTGATCACTTAAACCAGCCTATGACGGTCGTCAGCCCCGTACATGCCCAGACTTCCATGTTCTTCATCTTTGATGAGATGTCAAAAAAGAATATCTAACATTTATAATTAGCTTCACATACAGTGATGGAAAATGATACGGAATGCACCGAAATACGTGTCATAATAGATTTTGAGAAATAGTGGTATTTACTGCGTAAAACTTAAATGAAATTTTGACAGATTTTACCACAAAGTGACTGTCAAATAAATACATGACGATATTTAATATTTAACTAATCACTGTTATTAAAGCCTCAAGTGAAAAAGGTATATGACAGAGCGATTATATTTTCATATTTGTACCATAAACAATTTTTAACACGTTTCTGTATTCATCTTGTTCTTCCTCCATATACTGAATATTTGCACATACCGATGAAAAATTTATGACAAACGATCTATTCAATTGTGGTTCTTTTGTCTTTTCTCTCTCTTTTAAATTTTAGTTTTGTATAAATGTCAGACTGTAACAATTTCACTATAGTCTACATTTGTCCTGATGATTGAATGATTATTCCGAAACCGGTAGTCACTAAAAAGTGTTTTTCTAGGTGGTATTACACACCAAGTGAACGATAAATTATATGGAGTGTTTCATTTATTGATTCGGCAGTCACTTTGTGGTAATACTCATTTGAACATGAAAAATGATGCTGAATGCACCGAAACACGTGTCACAATGGATTTTAAGAAATAGTGGTATTCACTAAGTAAAAATTTTATTGAAAAATGGATATGGAGGGTCTTTATTTATTTGTTTTACAGTTAAATTAACTACTTTTACCGTCAACCGGTAAAAATTACGTACCTGTATACCTACAACTATTAAAGGGTGCCTGGTGGACAAGGGTCCACCTTGGCTAGACGCGCTGTGGAGATCATGTCATCCCGATAGTTATCGGAACTGAACACAATAGGCGGTGCTATGTACCTGCCCATTATTCCACCGCTACCTGCGGAAGCGTGTATCTGGTTATCGCGAATTACGGAAGGGTGGGTTATTTATCGGCTGTCACATTATTTAGGAACGCCCTATTGACATGATAATGTAACTGTGGTTTGTCATGCGAAAATTAATAGAATGCGTAACTGCCTTTTGGCATAACTATTTTAATGACATTGTTAATTAATTGTTGATCAAATTACTTCATTAAAATATCGACGGTTAATCTAATTTATAGTCTGCGGTAGTAAATTTATTATTTTTTTTAATAAAATTAGTTGTGCTACTATTGCTGGCAGTTCTGTTGATGTGTGACGGTCTCTGTAGAGCGTCTAAACCCAGGAGGTCCCAGTTCGATTCCCAGGGAGGTCCAAACATGTTATTGATTTTTCAATCTTATATTAATTAGATATTAATTTATTTCATTTTTTATTTATTTTGGTTGGTTGATAAATATTGCCCTTAACAATAAGCCCGCCAATATGCATAGATTTTATACAAGAAATTCGATAAACAAATAAATATCTCATACAATCACCTTTGATTTTATTTGGCACTGTCCCAACTTAACACAGGACTAAGGTCTTTCAGAGTTGAGGCACCGGACAACTTTGTTTTATGTTTTAGCATTAATAAAGCACAGTAAGGGACATTTTTTTTGTCGTAGGTTTTTTGCATTTTTGGACTAAGTAGAGTCTACTTAGTCCATAAATGTAAAAAAAAACCTACTACAAAAAAATGTCCCTTACTGTGTTTTAAATTTGGACAGCAGAGTATCGGGGCGCAAATTGAATAATGCTACTTGTTAAAAGCACTTTCAGCCAAACATGTGGTTTGAAACATCGCATCGGCTGAAAGTGCTATTATCAAACCGCGCAATAATCTAATAAATTCATCACTATCGAAACAGCCCCAAAATTTTCGAGAATATAAGAAGGATATTTTAGCATACGTATCTACATATGTTAAGCATATCTTCTTATATTCAAATTATGCTTAGCAAATAGACAAATTATTACATTTATTATGTTGTTTTTATATCTGTCACTTAGAACGAAACGCAGAATTCAACTAGCAAAATAAAATATTTTATAATTCTAATATATTACGTGCAAAAGTATATTTGCTTCGAATGTAATTCCCTCTTTGCGGAAATAATCCGTTTGAAAATGGAAGTCCATCGTGCATAAATAATGATGTAGCCATTATAAATTTCGATCGTTTATAGGTAGGCATTCGTTTGTACATAACATCCATTGGTAAAAATTTTAACAGGACAGTGAATATAAAATTAAAACCATTTCTTTTAGTGTTTTCTTTAAAATTGAAAAAGGGTTAATGTCTTACAACAACCCACGATCTACATAGATAAATCCTTTATAATAACATCCTTTTAATAAATTACACAAATTACCAACATGAATATAATGAGCGTTTACATCGCTTGTACGAAAAAAAAGTTGTCTAAAATAAAGAGATTCGTGTCGAGAAATAAGCCTTTATGGGTGAATCATCGTAAATTTCATCCTCAAATATAAAGGTTATTCATTATATGGTCGTTGAATTCATATCTTTTAATATTTTACAATATTTTTCTTTTTAATTTGTTATTTATTCATTCGCTGTTTTTTCGCCTTCTCTAAATGTTTCTACAACATTTATTACATTGAAATTTATGATTATAATTTTCCATAGAAAAAGTATGTTATGATATAAAACAATAATACAAATCATAAAATAAAAGAAAAATTTGAGCATCCAACATGTCGTCAAGAAGTGTTTAATTTTTTTTTCATGTATGTTAAAAAAACGAATCTGAAGATACGTTTATTTTCTGTTATTATTGTCTCGAAAAATATATTTATCCCTTCATATAACGAGATTATAGCTCATCGTCATGTTTTGCGTAATAAAGACAAAACAAAGCAACGGATAAATAATGAAGAGTTAATACTGTGATAATTGGAAAATAGTTTTTTTTCGATTTATTTTCTTTTTTGTGTATATTTTGTAAAAATAGATAATAATAAAAAAAAACGCATGTAAAAAGAACTCCACCGACAAGACAAAAAGGTGGCTTGGTGGATCTCTGCAAAAAATAACATGTCAATTATGTTTATTCATTTATAAATTAATGTTTATATTCTGTATGTATGTATATATGTCCGCCTCCGTAGTGCAGGGGGGTTAAATAAATATAAGTGATTTTTTCACTATAATATTTATTCAATATTACCCTGGACTGGTACCTGAAGCGGAGGGCTGATCACCTTTCCTTCGTGTGTTAACGATCAAGATAACACTGTGTTTATATAATGCAGTGCCCTATGCACCATTGGGGTGCGGATAAGGGTTTGAATTGAATATATTTAACAAACAGATAAATAAAATTTAAAAAATGTATAAAACAGTGTTTTATAAAGTACACGTTATGTACATTATTATATCACACAATATATTTTTTGCGCTGTACAACAAATTATAATTTCCAATACATACTCGTTCCTAGGAAATTGAGTTACTTTTTCAGTTATTCTTAAAATTCGATATAGGTACTAGATGTTTATTTGGAATGATGCCAGTGTTTCAACGAAGCTTTTGTATACAATGGTAATACAATACTATACAATTTGTCGAATACGGACCTTTCTTCGGTCCCATAATTTTACATTAAAAGCATATTTTTACGCACAATACTCGCCCCCCTGACTAAAAGATTTATTGCCCTGGTGGTATTTTTGGGCCGTTTACAAAACAGTAGGTCTTTGCGGTGTATTGTATGACCAATCTGTAAGTGTTGCGATTCTCATAATTTCATTTTATTTTAGGTTTTATTTGTGTTTTTTGTTTGACTTTTATATTTAGCTTTGGAAAATTTATTTCTCTGTTTAATCTGACTTCTCGCATTAAATGAAGGTTACGCCCCGCGAGCGCGGATTTATTAAATTTTATTTATTTATTTATTTTTATGTAATCATTCACATAATTGCAAATTACAATAACGTACCCGCACTGAGTTTAACAGAGGATACATTTTACAGAATTTATTTATAAAATTATATGAAAGAAAATTGTTTATGACATGCAATCAAATACGCATGGCCAAATGATGCGTTCTCTTTCAGATCTACCCACTTCCATTATTTATTTATGGATACCTCTTTTTATTTCATAATTAGTATTTTTAACGACTTTATGGATAGTGGAAGCAGCTTGTACAACTTTCTTGCATAGTGATTAAATAAAATAAAATAACCAAAAAAGCTATGCATTATTCAAAATAGATGTTATTTTTTTAATTAGAAATAAATATTATTAATAAATACATATTAGCCTTATGAATTTATAATCCATATATTTATGCCAATTCTTATAATATTTTTTACCACTGATTTTTGACATGACTATTCATTTTTACAAATTATTTCAAACGCATCCACGTCTTATCATTTTCGAAAAGCTGATACCTGTTGTCATGAATAAAAAAAATTGTCTTGCCTGATGGCGATCATATTCGAGTCATTGATAGAGTAAAAATTAATTTTTCATCGAATATTGATCTGCAATCGAAAAAGGGTGAATTTATATAGTTTAATAAATTATCACGCTGCTATCAACACAATTATCTAAGTTAAAACGTATTTTTAAGATTCACTATCTAATATTTGACAGGTGACATAAACATTGACACAACAAAGGTCTTGTCATGCCTCAATCGATCGATTGAAAAGCAAATACACCAGAAATAATTTATTAAATATTTCGGAGGTAAGAACATATCGCTCATTCCTTTCATATATAAAAAAAACTGATTTTTTTAGGAGATCGTTTTAAAGTTTAAGAATATAATGAAAAGTTTTAAAAATAAATATCAAGCCACTTATTTAACTTCTTATTGTGCAACAGAACTTTTTAGGTAAAACCTGAAGGTTTTTTTTCCATTTGAAAAATATTTTGTATGTTTAAAAAAAAATAATTAAACAATACCTTTTCTTCAAAATACAAAAACAACACTTTCTGCCCTGTAGCGGGTAAATATAAAGTTATAAATATGCCGCTTTTTCTGGGATATAGTACATTTTATGGGCATTCCGAAAACATGCACAACTGAAAATTGTCGATTTTTGATATATGACGTTGTTGAAAGGAGTAAGCGATACAGTATATAAATTATAATTGTGTACTTTATGTTCAAATTTATAAATTAAAAATCTCGTTTTGATTGACGAAGGCGGCTGCAATCGTTTTGGGTTTTTAACAGTATTGAACCCGATTAATAGAAATATGATAATTTCAACTGAATGAGGGTTGAATTCAAGATCCGGGTTTGGCCTAGTATCTTTTTTGTGTAGATTTTTCGTTACAAGGGTAAATTTTAACTGAATTTGAGAATCAGTGTAGCAGTTCGCACTCTTTATTCTTACTAGTGGACTAAGGAAACTAATAATTTTATTTCGAAGGAACTTCCTGTTTTCTTGGATCATGCATTGCGCATTAATTAAAAATATTAAAAAATAAATATAAAAGTATGTTTCTTAAGCCCAGATATTCGTGTTCACAAATTATTTAAAAAATATGTAAAATAATAGCGAAGAATGGGGGGGGGGGAGAACATTTTTGTTTTCGATGCGTTAAAAAATCAAGATTGTAAAATTGGCATCGATTCATTGTAAAAAGTTTGATCAATTGTCTAGAAATAGTTTGTCTTAAATCTTCTCTCGTTTCCCTCGCGAAGATGTGCTTTGACCTGAATAACATTAATTTCCCCTCCCTTCCCACACTTCAGCTACTTTTTTTTGCCGCTCTCACCCCATTTCTCATCGCTGTTCTCGTCAACATTCATTAAGTCTGGCATACAAGATAATAAGGAGATTAACGTTCACGTAACCATTCTTGAGTTTCATATTGAACTATGTCAACTACGTCTCGTTTAATATATTTCACGAGTCGATAGATCAAATTCAATTAATTTGAATTGTTAAAAAAACACAATCACAAGTACATTGTGAATTTAATTTTCAGATATCGTAATGTCTGAGAGGTTCTGATATGTTTTTATTTTATTATTATCGAATTACACGTTATAGAATTACACATAGCAGCAGTTAAATATCGGACCCTGCCTTACTACTTTTATTTTATCTTATTTGTAGATTTTTTACTTTAATCGGTATAATTGGCGGGTATGGGCGCTTGTGCACTACACGGAATTTTACTGTCTAGCAGTCCGGTTTTTCTCAAATAAAAGCGACTACGACAGTTTAGCGTAATCGAGTTCACGCGCACCGTGATCGCGCACCGATCCGAAGAAAAACGGACAAGTGCACAAGTCAATCATCCATTTTTTCATGCCAACCGGACTGCCGGACAGTTAAATTCCGTGTAGTGCACAAGCGCTTTTTGTATCAGGAGATGCATGAATGTGGAAGAGGCGAAGATTATTTGCAAAGACAGATTGATGTTTCGTCCTATTTTCTCTGCCTACCCCTATGGGCCCGGTGGTTAGTTAGTTTACTTCAGATATTTGTTCTATTATTAAAACAAGAAATGTTTCCCACTTCTTTAGTTAGAAAAATAATTAAGTGCACTGCAAAAAAAAACTTGACAGAATAGCGTTCCGTTGAGTTGGAAGTCTGTTTGATTTTTCTCCCTGAGTTGTCATATTCAATCTGTTTTGTTTTGCTTCACAATTAAAAGGCCCCCATACAATAATACTACGTCTGGTCTCTCACGAACAAAACAGAAGCCTAAGAACTTTGACCGTATCTACGCATCCATTATTATCTGGTACAATGCCAATGTTTTGGAAGATTGTCAAAATAAATCGAGCATCAGAAGGCATGTTCGAAGGTTTGGAACAAAAGGCAAAAAATGAGCAATTTTTTTTACATATGAAGGTGTAGAATTATAATCACATCTCTCCACTTTTGGCATTTATTTAAATCAACGAAAGACGTAATAAGTAGATATATTTACAACATTTTGAGTGTGTCCAAATACTTGTTCACAAAATCTGGGTTATCTCCAATTACAGGAGTTATTTTTATATTATTTTTTGACATCGCATTAAAGATGAAGAAGAATATGGTAGTCTGAGCATTTACGGGGCTGACGACCGTCATAGGTTGGTTTAAGTGATTACTTTACACACGTGTAACATTCACCAATTCTACCCATTATTGACAACCACACTACTCAAACTCTTGGAAGTTATATATGTATGAACCAATTAGAAACATTGTTATTGAATCACTAGAACTTCACTAGAGACATCTATTGGTGAGATGAAAGGAAGATATATTTCAATTGCCTTGAAGGTAGCTTGCATAAGCTTATACAATTAAGGCTATGCAACCGTAAGTGTCCTAGTCCTGTTGTTCTCCTTTTCTTTTCCTTTAGTACTTACTATTCCTGCTTTATTTTCTTTTGTTATAGCAGTAAAGTCCTTCATCCTTTGGTCTTTTACGTAAGATGTAAGTGTTTCACCATATATATATATATATATATATATATATATATATATATATATATATATATATATATATATATATATATATATATATATATATATATATATATATATATATATATATATATATATATATATATATATATATATATATATATATACATATATATATATACTTATATATATTTGTTACATATTTGATTAATCCCTGATTAGGCATTAATCTTTTATATATATATATATATATATATATATATATATATATATATATATATATATATATATATATATATATATATATATATATATATATATATATATATATACCCCTTTTAGATTAAAAATCTGGAATGCAGAACCAAGCACCCTGAATTTCATATAGTCAACGATCGTTAACTCCTCGTCGATCTGATACGGTGTCCTCTACATTTCTTGGGTACGCATGGGCGCCTGTGAAAAAGATGTATTTTAAATAATGTTTACAACCGACGCTATATTCGACGATACTTTTATTTGAGATTTTAAATCTTTTGTCGTTTTTTTTAATTAAAACAATATACCCAGCAGCACTTTTGTAATTTTCTACATTGTAATTCATAAACAAATATGACTGCAAAATAGGTTTTTTTTTGTACCATTTCAAGCTATTTTTTAATGATTTTATAAATTATTCAAAGCGCACTTTTACCGTCAATCGGCTGACATTTAATTTTTTGTTGTCTAAACCGAAAATTTCTGATTTATTGATATTGGTAGTCAATATCTGTTTTTTTTTATATGTTCAAAGAAGACATTCGCAGAATTTACAAAGCTCACAATTTATATTGCCAAGGAAATGTACCTACTAGGTACTCAGTTTCCAAGTCTGTTATATTCGAGATAAACAAACGAATCCCGAAATTTATTTTTCCAAAAGTTTTCCCTTTATTTTCCACTTAACGTAAACATTTAAATAATTAATCTTTCACGATCGTTTTTTTCCAACTTTATCAGCAGAGATACCTGCTACATTAAGAGATGCGTGATAAATTAGGGGGCTTCTTCGACAGACATTTCCCGATTCCAATCCCCCAGACAATTTAATCCCTACCCTCTTCGACGCGCAAAATCTGTTTTTTTTTGCATTATTTTTTTTTTTATGTACAATTTTCTTCTAGCCCTTTGGGCTAGCGTAAAAATTGGTTCTACACTCCATAAGCCGAGTTTATTTCGCTTATTAATATATTTGCGATGAAGGGTGAGTTTTGCTCGATTTAATTTATAATCTCTCCCGCGAACCATCCTCGCTTTGTTTACTCACGCCATTCGCGAACTTGCGATTTTGCATTTGCATAGACATTAATGAAATCGTTGTGTAATACCGCGTTTTGATAAACGTTTAATCTGTTTGCTTAAATTTTACGGGCGATAGTAATTTTGTTTTGTTATATTTGTCTTTCCCGGGTTTTGACATCAAAATACTCCATAATGATACACGTAAAAAGTTGTTTGCTTGTTTAATACAGAAGTTATTTTTGAGGGTTTACCGTATTTTGTTTGTTGTTTTGAAATAAATATAATCGTTTGATTGTTCGACGTGTTTAATATAATTTTACTATTTTGTTTTTTTTTAGATAATGTTCTGGCTTTAAATGAACTTTTAAATGTTTATATTTTTATATGAAAAGGTGAGCTTTTTGACTTTAATAATTTAATGTTCGTGGTCTTATATTATAAATCCCTTACCTCTATATTTAACCGTTATTTGTTCTTAACATTTCTTTTTTTTCTGAAAAAGTCTTTTCATGAAAATAACGTTGCATTTTTCAGATGCATGACACTAAATGATGTAACGAGTTTTGAAATTTGGTGCACAAAGTGTCGAAGTTGATGTTTTTATGATATCCCAACCCTTCGATTTTATGCAACGGACTTTATTGAAACATGGCATCGACAAAATTGAGGAAACGTTATGCATAAACAAAAAAAATATCCTTCGAATGATGCCTGATTTATTCCGTATTCTGCACTTTAGTATCTACACTTTCAAGCAAATAATCTGTATTCCATTTTCTTCGTTCTCGATTGCAGCGAATACAAACGATGTTTATTTATTTTTCAGAATTTACCTTTTTTAATATCCGGTAGGTAAACAAAACAAAATTGATTCAAAACGCTCAGATACGAACAAGATAATTTATCAAATAAATACAGTATCCTTACGGTATAAGATAAGGGGTGAGTTCACCTTATCTCTTCATTATATAAGCAATCACTTTATACCCTTGTGTCAAACCCATGTATTTGAACATTCGTAAAATAGTAATATTTTGATTGTTAAGAAAAAGGATGTTACTATATTGTTGATTTTTTTCTTTTGTTTTTGGATGGTAGTATCTTTTCTCCAAAAAAAATGTGATTAGTTTTCTTAGATGAATAGAGCAGAATTTTATTAATTGAATGTCGTTTGAAATTCAACAAACGATTGTTTAATTTATCGTTTTTTAGCGTTGTACCCGACGAAAATGTTAATTCCAAGCCATTTTATATCCTTTCACAAAAGCACCCTAGGGAGATCGATACCGCGATGTTCAAAATAAAAAGTCGAAGTTTTTAAGTGGAATCTCACTCAATTAAAGGCGTTTTATTCTCTGCTATTTTAAAGATAGCGTGAGCAAATACGTAGCTTACGATTTTTTGAAAATGAAAAAAAAGTGTAGATTTGTAATGCCTCCGTAGTGTAAATAAATATAAGTGATTTTTTCACTGTAATATTTATTCAATATTACCCTAGACTGGTACCTGAAGCGGGGGGCTGATCACCTTTCCTTCATGTGTAAAACGATCAAGATAACACTGCGTTTATATGACGCAGTGCCCTATGCACCATTGGGGTGCGGGTAAGGGTTTTATTATTATCTATTATTAGTGTAGATTTGATTTGTAGTGTAGAAGAAGCGGTTAGATTCGAAATCGGTAGACATAATAATTAAGTTATAATAAAATATTTATGGTGATTTTTAAACAAAGTTACATTTTATTTATATTATAGTCTCATTTTGTCTGCTGCCCGTCTCTCCTTCAAGTAAGCACCACCTTAAGTGGTATAGTATTTATATGGCGAGGAAGAATAAATATGAGATGAATTATTTTCACGAGCCAGAGCATTTATGATAATACTGGGTGTATGGTGTACCAACATTAAGATGAGCTTAAGGTGGAAAGCGTCGGCGCCGCCCCCGCTCAACAATATCGCTTACCGTTCATTAATTCCAAGAATCCAAGAACTTTCTTCGGCTACAATTTCCGCTTTTTTCCTTCCTTTTCTTCCTCCCCGGCGAGTGATAAATTTACTTCAATTATCCCTTTTCTCAGACTCTCAATGACTTCTGTATTTATTTAACTGGGATGAATTCTAATTTTCTCCCTTTGCATGTCTGAGCGATTTGAACATTTATGGTTTAACATTGACCGTTCTCAATATAAAGATAAATTATATCGCTCGTTATTTATCTCTCGTGTTTAGGCGTTCCGTTTGTTTTTCGACAATAGTTTTGCTTGTTTTATGATAAATATATTAAATTCGTTACAACAGTGGTGTTTTGGTTTTCGTTTCAGATTATTTTTATAACTTCCATAACATTTTACAATCAAGTTGTTTGATTCGCTCTCTTATTTATGAGTAAAAATATCTCAAAAGGTTGTTAAATTTATATATCATTTATTTTATCGAAACATTTCTTGTTATTCAACGTATCAATCTCTAAAGGCTGTATTTTTTATATACACATTTTTATATGAATTTTTCATTTTTGCTACTTATTTATTTGATAAATTTATTGTGTATTATTCTCTATCATATCGTTTTTAAGTTTTTTTTAATGTATTGTTTTTCTTTCTTTTCTTTTGTTGTTAAATGATATTAAATATTTTAATCGTATTGTAAGAACCCGAATACAAACTGCTTTAAATGCAGTTTATTGGAATTTTACGCCTTGTAATTTATGTTTTTCATAAATAAATAAATACTATATTTTTAATTAATGAACAAAAGTATTTGTAAAAAATAAAATAATGTACTTTTGTGCTAAAACAATAATCATATAAATCCTTTAAAACCTCTTCGTTGCACCTGACAAGTGTGTTCAAAAGCTGCACATTTCATTATTAACGGTTCCGAGAGTGAATTTATTCCGATTTCAAAACATAAATTGAATCGTTGCGCCGATTGCAGGCTTGCAGTTTCAGAGTTCTTTCTATTTTAATAAGAATTTCTCATGAAATGGAAATATCGCCACGTTTTATCTGGGTAAACAAACATTTCTGCAAAGTACGCGAGTGCATTTTCGTTGAATTATTCTGGAGACAGCATCGATTGGTAGAGTGCAGCTCGGCCGAGTGGAGATTGCATCTCTTTATTAAGTTGTTTTTTTTTCCACCACTGTATTTTTTTCCAGGCTGTTCCTTCCTACAGACTTCTGTCATTACTGCTACCTGTTCAATTTTTCCTGCTTAATAAATTGTATTTTTTTGCCGGAAGGTATTTTTGAACTCGCAGTGAGGTGCGATTCACTGTTTCTTGTGGTTGTATTATCGAAAAAAAATCCGATGTCAATAGATTATTTACCAATTAAAGTATTCAATTGTTTCCATAAAAAATTCACATCGCTAATACCTTTAACTTGTACTTCTCTTTTATTTTTAAAACAGAAAATGGATTGAATTGTTTCGTATAAAGTCACTCTAACGTTAGTAAAGTGGAGCGGTTCTTTATTTTATTGTAAATCTTGATTTCTTTCGCCTCAACTCAACTGCTATACATAGAAGTTGTACCTAAGTTAAAATTGAACGTCTGCAATACGTGCCCTCTTCAAGATGGCCCCTCACGTTTCGATATTTAGAGATTTGCAACGAATAACAATTTCACAAACCATCAAACTGTATGTTTTGTACTACAATTTTTTTTTATTTAATCTCTTTTTACTCGAATAATGTTTTTGCGTACCAGCCAACATTTTCATGTGTTTACTGTCATATTGTTCGATTTATGATTAAGTTATCACAATACAGCTCTAAAAGCTGAAGAATATCTCTGCTTCATATTCGATCGGTATATTTGTATTGTATTTTTAGGCCTTTAACCGTCTTATGACAAAAATAAGGATCTCTTCAATTTCAATCCTCAATATTGTTAATATACAATACAAATTTTGTTCGCTTTCGGGCAATAGTGCTCTTTACGACTATGTACAGGAATAAAATTGACAAAAGGCATATTAAAGACGATGACTACTTTCGATATAATAAAGATCTATCCTACGGAATTGGTTTTATCTATAACTCACTGTCTGTTCGATTTAATTCTTTTTTTCTTTTCCTCGAGTCCCTTTATCCGTCCTTTTGTTTCCTGAATATTAACGTCTTCTTTTCAATCATCCAAAATTAATGTGGGAGTTCGGAACAAAATAAAGTCAAAACGGTTTGGAATTCTGTGTCGTTTGAAGGGCACACTTCCGCCCAATCCAATCACAGGAAGGAGATGGGGAAGTGCTTACTTCCGTTTCGCTCCTAGTACCTACACTATGTTTTGCCGAAATGATGACTTTTCAAATTCGTGATGGAAAAGCGGAAATAATATTTTTTCTAAATTTACCGTGACCATGCCAACTCAGCTTTATGCTACAGTCTCCCATTTCCTTGTTTTAGTTTCAGTTCTATTTTCCAACCCATTTATGTTTACGATATATTTGTACTCTTTACAAACATTTAATGTGAAACGTTAAAATACTGTGTCTACCCCAATATTGGTCAAATCTATTCAAAATAATGAAATAACAACTTTATATTTTTTTCACATATATTTTATTTGATCAGTGACCGGGTTTCATCGTAACCGACATCATCAGACTGTTGATGACGAAACATGTCCACTGGTCAAAGAAAATACATGTGAAGAAAACTATTTAGTTATTATTTTATTATAAAATGCAGTTCCACCAAGAAATGCCAGTATAAAACTTTAACCTATTCTAAATAGGATATTTTCACGTATTTTTTGAAGATATCATTTTTTATGCATATATTTTTAGTTGCCTTAGAAAAATCTCCTTGCCTATTATGTACATGGATTTATATCATATTCAGTTTATATATCTTAAATTTGTTATCACGGCTAATAAATCCGCGTGACATAAAATTGTGTTGATAAAAAATATCTTACAAAGAATTCTAAATCCGACTTTAGGGGCGAAGATAATTCAACAAATTGTAGTACAGTGTACTGATGCACGCACCACAATGAATTTTATTCACGAAATTTAATATATGTCTGTGTTCCCGTGTGACAGAATGTCACTCCTGTGTGACATTAGCACAGTGAGGCATTGACGTGTTGTCAGGTAGGAGAGGATTGTTCCTCACACGGGAAAAACATATGTTCTTCTGACAAATTGTACCAAACAAAATTTCTGTAAATTAAACATACTTATTTTATTTATTGTTTCGGCATTAACTTTGTGGTAAGACATGTTACGATGATTTAAAAAAAAACACTTATTTTATACCACTTGAGTTTTAATAAAGACTACATTTGATAGTAATTAAATACTAAATCATTCATTCTACTCTCATAAATTAAAGTTATTACACCTTGTTCCACATAAAAGCCAAATTATGAATTATTTAGAAAATTTAGAAATCCAAAACAACCTAAATTCTAATAATAATTTATAGTTTCAAAATTCTTCACCTTAGCTTTCCATTTTTCCTTTGTTTTCAAACTCCGCCCCTTGACTAACCCCCTCCCCCTAACCTTCCCCTCTCCTTATTTATAGAACAATTTTATATTTTATATTTTACTTACTATACAGACCTGAATGATGGAAGTTTAACTGCCGAAACATGTAGTCTTTAATAAATCTCAAGTGGTATAAAACAAGTGTTTTCTTTAATCATTTAAACAAACTTAAATAATAAACAGTGTCAACATGAAGTATTTCGCGTGTACCTTTGTTATGTGAAAAATATTATACGAGTCGCTAATTGAAAAAATATTTTCCGTGAATTGTGTTAATGGTTTCTTTTTATATATTTGTTTGTTTTCACATTTTGCTATGTGTTTGTTATTTTTTTACTTTCTTATTTACGTTTTAGTCTTGTTAACCTCAACCTCAAAACAAGTAATGGAAATTACTCATCAGGAATATTATATGTGTGATTTATGTACGCTATTTGTTTTCAAATAAATAAATATTTTTAAATCCATGTTTCAATCTAACATTGTCGTAATATGATGTGGTTACGATGTTATATTTCATTTTTAATTTGAAAATGATGAAAGATGATTTTAGTAATAAAATCTATGAAAACACATTATATCTTGCGCATTTATTTGTTTATGTACTATATGAACAATGATTTAAAAAAAAAATAACATAAAGACATTGATTATATTGTTCACTTGATTGTTTATATACAAACACATATATAATATATGTGTTTTTTAAAGGAATAACCCACACAGCCTCTATTAAAGTCTTGTCTGCAGTAAGGATAGGGATGGTTAAATGTAAAAAATACATCACAAACACCCAGACCAATTGAAAATAAATCATTCTTGGATTTATTTTGCAATTTTTTAAAAATATTTTTAAATAAAATCGGGATTCAAGAAAGGTCGGCTTTATGTTCACATTGTTATTCGTAACAAATTTAATGATCGTGCAAATAATACACATGTAGAAATTCAAGTAACTACTCATTAAGCATCAATATGGATGGTACTCCGTGCGGAATGGCGTCGTGTATCGATCAATTTGACGAACCTTATCCCCTATAAGTACCGAAAGACTGGAGATTGATTAAAGCCGATAATTGAAAAACGGGTATTGTACTGTAACAATGATATTTTTTCCTCATGTTGGCTTTTCATCGACGGAATTGATTGATTGAATTCACGATTAAGGATTCCATTCTGCTTTTTCATTCATTTTCATTAATTAAATCGCTGTGTGTTTACTTTTCCCTGCCAACGGAAATTGTATAATATATTTTTTGCCTGATTGTAATATTTTGAAATCAATCAAATTTATTGAAACAAAAAATTAACTGTTTTTTATAAAAATACGTCTCTAAGAGATATTTTTTTCAATTTCCTTTATAAATTTATCAATTGCAAGTCTTGAATAATATCATTTACAAAGTGCACAGTTCCTATTCAAATCAGATTTAACAATAATTTGCTATTTTTGTTCCATATTACTTTGATAAAAATTATTATGTATTAAAAAACTCTAATGTTGTAATGTCTCTCTTTATTATTGTAACGTATTGGTTTCGGCTGCATTTTTTTTTAAATCTCACACTGTGCATTGGAGTCACTTGTTAAGTAATTTTGCCTGTGAATTAGTAAGATATCGTTTCTTATTTTTAATTTTCATGATTTTTTTATTTTTGCTAGTACATTAATTTTCCATGTTCGCTTCTCATCTTAAAAAAGACCAAAAAAACTGTGTAGATGAAAAATAGTACTGTGTAGTTGGGAAGTAGTTATCTCACTAGCAGGAAAGTTTCTCGATGGTGTTTGGTGGTAAATTTTAACATTAATTTATTTAAAAAATAAATACTAGATTTAACGTAATCTTCAAACGTTTTCGAAGTTTTCAGCTGGGTAATCAAGTTACCATCAAAGCAACAACTTTAAAAATACAAACCTTTTTCAAACGAAATTTAACAATTTTGATAGTACCATATGTTGCTTACATATGGTACTATTGTGTTTATGATAGTATCATGTGTAAATTTGTTTAGAATTTCGAATCTAGAATAATGATAATTTACTATTGAAAATGATGATTTAAAATGGGTGAGGGTAAAATACAATATGCGCAGATACTTTTTAATTCTTTTTATATTGACTTTTCCGACAGTTGTCAAACTTTTAACATGTGAATACAACCATTCGCTGGAAATTTTTATTTTTAAATAAATATGATATTGTGGAAGAACTTATATCCAGTTCGTAATTTTTACATATAAATTGTTGTAACAATGCATTTTCATTCTTAAGTGAATTTTCGTAAGATTTTCTCGTCGATGGCTTGTAGAGCAAAACTGCTGAATCCTTGGTTTCCTTTGTGAAACAGCGGTTTTTCCAATCTCATCCAGCTATATAAATGGTTCTTTTTTTCAAAAACAAAATACCTTAAAAGTACGATAAGACAAATGTAATCCGCTATGGTGTTTATGTAAATGTGGAGCAGAGATGTTCTGAATACATTTTACATAACATTATTCAAATACAAGCCACAAACGAAAACACCATCAAGAGTGATACCAGTACGATTTACAGATATGAATACTTACATACTGAGTGAAAATATCAGAGCCAAAATTTATCACCTTTTTCTTACTTTTTTTTGTAAAGGAACAGATTAATATGTTTTTGTGTTAAATTTCTGAAGAAGAAAAACATATTTTACTAGTGGCAATAAAATAAATGTATGAGATATATCGACCCTATTTAGACAACAGTCAATAAGTGCAAGTGAAAAATCGCGCCTGTTTAGATAATAGTCACTTACAACAAGGGATGTATCGACCCTATTAAGATGATAAATATTAACAGCGAGGGACTTATCGCCCCTGTTCAGACAAAAGTCACTGATTGCAAAGAATTATTGTTCAGAAAATAATCACTGTCAGCAAGCGATAACATATATCGTCTCTGGTCAAATAATAGGCACTGACAGCAAGAGATACTCGTATATCGTCCATGTTCAGGCAATATCTCTAATATATGTTTTATTCTGCATATGGATTAAATGCCTGATTGTTGAACGATTTCTGGTAATATTTTGTACCGTTTGAAACTAAAAATATTTTGTTTAAATAAAAATATGATTTCATAGCCTATATTAAATTTCCATTCGTCGCGATACGCTGGAACATGTCACAAAATATCGACAAAATTCAGGGTCCCGAACACATGAATATAAAATTTTATGTTTTAATGAGAATGTACCGATGGTATCTTTGAAAATATGGCAATACAAAAGAGTATATAAACCGTATTTAGAATTTTGCGGCATGTATTTATAGAGTATCTCATGCAATTTGTGTAAATAGACTCTCATATACACTGAAAAAAATATTTGTAAGTTCTCCTACGTCTTGTCCCATAAAAGGTTAATACACAATACATACAATAAAAACGCCACAAAAGGTCAGTACTATTTGTAGTGTAGCTCTTGACTCGCGTAAGATGACCGAAATCCTTTTTGCGAGGTATCTTTACAACTCCCTCATTTTTACTTTGATTCCAGTCCTAGATTTTACGCATTTACGAACCGGCGAGAAGGGATGAAGTACAGAAGGGCTGCCGAATATTGAATCAAACGGACCCCAAACGCTGGAAACGAACACATTTCCGTTTATTTTTCTAGTGAAAATCGTATATCCATTTCATTCCCCCCAGCCCCCGGTGTTTGGGCATTGTTTGGCAATTGCAAATCATCCTCGATATAACGTAAAAAATCGTCATCGCCTTGGGCAAATGAGAAAACGAATGGTTAGGGTTGCCTTTTTTCGCAATGTCACTTGATTTAATACAAATGTGCTTGTACTGTATTACCATTTTACCTATCCTGAATCGGGTCTTTCTTAAATAGAACATTCTACTATGTTACAATAATGGATACCGGGCCCTCGTGAAGTTATCCCGATACTGTAGCGCGAGTGGTATATTTGCTTTAGCGCACTTGGAATCAAACTGAGATGGGCTAATATAAGACATTATGTGGTAGGCTTCCGAGAGAAACTGATGTGAGCTTTAACCTCATCATAAAACTGTTTGTGGTACACAATTGGGGGGCTGGATATGTGGTAGCACTGAAGTGTAGTACTGCGATTACCAGCGAGCTGATCCTCTCACATCATCTCTTCATAATGTTTCGCTGCTATGTACGTTATTTTTTGTTGTTTTGTTTTCTTTTTGTCTTTGTGCCATCTCACATGACAGGTTAACAATATTATATGTGTAGTGGTTCTCATCTTACTCGCAGACGATGTTCTTAATTTCTAAATGCATTTACTCATAAAAAAGGAAAAATGCTCACATGGAATACAAAGATATAAACGCTAAAAAGTCAAATCACCCCTTTTTATTAGAATGTCACAACGTGGGTATTACGTTTCGCGGGAAAAATAATATTGATATACATACGACCCAAATTCGGTTCAGCTCTCTAAATAAATGTTGATAAGCCAAATTGCTCCCGTTCTATCTCCATCTCGGGCTTACTTCACTTCAAGTTGTAAAGAAAATGTCGCCTTAGGAATTTCAATTTTCCGACCGAGGACAAAAATTTCATTTTAAGAAATCCTCCCTTGTCACAGTTTTTGCTCTACCTCTTCCTTGTTTATCCGCCTACAGTGTACCCCTGTAATCCACGTCCTTTGTCGCGGCACTGCTAGTACCTTGGATTAATAATAATGCTCATATTTAAACATGTATTATGTTATTTAATATTAACGCGCAACTAATTGCTCAACTTTCTCCACATACTCCATTTTATAATACGGTGTACGATTTACTAAGATCTTATTGTTTTATTGATACATTTTATTTCATTAAGTTGAGTTGGATATAAAATCCATTTGTTCGAAATTTATTCAAATACATTTTCTTGGAAAATTGTGCTCTTTCTTTTTTGACAGGGTTCGGTATGAAATCACAGTCCTCGAGTGAAAACAAATCAAACAAAAATATTATCTCGAGTAAAAATAATGGCAAAAACGCACCCTCAATAAACACAAAGAACAAAGTTAGATATTCAATTTTAGATTGAACTGATCCTTCACAGCATGAAATTAGATGGTGATGGGTTAGTGAAATATGTATATGAAATATAATATAATTGTACAAAAAATCTTGTTCCTTAACCCCCCTCCCTATATTTATTAACCTATATATACACCTAAATATATTTTTGTTCGTTAGTTTTAATTTGTACCAGAAGATGAAAACATCTGTCGTTTTCGAAACTAGTCGTAAATAAAAATAAAACTCACTTAAGTGGTATATTCAAGTGTTTAATTTTAATAAAATAATCATGTCATTCCACAAAGTTAATGCCGAATCAATAAATAATATAATATAATGTTGTAATGAAGTGGTTACACCGTTTGAGATTTTTTTGAAAATATTGATAAAACAGAATGTTAATAATAACGTATGATATTTGGACTTTATTTGATTATAATTAGTAATTTTAAAAAGTCGAATGATCCATAAAGCTATATATTAGAGGCTTGTCTGCAGGTAGGATAGCCAGGATAGGGAAGGTATGTATATAGATATAAAAAGTAGGTAGGTACAACACAAATATCAAGACCAATTGAAAATAAATATTTCTTGAATTTATTTTGCAACTGCCGGGAATCGAACCCGCGACAGCAGTTTCGCCGTCGGGCGTCTACTACTGAACTACTTTTTTTGATAAAAACATTTTTTTAAATTTAACCTAAGTTTCTCTCGTCCGACGTCTCTCGCGTGCTGATTTGATACTGCTTTACGGTTAGGTTCTAGGCGCGTTGTATTGGAGCCTATTTTCGACACAAACTTTATGTCTCATTTCCCCGAGAGGGCGTCAGTACTGCGGCGGAAGCGACTGCCGGCGGCGCAGTAACCCCACGTAGGTGTCCTCGTGTCGGGATAGCGCGCCCGTTCTTGTTCCGTTTGGCCCCGGATTCTGTCACGCTTCCGCTTTTCACTTGTGAATTCCTCGCCGACGCGTTAGGGCGCTTGTGCACTACACGGAATCTCACTGCCCGGCACTGCGGTTTTTCCGAATAAAAGCGACTACGATGTTTGACAGTTTACCGTGATCGAGTTCACGCGCACCGATCCGGAGAAAGACGGACAAGTGCACAGGCCAATCATCCTTTTTTTCATGCTAACCGGACTGCTGGGCAGTAAAATTCCGTGTAGTGCACAAGCACTCTTACCCCTCGTGGAGCGCTTAATCGCCAGGAATCTTCTAAAAGGCCGAGAGTGGTTAATATATCTGTCAGTTGGGATATTTCACTTTTACCAAAATTTCTTCGCCCGTCACGCCCCCTCGGTTCAACAAAAGAACTTTATACGAATACTCGCTGGCGTTGATCCGCATTCTCATTTTATTTTATTTTTTCCTTTCTTTAGATCCATATTGTTTAATTTCACTTGTGATACTATTTTATTAAATCTCTCTCGCTATCTTCCTTTGAAAGCAAAAAGCAAACACAAAGGTACCTACAACAATGAAGTACACTTATTTCGCGAAAACATAAGCAGTAGTAAATATATTTTTTAATTCAGATAAAACGTTTATTAATAATATACTGTTTGAAAATACGTCACCTTTATAATCAATGTTTCTTTTACAAAAAATCTTGTTCCCCCCCTCCCTTTCCTATATTTATTGACCTATATATACCCCAAATTTATTTTTTGTTCGTTAGTTTTAATTTGTGCCAGAAGATGAAAACATCTGTTTTCGAAACTAGTCATATATATAAATAAAACTCATTAAAGTGGTATATTCAAGTGTTTAATTTAAAAAAATTGATAAATGTATTTTTTATTAAATGTATTATTATATCGATGCAAAATCACGTTTTACAAAAAACAGTTACTTTAACAAATGTAAATGTATAAACAATACATATTAATCGTACTTTTGAAATACTGTACAACTGAGTAAGTAATAAAATATTTAGACAGACGCCGTGGCGTAGTCGGGTAGACGCTCGACTGCGAAACTGCATTTTGCAAAATGAAATAAAAATGTTAATATTCAATTGGTCTCGGTGTCTGTTATGTTTTTTTTCATATATCGCTCACTCCTTTCAAGAACGTCATAAATCAAAAAACTTGATTTTTCAGGAGAACGTTTTTAAAGTTAAAAAATATAATTTATTATTAGATTAAAACCAATATTTTTAGCTTTTCCACTTTTTTATTTGACCAGCGACCGGGTTTCGTCGTTACCGACATCATCAGACCAGTCTGATGATGTCGGTAACGACGAAACCCGGTCGCTGGTCAAATAAAAAAGTGGAAAAGCTAAAAATATTGGTTTTAATCTAATAATAAATTAAAAATGCAATTCCATCACGAAGTGTCAGTGGATAATATAAATCTATTAAAAAATATAACACAATGTATTAAAAATAAATATCAAGCCACTTATTAAACTTTTTACTGTGCAACAGATCTTTTGAGGTAAAACCTGAAGGTTTTTTCTCCATTTGAAAAATATTTAGTTTATTTAAAAAAATAATTAAACGATACCTTTTCTTCAAAATGCTAAAACAACATTTTCTGCCCTGTAGCGGGTAAATGTTGAATTAAAAATATGCCTCTTTTGCTGGGATATAGTATATTTTCTGGGCATTCCGAAAACATGCACAACTGAAAATTGACGATTTTTGATATATGACGTTCTTGAAAGGAGTGAGCGATATATCTTCCCTTTCCTAACTATGCTCTCTGGTGACAAGCCTCAAAAATAGAGGCCTTTCGGGCTATTCCTCTTGTTAAAAAAAAATTATCAAGATGATTTTTGCTCATGCTAAAGTAGATACTCTTATATATTTCAAAATATCTGTTACCTAGAATATCTATCACAGTTTTTCAGTTTTAGCATAGTAAATGGTGAAAAGTATGCGATGACAGGTAATTTTAAACTCAATATTTCAGACATGTTGTTATACAATTTTAAACAGCAATTTTATAGTTCTGTCTTTATTGATAAAGTTTTGGTTATGGTTTATGTAAAACGAAGTCATTAGACTCCCATAATCTAATAAAGGTTGGGAAACTTTGTTGTTACTACAAAATATATTAGTATACGACGATTTTACCCCTAGCAGTCCTAGAAAACGGGGATAATCTAACTAATTGCTTTAATATTTTATCATACTTATATTTTACAAACACATAAACATGAAGGAAAGCTTGCATTATTTAAAGTAAGGTATTTTCATTTAAATAACCGTAAATTTTTACCATATTTTCACGATCCCCTATAAGTTTTTGTTGATATTTACTTCAAAGACGGCAAAATATTTGTATACGCGAATAAATTCTATGTGGGCTATTGATGTATGCAAAAAGACGTCTCAAAATTGAATAGACGTCAATTTCAAACGATACGTATATACTTAAACGTAGAGTTACCCACGGTAGAACATTTCAAAAGAAAATGACTATTTTGTTGGGGAATTTCAAAGAAAATCAATAAATAATCATCTTCAAAACAGCATTTGTAGGAATAAGCAAACATGAAATCTGCCATGAATAGCGATTTGCTTTAATAGACGCGTAATGTATTATTCTGCCTGCGAACATGTCTACTAATGTGTAATAATTTGTACGAATTAAATGGTTAATATTCATGGTCATGTTAATGTTGCTTCAATTGGATGTTATACGATATGAATGTTTCTACATCGGGTTTACTAAAATAGCCGGAATATTAAATTTTGCATTATTAAACTGAACACTTGTAATGACTATCCCAATTTTGAACAAGAATATTAGTTTACATATATATATATATATATATATATATATATATATATATATATATATATATATATATATATATATATATATATATATATATATTAAAAAAAAATATATATATATATTTTTTGAATAGTATATATATATATATATATATATATGTATATATATATATATTAAAAAATAATAATAAAACCCTTACCCGAACCCCAATCGTGCATAGGGCACTGCGTCATATAAACGCAGTGTTATCTTGATCGTTTTACACATGAAGGAAAGGTGATCAGCCCTCCGATTCAGGTACCAGTCCAGGGTAATATTGAATAAATATTACAGTGAAAAAAATCACTTATATTTATTTTACCCCCCTTGGGAATCGAACCCGGGACCTCCAGAACGGTAGCTGAGAATGCTGACCATTACACTACGGAGGCGGATAAAATTACAGTAATGGATAGTTTTGTTTGAACCTAATATAACCTGAAATATTTTAGTATAAGTTATGTATAAATCTCGAAATCTAATATTTATGTGTGTTAAATAATACATTGTACAAAATATATACAGGGACTCGCTTAGCGATGGATTGGGTGTGTACACAGCATTGTCTTTGGGGGATAAACGAAAAAGGCAATCAGGTAAATGCTGAGTCGTAAACACAGAAGAGTGACACTACGCAATACACCTTTCCGTGAAACTTTAATTACCCCCCGCGTCGGGCCATTTTGACATTAATTGTAAATTACGTCACCGTGTCCGTTCTTGTACCACGGCCGTCCTGCCACCCTAATACCCTAATTGTTTCCACTATATTTACTAGCCGACATCACGACGTGTTTCATCCCCGTTATAATTACTGAAGAAGGGACTTATTTTCTTTTGGATTAACGTAATTAAAGGCCTCAAAGAGGGTTACTCTTATTTGATAATTACGGAAAGTTCTACAAAGCTAAGAGACAAATTTCAGTAGTTTGAAACTGTTCTCTTTTGTCTGTTGTTTTGTTTCAATAACCGATTCCTGACATTATTTGTAACAGCATTATTTTTAGCAATGATATAAATAAAAATACGCTTATACAGGAATAAAAATAAAATCACCTTGAATGAAAAAATTTTATACATAAATATATCGCTCACTCCTTTCAAGAACGTCATAAATCAAAACACTCAATTTTTCAGGAGAACGTTTTTTACGATTAAAAATATAATACAATGCATTAAAAATATATTACTAGCCACTTATTGAACTTTTTACTGTGCAACATATCTTTTTAGGTAAAACCTGAAATTTTTTTCTCCATTTGTAAAATATTAAGTATATTCAAAAAAATACAATATCATTTCTTCAAAATGCAAAAACAAAACTTTCTTCCCTGTAGCGGGTAAATATTAAGTTAAAAATATGCCTCCTTTGCTGGGATATAGTACATTTTCTGGGCATTCCGAAAACATGCACAACTGTAAATTGACGATTTTTTATTTATGACGTTGTTGAAAGGAGTGTGCGATATTACTTCGCTATATCGTATTAATTTTTTCATTGCTGCTCTGATTCTTTGGTACGTCATTAAGTAAATAGTAAACCTTTATTCTAATTGTTCGAAAAATAAAATTAAGTGTAAATTAAATTATTTTCGAAACAAATTAATTTGAAAAACATAACATTTTTTTATCTTAATTAGTGATATATTTGTATTCCTGTCATATACTAATATATTTAAATTTCATGCTTTTTTAGTAAACCTTAACGGCTTGTGGTTTGAATATAGGAATTAAGTTGTGGTTGCGTGGGGAAACACTACCACAATACCACAACCCGACCCGATAAGTTTGATAAACTGTGTTTTACACAACGTTAAAATATCGTCGTTATTGAAATAATCTGATAAACACAATATATTTTACTCGTGTGTTATAAATCTTAGCATAAAATCATAATATTACATCTCTTTATGCAATACTACGTATGTACGAAATTATTCACATTGCATATAGTGAGTTTTATTAAATGTTTTGAATATTGAAAGCATTAACTTTGTGGATCATATTGATATATTATTTTGAGAAATAAAAAGACTTTGTTTTTTGATCCACTCATATTTTTATCAACCAATTAGTTTCGGCAACAACCTGTTGCCCTCTTCAGTGTTTAATTTTAGTCATAAATTAAACCTTGAAGAGGGCAACAGGCTGTTGGCGAAACTAGTTGGTTAATAAAAATGTGACTGGATCAAAAAAACAAAGTCTTTTTACTTTTAAAAATAATATATTGTAGTTTTATTTGATTTTTTACATTATTTTTGATATCTCAACACAGATGAAGAAGAATATGGAAGTCTGGGCATTTACAGGGATAATGACCTTCATAGGTTTGGTTAAGTGATCACTTTACAAACGTGTAACATTCCTTTATTCTATCCATGATTGACAAGCACACTATTCAAATATTTGAAACTTCTAGATATATTGATTAAACTCGTAACACAGTATGCGATAGTTCACAATTGCCATTTATGGCAGGATTAGGAAAGCTTGTTTTAAGCAGAGACTTTTTCCATTTGTATGTGAGGTCCGAATTCTGGATTATACGATTATTATATGTAATATATGCATTTACATACTTGAGTAACGCTTGAAAACACGATTTTCAATTTATTTTAGCTTATAATTTGACCAGGATATATATTTATAACATTTTGAGCGTGTCCAAATACTTTTTCACAGTTTTACTTTAAACCAACGATATAATGAAAAATATAATTTTTCTCTCATTATCTTTCACGTAATTTCTTCTCAAACTGTCACTTAATGATAACAAAGTCAACAACACGTCGAAGCGTTAATGGTAGTGTCAATATAATCGAAATGGCTGCCACCCATCTCAGTTTGTAAGTAACTAAGTAACTAACCATCACGCCGCTTCACCGCAGGGGTAGGCAGAGATAATTGAACGCCACACCACTCTGTCTTTGCAAACATTCTTCCCCTCTTCTACATTCATACATCTCCTCATACATTACCAGACGATTATTACGACTCCTGACCCAGCCGTTTTCAAGCATTTGACATACCTGATTGTGCCAAGTTTTCCCCGCTCTTCCTGTGCTTCTTTTTCCAACTACATTCGCCTCATTTCCAACTGCATAAATTTGTTTAACCATTCTTTCTTCACTCATACGTTCCACATGTCCAAACCATCTCAACACACCTTTCTTAATTTTATCGATAATGCTTATCTCGGCCTTACATTCTTTCCTTATTTCATCATTCTAACAAACATATTTTTGCCACACATTCGTCTGAGGGATCGCATTTCTCAGTTTGAAAATTATGATAATATCGGGTATTTTAAAATATCGGGTTTGGGACAGCACTTATGTTTGTAATTTCCGGCCACGCAACTTTACGACCTGTTGACTTCGCGACCAACCTTTCCATTTTCCGTGGACTATCGTAAAATCGTCCACCACCGCCCCACTCAGCTACCGGCTGTCACTGCTGGTGATTCAACTTTCTTTCACTCGACCGCTTCTGTCCTTGTACATCTTAGGTTCACCCGAGAAATGTGCCTCGGGCGGAAAATGTTTATATTTTCGCCCGTTTCAAACCCTTCGTGACATTTTAGCTTCAAGACTTCAGCTTAAGTTGGAACCTTTCTCTTAATATTTCGTAATGCTCCTGAAAGTTTGACATAATATTTCTAATATATTTAATATTATCATGGGTTCTTTGACAAATTCGATGTCAATTTGTTTTTATTTTCCTTGATTTCAATTTACACTACTTTTTGTATGTTTTCATCTTAAGTCGTTTGCTTCACATATGAAACGTCAAAATAGGTCTTTTCTAAGTGGGTTGAAGACTTTCTTAAATGAAATACGTCAATTCCGTTTATATTTATAAATAGGGTAAATTCTTTAATTTTTTATCGAAAATGTGTAGTTCGCCTACGTAGTGGTTAGCACGTCTGGCTACCGTGCTGGGTATCCCAGGTCCAACCCGGGCCAAAATACATACATGTTATTTTTTAGTCATATTTATTTTATATTATTTTTACTTGTACTTACCTTGTACCGTAGCGCAGGGCTGACCTTTCCTTCATGTATTTAATGATCAAAATGAGGCTTCTTATATTCGATGCAGTTCCCTATGCACCGTTGGGTGCGGACAAGTTTAGAAGAAGAAGATGTCATTTAGTATACAGTTCTCACTACGCCCCACAGATTCCTATATTTTTTTATTGGTTGAAAATCTAAAAAGACTTCCGTTCCTTTTTCGAATTCGATAATGTATTTTATTAACATACGAAATTTATATATTTTTGTCAATTTTCCCAGTAAGGCATCTAATTATGACTTTTCATTTCGGAGTGTTTTCTTATCTCTATCTGGGGTAAATATTAGTGACGCTAACAGCTTGAATGAGATTAAAAAATATACAATGGGAGCCACACACAAATAGTACACTCGAACATACAAAGCACACGCAAGCACCTCTTACATTGGAAGAACATTATTCGTGAGCGCTTCCTTTGTGCTTGATGTGTTAGAGTACCTGCACATGATGTGTGTATACTATACGTGTATAGCTCTGTACCTCGTACAAGCCGCAAGATGCTTCATTATTTTTAGTACCATCATTGAAAGGATTAAATCTATTTCATTAGTATATTCGTATGTTATATATTCTAAATTTTCTTTGACAACGAGTCTTGCATTAACAATTCAAATACATTTCTTGCTAAATGAATCGTTCAATCAAAACAAACATGAGAAAGCCTCTTTGTAGATCTGAAAATTATTCATTTAATGTTTTCTATAAATTTATTAAATGACAGTTAGTTAAATACGCCCAATACAAACAACAGTACTGATAGTTTTTATTGATTTTTACTTATTGATGTGAAAAAAATTATCGTTTTCCTTATTGTTATCGAGAGGTTATTGGAAGGAATGACGTTTACCGTTTCTTTTTGGCGTAGATTTTAAATCACGTAATGATTTAAAATCACAAAATATAAATTCATAGATTTTTAATGACGTAGATTTTAAATCAAGGTAATCTTTATCTACTTCTGTGTCTGGTTTACTTTATTATTTTGTCCATGGTCTTAACGCAGCTATCAAAATATGTATTTTTTCCTGAGAATGAAAAGAGATATTCTTTGACCGTGAAACGCGAGTTTAGAATGTTTAGAAACTGTCAATTTAAAAAGCAAAATTAAGAGATTGTGCATTTGAAAATGCTTCAATAGACTGTCAAGTACCAGCATATTGTCAATCTGAAATAGATAGTGTGTTATTACTGTTATATTAACCTATCATTTAATAAATCGCATTCTTTGATTTAAATTTGACTTTTTACTTTCAGAAATAGTTTTTACCAAATAGGCCGTTTAAATGTTTTTATTCGTCTTTTCGATTTTTCTTTAAAACTTCTGTTAGCTGTTCATGGTGTAGAAAATTGCAAATATTCAAAAGAAACGGCGCTTTTTACTGTTATTTTACCAAGGAATTCGAGTTAATTAAGAACGATTACTCAGTAAGTTAAAGAGGCCGGAATTTGAGTCTTTCTCTTTATTTCCCTCGAGATAAGGAATTTGAATAATAATACAATTATTATCATGTTCTATGGTGGCGTTAGGGAAGAGATATAATCGAGATATGTTTTCCCCTTATACCTTGAGAATGCCCCCGGCGATCTCGTGTAATAGTATGTTTACAACCTTTATATGTACCATAATATTATACAAAGTATTTATTCTAGATTTATTTCATATTGTCAATGTAATATTCGGGAAATCGATATCTACGTTTGGTTGTTGCGTCGCGTGTTACCTGTATATACCTTTGTTCGTGATACATAATACATCTGCGTCTGATAACCAAAATTATACACATACGTTGGTATCGACGTTGCATTGTCTTTAAACGGGCTTTGTTATATCTTATAACCCTGCAGCTTCTCTTGATTTGCTTACGTATAGAAGCTTATCTGCTTCGAAATAAGCTGATCCATTATTTTCCGTCCTTTGAAATAGGATAATACTAGTTATGTACGTACAAGATTTTCCAATGGAATGGAGAAGTCAGTACTTTATATCTTTCTTTTTTCAAATTAACCCACAATAGTCACGCGATTACTCTGTCAAATTTGAGCATCATGTAGCTGCGATGAGAGGCTCCAGAATCAAAACATTTTGAATGACGAGAACATCATCCTCGCTATCATTTGTGAAAATCGAGGACAGTAGATGCCAGTTTCAAATGTTACACATTTTAAAGCCGTGAAAACTTTCAACATTGCCTGCAACTGGGCTGAAGAAATCGTGCAGAACACTGAAGAATTTATGGTTTGGAGACCATTGCTTGATTTAGCCCTTAAAAACCAGTTAGGTTCATTGGTTCAATAAATATATTTGATCTTTTCAAGTTAATTTTTTATTTTAACTGTTCATGTTTTTCCTTAATAAAAATGTAAAAATAGCATTTTCATTAGCCGAAATTACCTTTTTTCTCTCATTTTTTTCAAAACACAATAATCCAAACAATTCCCTTATCTGAACAGCCAACTACACGCTCGAATTAGCGAGTTGTCACTGTATATTATATACATATAGGTATACGTATATGGCATACGGTTTAAATTTTATTAAGTAATGTTTTTTTCCTTAATATTTTCTCTTCATCGTACACTCACCATCCAATAGAGATTTTCAATCTTCAAGACATTTTCGTCGAAACAATTTTCATATAAAAAAATGATAATGTATTTCCACAAAATAAATTGATACAAAGGTATCCATTACCAATAACGGACCACTCCTCTTACGAATACATACGCATATTATGCATCACATTGGATATACAAGCAATACATTAATGTACGCAGGCGTTAATCTGTTTACTCGGCCCGGAGAGACTGCTTAATTAACGCGGCTATTATTCGAACAGCCCCATGGTTGTTTTCGAACATGGTATATTTATGGTTTCCTGGTACTTTCTACTTTTACTTTGTTCTCAGTTCTTCGATCAAACTAATTGAATGGAATAATTGTTTGCGCCTATTTTCTTTGCCCGTTTCGTAAATCATTTCATTAGCGTATTCCAATTTCGCGCGTTAAAACATCCCTCAAAGAAATTTAACGTTAAACGTATTATATGTATACCTTAATTTTCTCCTCTGTATGTTGATAGTACCCGAATGAATTGAAATTTCTCTCAAGTATTTGTTCCTTCTGCTTATCTATTAATTATAATATGTAATACATTCAATGACTATTTAATCAATTTGTATTTTAATTATTTCCTAAATCCTCACACTCTTCCACCTCTCGTTGTCTGATGTTCCTCTTTGTTCCTTCCTTGCTTTCTACTATTCATAGTATCACCAATACACAATATTGTTATTATTTAATTATTCGCTCTGCAACTTAAAAAATTGTGTTTATTTCTTTTCACTTTGTTTTCAACCACTATCCTCCACTAATTTCAAATAGTTGTATGAGATACGCACTTTGACTAATTGTACTTGTTTTTTTTTGGTTGGTCGGAAAATATTGCTTCATACCAAGACAACAATATGCATGTGTATACTTTGTACAAGTAATTCAATAAATAGTTATTTTAGAGAGATTTGCTAACGTAATTCAGTATTCTATAGTCTTTACTTTTAACTCCTTGTAAGTGAACGTAACAAATGCATTTTTTATCACAAGCCATAGATCCTTGTTAGTAATTTATATAGGTCAATTCTTATAGCGTTAGGTGTAGTACTATTTTTAACACTTAAAATATATAATACTTAAACCAAATAAATATCAAGCTTATAAAAAGTAAATGTTGTGTGTATCATAATAGGATGATATACACAAAGGTAAAGACGTCTTTTTCTTTATTCTTTCGTACAATTTTCTTACGATACTTTTTTTGTAACTGTTTTTTCCTATACAAACGGTAAGCGATTTAATATTTTTGAATGTAAAAACTCACTCATACACTTAATATGTAAAAAATACATTAAAAATATATTTTTTTTAAATTATTTTTCGAATTAATGAATACGTCCGATTTAGTGAAGTGTTTATTCCTGTTGCTTTATAAAGAGTAATATAATATAAGCATTTGCAGGGCGAAGTACGTGTTACAGTTTAATCGACGGGCAAGTTATCAGGGCATTAATCCCTTAAGGGAGGTCGTGTTATCCGGGACGATTACCAGCTTATTCGTTTAACCCTACATATTAATTGCCGGGCAGAGATTGAGCAGACGAAAGCCGGTTAATACACTCCGATTCATAAAACTAAGCGATTTCGTTCAATCCTCGTTTAGACGTAATCCAGTCTTAAATAAAATTTGAATCACCCTGTAATCCAATTTATAAATTGCGAAATAACCCTATATCTCACCTAAAGTAGCCCATCGACCCTACATCATGTTATTTTTTAAGTCAAATCATGTTGAATTTCTTTCAAATTCACATGCTATCAGCATTTAAATGTTGGAAATCTACAAAAGTATTTTTCTAACTTACAACTTCATATAATTTTTTGGCATCTCAACAAAGATGAAGAAGAGTATGGATGTCTAGGCATTTACGGGGCCTACGACCGTCATAGGCTGGTTTAAGTGATCATGCGTGCAACATTCACCAATTCTACCCATGATTGACAACCACACCACTCAAATTCTTGGAAGTTTTAAATATGTATATGATCCAATTTCGAAATATTGTTCTTGAATCACTAGAATTTCACTCGAATCATCTATTGGTGAGATCAAAAGAAGCTTTTTATTCAGCAGAATCTCTTTCTGAAATATCGGAATACGAGTTTTACCTACAATTAATGTGAGAACATTTAAAAAATAATAGATTTATATTATCCACTGACACTTCGTGATGGAATTGCATTTTTAATTTATTATTAGATTAAAAACAATATTTTTAGCTTTTCCACTTTTTTATTTGACCAGCGACCGGGTTTCGTCGTTACCGACAGACCAGTCTGATGATGTCGGTAACGACGAAACCCGGTCGCTGGTCAAATAAAAAAGTGGAAAAGCTAAAAATATTGTTTTTAATCTAATAATAAATTTAAAAAATAAGTTTTTTTTGCCCACTGTCAACATGTCCCAAAAATGTAACCATTGCTCTTAAACTCTTTACAAATAAATCATTTACAGCATTTTTTCGCCTCAAATCCTTGCCACACTCCGATTGTATGAAAAATTGGTACAGCAGGTGGTCAGATTCACCCTGAATTAATTTCTCCTTGCGACCGCTTTACTACATCATTCGCCACATGGAACCCTTCTTGGGGCGCATTTACCCCACATCTCCACTACTTTTCTTCTGTATAGAATAAAATAGTCTTGTCATAAATTTATTATGCTGAATAATAATGTCGGAACCGTTTTCTTAAAAAATTACCGTGTTCTGATTTTTTCCTGGTCTTAAATTCCCATTCATGACACTAAAATTCATTAAAATTCAAATTCCGTTTATTTATTTCTACAATATTTGCTCGTTTTCACTACATTTTCCTTAAATAAGAACTTCTTGTTGTTAAAATTTTATGTTATTTCCATATTTTATTTTTTTGTTAACAATGTTTGTGTACCCTTATATCGTCCTCGTTCTAAGTACTGACATTCACTGTAGTGTTCTTTCTCTGTAAAAAGCAATCATTCTTGTTTATTGATTGAACTTATGCTAAACTGCATTCGAAAATCAAAAAACTATCATTTCAACTTTATTTTATAGATATCTTAACGAAGACGAAGAACTTTGTGAGACGAGAAAGTGTGGGAATATAAATAATCGCTTCAACCAGCCAAAGACGGATTATAACCCCTGCTAATGCTCAGACTTCTATGATTTCTTCTCACTGAGTTCTGCGTGTCTCTTAGGAAATATGCAGTATATTTAAATATAATTTGTACTCATTTTCATTTTTATTGACAGCGTGATTTCTTTTAAGAAGTCTTAGTATAAATCCTTCGCGCTATTTGTGGGCAAAAATTTTAACACACCCTAATTTTTTTTACGCTTTTCGTTTTTGTGATTCATACTTGAACTATTTTATGGACTAAGAAAGCTTGCCAGTTAGTGATTTCAGCCGGAACAGAGACGATATTCGTATTTTCTTCTTTTTCATCTTGTCAGTTGCCTCACATTTTTTGTTCTTAGTGCACGATTCACCTCCATTCCTCCCGGTCTTGGTTCGATTTGAAGGATTTAAGAAGAAACCTGTTCAGTTTGTGTATTTTATAGGACACCATCCTATTGCTCGCTCTCCCCTATACACGTATACGTATAAGCTAATTGTGTAATAATCATCGATCCATACTCCTTAATCCTTGTTACAGATCCTTTGGTAACATTTGGGTCGCTGTTTTTGCTTCGTACCACCCGCTGTTGTAATAGGTACGTAAAGCGGTTCTCTTCTTCAACATAATCGTAGGTTTTTGCGGTCCTGTGCCTCGCAGGTCGCAAAACCCATCTGTCAACCCAGTATGAAACCCTTATATAGTCGCAGATGAAAGATAATGTTTAGGCAATTTTGGTTTTACGCCACTTTATAATGTTGTTAAGTTATGAGATATTAAGGGCGTCCAGAAATTAATAGCTTTCAATTATTCATGAAGTAAAAGTTTGTTATGAAAATACCTTATATGATATTTTCGTACAAAATGTATTTCAATGATTTCTTTTGATTTTAAACAAGAATGGTTTTCTTGTTATTTATATTAACTTCTTGTACAGAGTATATGTTAAAAGGTGGATTTATTACTTAATTTTTATCACGAAGAACCAATATCTTTTAACCCAGAGAAAATCCAAGTTTGCGAACAAGTATTTGGACACACTCGAATGGTTGTAAAAGAGTAGTCATTACTTAAAATAAATAATTACTTAACCTGGTGAAATAAAAACTTGATCCAAAAAATATTAGAATCTTATGTAGCCTTTTGGAAATTGAGAGCAGATAGCGCTTATACAGAAAATATAAGGAAAAAATTAAAATTTAAATCAGTGTGTTAAAGAACAAAAAAATACAACATTATTTTTTTAAGAAACTGTAAACGATCAATACAAGGAAGGCAAAGGAAGAAGGATCAGATAAGGAGTTGAGAGGGAGAGGTTAAGTAAAACAAGGAAGAATGACATGACGGAGAATTAGGGTTCAAGTATAAATAGTTATGTTTAAGTCATCGGAGATGATAGATTTTTCACTTGAAGGGGTAATTTATTTCATAGTCTGGCCGCTTGGATAGAAGAGGAATTACTGAAAAATGATGTGCTATGACGAGGAATGTAAGGTTTTCTCTTCTGAGATAATTATATTATTTTACGTTTAGATATTGGTAGCGCTCCGACAACTCTTGTGGGCCGTGATATATCTTGATTACTTCTTTAAAATTAAAGTCGGTTTTCTTATGGTATTTTTTAACGTGTTTTTTACACTTCAAAATTAACTTAACGGTGATGATAAATTATATTATATATGACTCGGAAATCTGACATTCGTTTACTAATGCAATTTGCGAGAAGAAAAGAAGGAAAACAACTTGCGAAAATTTACATAGCAAGTTGACAGCTAAGACGTGAAGTTAGTAACAATTATTCAATGTAAAATGTTGCTTCTTCTTAAGTAAAAGTTAGTTCTTAAGTAAAATTAGTTTACAAATGAAGGGAGATTCATCATGACACGAATTAATCATACTATTATAGAAAATAACTGTTCTGCATGAGAATTCGAACCCGGTTCTCCGATGTCTAGTCTAGTGCTTTATCCACTAAGATACGTAGTCATCTAGCCAAATCGAGTTACATTTTATTAAATTTCATTTCATTACAACTCAATTAAATTTCAAGTATTTTATCGTTCTTCGATTTATTCTCCTATGAATTTGTAAACAAAAATTTACGTTCTTTATTTCTGTCAATTTAGAGGAAATAGCAACAAAAAATCTTAATCAACCTATTTTTCGAAACTTCCTTCTCAGTCTAGCTTGTAGTAGGCAGTGAATTTTTTACAAAATTTCATTCAGTTGCTATAATTCCCCTATTTGAAAAAAATGACATTTAAAATTTTAGTTTTTGCAATCTTATGTTTTATTAATAGATTTATACTATCCACTGACACTTCGTGATGGAATTGCATTTTAATATATTATTAGATTAAAACCAATATTTTTAGCTTTTCCACATTATTTTTATTTGACCAGTGACCGGGTTTCGTCGTTACCGACATCATGAGACTGGTGGGAGGCTATACAAATTGTAATGTTATATATAAAACAAGGCAGGAGTTGATAACCAATATATCAAATCAATATATCAATATAACAAAGTTATATCAAATCATGGTTATCAACTCCTGCCTTGTTTTATATATAACATAACAATTTGTATAGCCTCCCACCAGTCTGATGATGTCGGTAACGACGAAACCCGGTCGCTGGTCAAATAAAAATAAAGTGGAAAAGCTAAAAATATTGGTTTTAATCTAATAATATATTATGTTTTATTAAATTCGAACCTACTATTGAAAACTTTTATGCAGAAATAATTATTTTCTCTGCGTATTTTCTTCGCTGGGGTAGTATTCATTGAAGAGCATCTATTATTTTGTCCGATGAGTTAATTTGGGGTACTACAAGGCATTTACGGTCTACCTCAAAATCCTGGGTAAAGGATCAAGTTCACCAAAGGAATATAATATCATTGTGTTATGTGACCTCAGAAGATTACTTGTGCTCCTCGTGATTGAACTACGACTTAGAAACCTCCACCGCGGTGACTTAGCCTCGAGTTTTACTTCTCCCTATTGAAAGTACAGGGCTCCGAGATACTAACAGAGGGTTTCCATGTTAACTGAAGTACTATCTAAAATATTGAAGGAATTTTTTTAATCATTAGTGTCCACCCAGATTACGTTAGTACTCACTTTAAAGTGCTTTGAATTTATTATAAATCAAGCCAACCAATACAAATTTATACAAATATAATGTAAATATAAAAAAATACATTAAGTACATAAAAAAAATATATATAAAAAACATTCATTACTCAATAGTTGTTATTTTTTAGGATTCGCGTTAGGTAACTTTGCTAAGTATTGGATTAAAGTTTTGGTTCAAAGCTTTGGACATACTCAACATTTTGTGTTTTAATATCTTTGAATTGTTTTGGTGAATCTTCATAGCAGAGCTTCAATACTATTTTATCACAGTTCTACCTCGATATACTATATATTTCAAAGCTAAAAATAATAATTAATAAATAATACGTTCCGTAGAGGTTTTTAATGTTTGTCGGAAATGCTTTTTATTAACGTAATTTTTTTTTTGTAAATAAAATAATTTATCATTTTTATACATTTTCACATTCGTATTAAAGTCGATTTATACTTTTTATAAAATAATACAACTACATGTATGTTTTTAATCACCTTTTTTACGATTAAAAATGTGTTTAAAAAATTGTTTTATTTATAACGTTTATAAAAGTATCTGCGAAAAATATCCAAGATAACGGTTGTTAAGAATGATATTTTATCTAAAATATTTTTAAGTGCGCCTGAAAAGTTTTGAAATTTCACTTTAGAGCAAGGTGCGGTAATTTGTCACGAACCGCATCTAAATTCTTCCTGCAAATTTCCCTCCTCAAAATCTCCGCCTCGCCGTCAGAACTATCTACCAAAATGTTCCTAATTGTTCTTCAGACACTCGTAAACCCCGTTCCGAAAACAATAGTTGTTACTTAATCCGGGTAAACTATTTCAGGCGGCACGTATTGTTCGGCGAGCCGCATTTAAAATCCGACTTGCTCGATTCATCCCGTTTGCGTACGTCACTCCCGACTTGATTGACATCTCCAACCCTCGGATTGGTATTAAGCACACTAAACCGCGCGTGTATGTGGAATATTAATTAAATCCACGTAGCAGGTACAGGGTAGAGAGAGGGACCTAGATCTTATTTTGGGGCCGATGTTTTCTGTACGGCATCCTAGAGCGGGGCGGATTACACCCCAACCTTCTCTTACAATACGTTATTTTAATTAGAAACCCTCACGCTAGGCGTCATTGTTTAGAGGCCCTTAAAATGACAACTTAAATCATCGGGATCCGCGTGAGTATTATGTAACTTATCTTACTTAAACACATATTTGTGCCTCCCACTACATTTCTTCGGTGAACTCAATTTTGCTGAAACGTAGCAAAAGCTCTGAATCATTTATTTCTTCTTTTTTTTATTGTATTTCTTTTATTGTATTATATCAATTCAATATTATCCTGGACTGGTACCTGAAGTGGAAGGGTGATTACCAATCCTGCATGTGTTAACGATCAAGATAACACTGCGTTTAAATGGTGCAGTTCCCTATGCACTTTCAGGTGCGAATGAGGGTTTGAAGAAGAATTATTTTTTTGAAAATTAATTTATTTAAAGTCAAAAAGCTAACTAACCATCGCGCCGCTTCTCCGCAGGTGAAGGCAGAGAGAATAGAACGCCGCACCACTCTGTCTTCGCAAAAATTATTTGTCTCTTCCTTATTCATGCATCTCCACTTATTGTGTCGACTCCTAACATGACCTTTTTCAAGTATTTATATTTATATAGTTAAGGAGCTAATATAATATTTTATCTAATCTATCATTTATTTACGTTTGAAATGTCAATAAAACATTGTCAGATAATAATCATATTACCAAGGAAAATGATTGTTTTATTCATTAAAAGATTGTTCGTCATTTTTCTAAATTCCAGTATTTATGCAATCTCTTTTTCAAGCCGAATTTTTTTCCCAACTTGAAGTACCGTTCTGCTGCGGTAGTTTTTCCGGCCCGTTTTCCCAATTATATAACGTCTAGCCTTCCTCAAAACCCTTGTGGAGACTCACCCCCCCCCCTCTCTCTCTCTCTCTTTCTCTCGTGCTAGGTGCCTTTCCTATTCCACTGAACCTCTACTGAGGTAAACGTTACTCTCTGGACCGTCCATCCAGGGCTGGAAGCGATGGGAATGGACTTTTTCATGTTCGAAGCATTTATCAGAGCTTTTGCGGATCACTCCCCAACTAAATACCCTACGATCAAATTTCAAATCAAAATCTTGGTTTAATAGTTTTACATTTACTTTCGCTTAAGAAGACCATTCTGCTGATGCCTCAGATGAAAGCGCTTGTAAAGCATTGTTAACTTTGTGGTTTGGTAATATAACTCTCCTTATCATTCATCGTTCGCTTTGTGTAATACCAATTAAAAACACTACAAAACGAATTTGTTCATCTGATCTGATGATGGAATGATTAATCCGAAACCGTTCGTCATGAATAGTGTTAAGTAGTATTTATTACATACAGTGATAGATGAATGATAAGGAGAGTGTTGAAATTGTAATATTAAGTATTTTTATTTGATGTAATATAAAATTTACAAAAAATAACACGTTTATTCTGGAATATTTTATTGTTTGGATGTTAAATTCAGTATTTAACAATACATCGATCCAAAGTAGTGCCGCCATATTATGTATGTTTGTGTGATGTAAATAAAGGGGGGAAATTCTTTTTGGTTTTGTATATAATTGTCTTTAATTGTTAATTCTATTTATATAAACTCTTTTATTTTAAGATCTTTGGCGGTTCATTCACTTAAATAAGGTCAGATATTTAAATCCAAATAAAATATTTGGAATGTTTATAGCAAAATAAATTCATCAAAAAAAGTTACATATCGTTCACTCCTTTCAACAACGTCATATATCAAAAATCGTCAATTTTCAGTTGTGCATGTTTTCGGACTGCCCAAAAAATGTACTATATCCCAGCAAAAACGGCATATTTTTAACTTAATATTTATTCGCTACAGGGCAGAAAATGTTGTTTTTGCATTTTGAAGAAAAGGTATTATAAATTTTTTTTTTATATACTAAATATTTATCAAATGGAGAAAAAACCTTCAGGTTTTACCTAAAAATATCAGTTGCACACTAAAAAGTTCAATAAGTGGCTTGATATTTATTTTTAAAACATTTTATTATATTTTTTAACTTTAAAAACGATCTCCTGAAAAATCAAGTTTTTTGATATATGACGTTGTTGAAAGGAGTGAGCGATATGAACTATTTATTACATTGTATTTCGTTTCCCGACATAGGTTACGTGTACGTTACTTATGCGAGTATTAGGTCTGAAATTGCTTTTTAACTCATATCGACTTTGTATGTTTAGGTATTTTTGCTCTAACAACCCTTCTCCCTTAATGTGTTGAAACTTTATATACGCGGAATCTAATTAACCATATCTTAAGTATACTTCACCAAATTTTCATCAACGAAGAGCCTATAAATAAAGTAGACTTAGCTCCGCTCCATTTGTGTTACACGCGAGTATAATCAGAGACGCTTTTCGGAAAACATTTACAGTTTTCATAATCGACTAACTCTCATCCAATTGTATTGTGTTTGAGTTGTTTTGCTTAAAAATTTAAAATGTTTTATTTAAAATTAAATTTAAAATTGAAACATCATTTTAAATATATTTTTATTTTATGATTGGCATTATATTATATTAAGAAGTTTTTTATCGCATGTTTTATTACACCTGCTTTTGTAACACAGAGAAAGCATTAAGGTCCAATATAGGATAAATTTTTACACCCAGGTAACGTTTGACGTAATCGAATTCTTTGCTTAAAAAATACGTTATTGAGAAAATATTTTTTTCTGTGAAATAAATAACGATATAGGTTAAAAAAACAGTGGTGTAATGGTTAGCTAGCTTGTTTAGCTACCGTGCTGCAGGTCTTGGGCTCGATTCCCAGGGAGGGTTAAAATAAATATCAATGATTTTACACTCTAATAATTAATATTACCCTGGACTGCACCCCGAATGGGAGGGGTGATCACCTTGCCTTCATGTAAGTAACGATCAAAATATACTGTGTTAATACGATGCAGTCGCCCTAAGCACCATTGAGTACGGATAAGGGTTAGAAGATTTTTTTATTAAATTAAATTAATCTTTTCTTTTTATCCGGTTTAACCCTGTTTTTTCTGGACATGACCTACAAGATTTGCCCTAAATGACCGTCTCGGGTATACCTACGGCAGCGGACACGTTTAGGGAGGCTGCATAGGTAGAGATAAGGTCCATATTAGCGGTGTCGGCGCTGGTTCCGCACGCCCGAGGCGGTCCGCCTCCACATGCATACAAAAAGGCGTCCTTATACCCCCATTTTCTTAAACATATATTTGTGTTTTGTAACGTCTTTACTGAGACTGTTGGCATTTGGAAGTAGGCTTCCTATAACATGCTTAGGCATGCGTCAAAACTTTTTACTACATATTATCATGCATCCAAGGCGACAGCTCGTTTTTGGCCGTCTTCATACATTTAAAATTTCAATCTGAAAGTATTTTTTTTTAGATGTATACATTAATTCAAGAAATAATTAACAAATTTAAGAAAATGTAAACATTTATTGACACATCGCTCACTCCTTTCAACAACGTCAAATATTGAAAATCGTCAATTTTCAGCTGTGCATGTTTTCGGAATTCCCAGAAAATGTACTATATCACAGCAAAAGCGGCATATTTTTAACTTAATATTTACCCGCTACAGGACAGAAAGTGTTGTTCTTGCATTTTGAAGAAAAGGTATTGTTGAATTAATTTTTAAACATACTAAATATTTTTCAAATGGAGTAAAAACATTTAGGTTTTACCTAAAAAGACTTGTTGCATAGTAAAAAGTTCAATAAGTGGCTTGATATTTATTTTTAAGACATTTTATTATATTTTTAAACTTTTATATTTTTAAAAACGATCTCTGAAAAAACCTGAAAAATCAAGTTTTTTGATATATGACGTTGTGAAGGAGCGAGCGACATGTAACAAACATAGCATGATACAATACAATCTTCAGTCTTTCCTGTGATAATTATAATCACTTTTGATTTTAACGTTGAATTTTCTGAAGAATCTAGACATAATTATTTATTCAGTTGTAATGATTTTATGAGATAATTTTGAAGAAACAAATCATTCCTCTTGCAGTTATATTTTATGTACTGTTTTTTTTTAAATGCATAATACAATTTAATAAGTTTGTAATATTGAAGTAATTTATACATGCTTGATGTTTTTTCACTGTTAAGTTCATTTTTTGTATACGAGTTGAGGCCTAGTTAAAAAAAAAATTGGGTTAGAAGTCGCCAAAGAAGAGACTTGTCAGATTTCTTGTTTTTTTTTAATTTTCTTCAATCGATATATGAATTAAAATTTATTTACCACATTTTGAGTGTGTCCAAATACTTGTTCACACATTTGGATTATCTCCAATGATAGGAATTATTTCATATTATTTTTTGACATCTCAGCATAGAAGAAGAAGAATTTGGATATTCTTCTTCATCTTTGTTGTTATGTCACAAAATAATATGAAATTAATTTATTCATCAATATTATTTATTCGTCTATTATATGAAGTGAAAACTTGGGTAATTAATTGTAAATACCGTAATATCATAGACGCCTTTGATGTCCATGCTGTTAACACCCTGGATAGATAGACAGACCAAAGCTTCCTTGAACTGAAGCTGGCAGATAGAATCTGGACCGCGTGTCTCAGTTGGATTATCCGATGTTTCGGACACCTCGCAAGGAGAGAAATTTCCCGAGGAAGCGAGAGACCCCCCACGCGCTGGCGGGACTCTTCACTCTGACACCGCCCGCAGACGCGGGTGTCGAAACAATTGGAGGAGTGCCATCTCGGGAATCCGTAATAGTGGTCACGATCCTACGTCATTAGGGACCAACTTAGATGGATGGCTTATTATTTTTTATTGACAATATTGTCGGTTAATAATAATGAATTAAATATGAAAATAAAAGACTTTATGAAAGAGATGTAAGCACGACTAGTTTTAAGAACTTCAAATGTTCTTAACAGAAAAAAAAAACTGTTAGTATTTTCACCTGTTGGTGAGAACATTTGTAGTTCTCGAAACTAGTCGTATGGACATTGATAAACTCATAAGGTGGTCGTATACATGTGCTTAATTTTATATTTAAATCATAATGTTTTTCCACAAAGTTAATGCCAAATCAATAAAAAATAATAAAATATCAAATTTATGTGTATAAGTATATGAAATCATTCCATTTAGATTTTTTATAATAGAAAGTACACATTTTTATAGCTTTTATATGAAGGAGATTTTTTTAAATATATTTAGGTACCTTTGTTTTTATTTTTTACTCCGCTTTTAAAATACTGTTATCCATATAACTTCTTATAAGTCGTGATGTGTTTCCGGAATTTACAAAAAAATAAAATTAGTAAAGACTGTAAAGACCTTTGCATCTTTATTTTTGTTCGTCCAAATCTCAAGGAAAAAATACGCATTTTTTCCACATGAATTTCATTTGACCAGCAATCGGGTTTCGTCATAACCGACATCATCAGACCTATTTATTTGCCTTTTGATTATTTTACTCTTTCAAGTGGGAAAAGCAAAATAACGCTAACAGAAATGTGACGCAAAAAAAATATCGCACGCCTACTATTTTCGGATAAATTCCGAAGAGCTTGGACCCGACGATTTAATAAAAAATATATGGAAAAAGTCAAATGGAAAGCAAACGGATTACGGAGACGACTTTATCTATGGCAAAAAAAAAACAAACGTTTTTCCCGAGTCAATTCCCCATTTTTCGTTGGCCTTTTTGCTGTGTCCTTAAAGTCACAACTTTGTACATTTTAATCCGTGGATATTTGTTTTATTAATCTTTTGCTCTGGGGAAATTTATAATTATTTCAAACGTCATGGTATATTTTAACCTTTGATGAACCGTTTTAGTTAGAAGGCTTGAAAAGAAGTCGAGAGAAATGGCATAAGGCCCCATTACAAAACGATACTCATTTCGACGACAACGACCCAGCGTTCGGTCGCTCCCCCGGAACGTTCGTGACTTGCACTCGAATACAAGGGATTGTCGCAAATGGCGTGAACTTTTCCGGGAGTTGATATTCCGGGGAAACTAGAGATTTTCCTTCCACGAGTGCGCTAAATTACGCACTTTATTTTCCCGGTGGCGAAACTCTCTGCATTTTCATTTCTACGTGTTGTAAAACAATATGTCAAAACCTTGTTTGGGCACGAAGCTTCAAACTTTCTTTGAATACACAATATTTTGAGTGTATCCATTTTTTTCATTTTTTTTTTATTGATATTTAAAAAGAAGTTTATTGATATTTATTCGAAACCTTATCCGCACTCCAATGGTGCATAAGGCACTGCATTGTATAAACGCAGTATTATCTTGATCGTTAACACACGAAGGAAAGGTGATCAGACCTCCGCTTCAGGTACCAGTCCAGGGTAGTATTGAATAAATATTAGAGTGAAAAAAACACTTATTTTTATTAGACCCCCCTCTGGGAATCGAACCCGGGACCTCCAGAATGGTAGCCGAGCGCGCTTACCATTACACTACGGAGGCGGAAATTGATATGTATAAGTCTGAGTATTTACAGGGACTACGATCTATAGTTGACTGGTTTACGTCATGGCCATTTGTCATTTGCCATTCTATCCATTTCAATAAACTTGGAAACGTTTCAAACATGTTTCAAGTCACTGAAAGATACTCGTCTACAAAACTGGCGGCGCAGGTTTGATTCCAAATACTAAAAATTGTATGCTTGATTTTCTGTTAGTATTATGTGTATTTATCATCAATTCTTTCCCGTCTTTTCTTTCACTCCTGCAGACAGTCCTATGTAATTAATATGCATACATACGAATATACACATACAAATGATCTTTCCGTAGACTCGTTTTAAATGCCGCCGGTTAGAACAAAAATAATGATGAGTAAAAAATGTGTTTGCCAAAGCGACAGTCCTCGTTATTTCCTTTTTACTAAATTCATTTTATCACACCGCGTGATTTTTTTCAACTGGATACATTTTTGTAATTTATGAACCCTTTTTATGTCCGTTTTTAGTTTCCATTATACCTAATGCAGGGATTATGTCGGTTGGTGTTTTCTCGCCGGGATGAATCGGGGTCGCTTTACAAACCGTTCCGTCTCGCGGAGCGACCCTCTCACCGCCCGACCCCTGGCGGCAGGAGACCCATTCACAACCCCCACCTTTCTTTTCACAGCCGCGAATAAAGGCCGTGCGATGAGTGATGTGAGGTAAGAACACGTCACTCCACCTCGGCCTAGATTATATCGCTCAAATTTACCTTAGTGATGCGAATATGTCGATAATTCAATTATTTGGTTGTTTCGATAATCGCGTAATTCAATTATTCACTTAAGAGTAGTATTCACTACCCATAATGTTTAACCATTTTTCTTCGTTTTTTGTCTCCCCGTATGCAACGATAGTGCTTTGAGTATTTTTGTTTATTTTTTTTTTATTAACAAAAATTGTATACATTTATTCAAAGAACAATTATAAACATATTTAAAATATTTTTTGTAGATGTCCACCAAGCCACCTTGTTTGTCTTGTCGGTGAAGTTTTTTTTTACATACGTTTTTATTATTTTTATCCATTTCAACATAATATTCACACAAAAAGAGAGAAAAAAATACTCTAAGCACTATGGTATAGTAGATGTGGTTTTAACTTAATCGTTAATTATGTGAAGGGAAGGTTATCAGTCGTGCTCTCCATATTCATGGATAGTAGAATATATTCGATGCAGTACATATGAAGGAGCTTAGGGTGAATGACATTACTGCTTTATAAGATTGGAAATGAAAAAGGAACGAAATGAATAGGCAGCAAAAGGAGAAAAGAAGTAATAGCCAGGGCACTCGGGGATACATACCCTTACTATCTTGTGGAAGTTGTGCACTTGATAATTTGGTCTTTATGAGTTTTTAAGGGAAAATATATAATTTACAATTCATAATCTATTTACTATTCTTGATATTTTATTCAACGAAATCTTTTATTAAAGCGACTCCACAAATTATATAAGTAAATAATATGGCTTTACCTTGACCACCGTTAAGAGTTCCAGTTTTTTGTGGTGCAGAAGCTATATAATAAAACACAAAACACCGAATCTTGCATCATTATGCAGATCATCATTCATTTTTTATTCAATTATTTTTCATCCGTAACAGAAAATGTACTTTTTGCCAATTGGCTAATTTTAAAGCGGTTGAATTGCGGTATAATTGAATTCACTTCTCTAATATTTGCTTCAAATTGTAGAAGACGTTTTACGAACCCTTTCGTTCCGCGGAGCTAGGCGCTCGAGGAAGACCTTGGGAAATGTGGCGTGTGGTGACCCCCGCGGCTCGGGCGATATACTCAACCACCCGCACGTTGTGTCCTCCATTCACGCTCACACTATAGTGTGGGCACAAAAGGCGTGAGTGATGAATGCCAGCTACAAGACGAATGTGTCGACCGAATACACCACTTCAAGTTGGGCCTGATTTTTTTCTCGAATATAAAGTAATCGCGTATATTATTTTTTCGTGTAAAAATAAAACTGCGATTTCTTCTCTTTTATTTTATTCAGCTGAATCATCTTCGAAAGCGTCCAGCTTTTCGTAGTTTTAAAATTGTATATGCATTTTTTTACAATGAAATATGTATGCATCGAACTTTTCGTTTAATGACTATTTGGCTTACGTCTTTTTTTCAAATCTCATTATTTCATAGGGATATATCTAATGGCCCTTTTATACTTACGGATACATTCATGCCACAGAATGCTCATGTGGTTTTTACAAATGTATATTTCAATATTATTATTATTACGGATACTGGATTATTTACCCTACGTATGATATGTCAATATTATAGGTATGTCAACTTGACATGAAACTTCTATCCTTCGTTTTATGTGAAACAAAATAGAAGTCTGAGCATCCCAGAGATTAGAACATGGAATTCGGTTGACTTAAACGAAAGGTACCCGAGACCAATGCATGTATGCAGGTTTCAAAGATGAATACAATTTGGATGTTCAATAATAGGCAGAAAGTTATGGCTTCAGCCAGCCTTATGCCTGGTCGTAAGCCCTGGGAAGCTCTCACTTCCATCTTCTCACATATAAAAATAACGATTGATATATCATATAAAATTGAGGCACCTACATATAAGTACGTAATTTCCTTGAAATATATTTTCCTTCATGAACATAAATATATTATATGTAGATTTCTTCCCTTGCCATCTCCAGATGAGAACAATTCAACAACTTCTTCTTTTTCTTTTCATTCCACTCCTTTCGGAGCTTGGCGACCGTGTCCTTAAACTCCACACGATCCTGTGCCAGCCTGATGATGTTTGCTGCCGGTATTCCAAACCGCTGTCGAAGATTTTTGAACCATGATGTTCTTTTACTCCCCAAGCCCCGTCTGCCCTCTACCTTTCCCTCTACTAAAAGTTTTTTACTGAAAAAAAAAATACATTTATCCCAAAAAAATAGCTCATCTGTGATTATAGAATAACTGGACTATCAACAGATTGGTCTCGGATAGGCGAGCGCTCGGGCGATGATCGATTTCCCGACATCGTTTGCATAATGTCGCCATATCTCTCGCTGAAAATAAATAATGGCGAGATTTCCCGACGTCCTCGCGCGTGTAATGTGACAAATTGCCCAAATTTGGCGCACGCACACCGCTCCCGAATGGAGTTGAAGTTTGAAGCCTGAACTTCGCAACAGTCTGCGCCATCTTTCCCGTCAAATACTATAATAGGTACTTTTAAATGCGTAAACACATACATTTACTCTTTTTTATTCATCTAGACCTGATGGTGTATTGCGTATCGTGAGAGTGACATAATCAGTCTTGTCATTTCATGTTAGGTCGTAATATTTTAATTTAAATTGATTTTGGACACTTTTTGATTCCGAAAATGAATATCGTCCTCATTTTAATCTTATTTGGGATGTAGATACATTTTAATGTCCCTATAGTTCGGATTATATAGGTATTTGCAAAGTGGCTAATTTAATGAAATTAGAGCAATAAATATGTCATTTTACTAACAGGACTGATCTTATTTGTGATTTAATAAAGTTACAATTTATTTATTTATTTATTTACAACTTGTTAAGTGTGTCCTAATACTTGTACACAAATCTTGATTATATCTAATTAGGAGTTATTTTTACATTTTTTTACTTCTAGTGAACAGAAGTCGAACATAGATGAAAAAGAATACTGTCTGAATAAGTCTGGGAATTTACAGGTCTTACGACCATCATCAGACTTGATTAACCAAGCAATGACAAGCCTATGACGGTCGTAAGCCTTGTGAATGCCCAAACTTCCATATTTTTCTTCATCATTCATCTTTCTTCTTCATTCTGACCGCGGTGATTGCCCACTTGTGGCGGATTCCATAGAAATTAGTTGGTAGACGTCTCACGCTTCGATCGACTACAACAACTGCTTTGGGTGAAGTGATCTTTCCAGCTCGCAATCAGCGCACTAAATTTGGCGAGCGTGTCTTTGCTCTTGCGGGCGATGGCGTGGAATGCTCTTCCACCAGTAGTTGGGAACATTGAGAGTGAGATGATCTTTAGAAAAAAAAACTAAAAACGCATTTCTTTGCTTAATCATTTTCACTATCTCCTTTTCCCCAATTCTATCACAGTGAAGCGCCCTTGAGGTAGTATTTTACAAGAATGGCTTTATATAAAGTATCCAAATGAATTTTTATTATTGTTTTCTACCCGTTTCGCAATTTTCGTTTTGATGTGCCATGTCCCTTGCAGATAAAGTTTAATATACAATATCATGGGATGCTTTTTTTTCTAGTCTCACTTATCTTATTATTGGCTCTTTACATTCCAGTGAAAGTGATGTGATTCAAATAGTTTTGCTTATATTAGACTTTTCCAATCCGAAAATGAGTGACGAAATCCTTTTTGTAATTTGGTTGTACGACTCTAGTCGTGCGACCTATTCTAACCCGCAAAGCTTACGTTCCCCCTTGATGGGTACAGAACGCACGGTGAATATTACTATCGGTCCCCCGGGAATATTCCTAAGGCTTTTGATACGTCAGACTTTTCAGAGCTAGTTTCCCTCGCTATACGATCCGTCTATCCGCCAAACGTTTAAGGTCTAGAGTAGTTCTACGTACCGGCACGTAAGTGAGTAGGTGCTCGTAGTACGTCGACGTCGTCACGGGTGTGAAGAAATCGTGATATCCGAGACCTGCAATATCATTTTAGGGAAAATGTATTTCCATCCCTTACGGCTCAAGGGCTCTTTCGCACGTTTCGTTTCGAAATTACTTTTAAGGCTCTATACTCTAAATATCGCATTATTCTAGTCCTAGTCTTCTTCATTCCCATATTAATCCCTCGGTTTTCTCATGCCTCTTTTTATATTGAACGGTTGTATCATCTTCGTAGCTTCAAGGTGTCCTGCAACGCTCTTGATAGTAATGTTTTATCTTGTTAAATCTTTTTAAACATCTTCCTTTCACTGTTCTGTTACTGTAAATAATTATATCAAACTAATACTTGCTATTAAATAAAAATTATTACTCTTCTACGAGTATATGAAATATGAAATCTATCAGATTTAATATTTCATTTCATGTAGAAAAAAATGCATAGTTGTTATTTTATTCTACGAAATCTTTTATTATAGCGTTTTCACAAAGTAAATAAATAAACAATATTGCTTTATCTTGACCACCGTTAAGAGTTCCAGTTTTTGTGATGCAGAAGCGTATAATAAAACACAAAACACCATTATGCAGATCATCCATAAATAATCCATTTATTTTTATATGATATAAAAACATATATTATATGTACATGGCAAAACAATATGTAATTGATGGTCGAATAGTGATATACGGAAAGAATGCAAGGGTGAGATAAGCATAATCGACAAAATTAAGAAAGATGGTTTGAGCGTTTGGAACGAAGAACGAAGTTTAACAAATTTATGTGGCGAATGTAGTTGGAAATTGAAGCAAAGGAAGATCAAGGAAAACTTGGCATGATCAAGTATTTGAAATACCAGAAAGTGGTCTGGTCAGGAGTCTAAATAATGGGCCGGTATGTATAAGGAGATGAGGCGAATATTGTTTCCAAAGACAGGTGTGGTATTCTATTATCTCTGCCTACCCTTGTGGGTAGTCAATAAATGAGTTCAACGGATAAATGTTTGTCTGGGCTTATGATTTACATATTATTTATATGATTGTGCCGGGTTGTGGAACCGTGGTTAGTGTCGCGGACTCTCAAGTAATAGTTTCTCGGTTCGAACCCACTCTAGCGCCAATTTAGTATTCTTATTTGACCAATTATTGTATTCACCGATTGAATGTTTATTTACAAAATTCGCACAGAAAAAATATCCCTAACGATAAAAAATAAGTTTTGAGTGTGTTGTGAATCTGTCTATTGTACTCTGATTCGAAATCTATAGAAAACACATCTAGAAAAGGAACTCTATCGAACCCCTGCCAGTTCTCTAACAATTTAACCGAATTAATTTCCTGTTCTCTTCACGAAACCCCTATCAATTGGACACCCAATCGATCTGACAATTAAACGAAACTTTTCGAATTTCGCCCGAAATAATATCAATTCCATTTCGTTTTGTCCGATACCACGTCGGGCTGGTTAATTACTTCTCGGTTAAATTAATCATTGTTTATCTTTATGTAAACACTTTACTTTGCGCCGAATCGTCGGAGAGTCAATACCTTGAAACAACAGACCGCCGAACCTTTCCAAATTTCGGAATGACATTTTAATTTAAATTTTCGCGGATTCGCAATAATAGTTGTCGGAATTGAGCTACAAACTTTATGAATTTTCCAATTTCGTGTTCGCGTAATTCCCTGTCAACCAATATTTAACTCAATAAATTGAAGTTTAATAAGTCTTGTTCTTATACGTTCTTAACTCTATATTTATTCAATTTATATTTTCAATTCCCACTCATTTGAATCTATTATATTACTGACTTTTTTGGATAATTTTTTTGTAGCTTTGTTATTTATTTTTTTGAGGTTTGCTTTGCTTGCAAGTACTGTATAAATACTATCGATTTTATGTTTTTTTCAAACGATACCAAGATACTTGAACTTTGATGTGTTACTTGAGCCCAGTACAAAAAAATTAAATCTCTATTATTGTAGACCAAATACAGATCTAAATGAAAAAAATGTACTGAGCTCAAGTAACACATGAAAGTTCAAGTAGCCCCGTTCTACGGTACTTGTTTTTCTATTCCATGCATCTTTTCGACCAAAAATGAGCTTTTTGAAGATCGATGCAACGTTTACATGATCAATAATGAAATGAAGGCAAGGTGATCAGTTCTACTTTCTAGATTGCTTATGATGTAGAAAACTTTGCCTTCAAATGTTTTTATTAATGCTCAAGTTAACATTGCAATTCCGTGTGCATAGTATTCATAGGAAAAGAAAGAAATTTTGACATTATCAATTTGGTGAAATAAAAAATGCAACACCTTTTGTGCTTTTCATTATTTATCACGTCTGAATCCACTTCTCTGTGAACAAATATATTTTTAAGTTTCCCTGAAAACAGTGCCCCGTGTCGACATTTATATCGTGGTGTGTCCCTAGTGTCATACAAATTGACTTTGACTTGAGCTTTGATCTTTCCCTTTCCCCCTTTTCTCCCTCCCGTCTCCCTTTCAGGTATTTTCACAAATTAACAATTTTGGAATTTTGTAACTGGAATAGTACAAGTACTTTTTTATTATTTTTTTGACATCTCAACATAGACGAAGAAAAAAAATAGAAGTCTGGGCATTCACAGGGCTTACGACCGTCATAGATTGGTTTAATCGATCACTTTACACACGTGTAACATTCACCAATTTTACCCATGATTGACAACCACACTACTCAAATTCTGGGAAGTCTATATACTCGTATGTGAATTAAAATCAAAACACAGTCATTGAAATCGATAGACTTCACGAGTGACATCTATGGTGGGATGAAGCAAGCTTTTTTATTATGCAGAACTCTTTCATTTGTATGTGTACTTTGTAACTCATTGATGTGAATGACTTGATTGATGTTACTATTCTGTAAATTTTCCAAATAAAATAAAATAAATTATAATGTGTTTGTTTTTGTAGGGCCTGTGAGAAGGCGTGCGCTGCGCGCGCACGCGCTACATGTTGCGGACGTGCAGGATGCGCGGAGCTCCGGGTCGGCGGCTGGCGGCGGCCGCCGCGCTATTCCTCGTGGGCGCCCTGGCGCTACTCTACCGCGCCGGGCGCCTCTGCGCCGACGAGTCGGCCGACCCCCTCATGGCCACTCAGGAGGTGAGAATTACTTAACCAAAATGGTATTGTAGTAGAACAGCTCATCACGAGTAATTCGTATAACGATTAATTCGTAAAATGAGTAATCGTATAACGAGTAATTCGTATAACGATTAATTCATATAGCGAGTAATTCGTTTAATGAGTAATTGGTGTAACAAGTAATTCATATAGCTAATAATTTATATAACGAGTAATTCGTATAGTTAGTAAAAAAGTGTGGAAAATTTTCTTCCTTAACGAGCGACATTTCGCATAACGAGTTACAGAGAAAGGTCAAGTCACTTTTTCACGACATTCACTTGTAAGCCGGGACTTCCGCGCCAGTCTAAACAAAAGATGTTTCGCTTAACGAGTAAGATTCTGGATCGAATTATGCTTTATACGAGAGGTTCTACAGTATTATTGGTATTCCTTCCTGCCAACACTGTTACAAGGTAAAAATTATGGAGGACTTTGGTACTATAAACCAAGCTAGGACACAAAATGTTGAACCCTCTTCTAGTGGAACGGAAGGTCTGTTGACGATAATCAACACCCGGCTACTCCTAAGGAGTTTTACGTGGTTTTTACCCAGCAATGAGCAAATGCTGAGAAGTTCCTGATTGGCCCACGCAAGATTATCCCTCCTGCTCCCAACACAGATTTTTTTTAAAGTTAGAAGAAACAAAAATTCAGTTCATGATCTATTAACCTTGAACAAAATAAGGAAGATAAATTATAAATGCAACTTCCATCAAAAAAATAAATATTTTTAAAAAACTAGCTCTCTTTTGATTATGATTTATCCTGTCTGAAGCTGGATTATTCACGCCCTTTGCACCTAGTGGTGCATAAGGCACTGCAACGTATAGCAACAGCGTTATCTTGATCGTGTAATATACGAAAGAAAGGTGATCAGCCCCACGCTTTGAGTACCAGTCCAGGGTAATATGATATTATAGTGAAAAATCACACATTTATTTCGACCCCCTGGGAATCGATCCGGAACCTCCAGCACGGTAGCCTAACGCGCTAACCCCTAAACTAAGGAGGCGGACACACCTTTGTTCAAATGGAGTAATCTGTATACTCCGAAAAATTCTCAACTGATGATGCCACAATCAATAGCCACACACCTACTGAAAGAGATGTATTGCCGTTTTTTTTTTCAATCAGATAAAATCATGTCATGCGTTTAGTGTTCAGTTTCCAAACCGTTGGTTTATATCGATATTTTTACTTCAAATCATATGTTTTAATATCCTAGCGTGCATGTTACGATAGATTAATCGCATAATTTTCGAGCCTTCCACGCTGATAAATTGCCCAGCGTAGTATTTTTCACCTCACCTATCCACGTCAGGTGAGAAGTATTACGTATGTTTTAGTTCAAATTTATAATATTTCGCCCTTGTGAATCCCCTTCTTACGTTTTGTGTAAAAACAAGATAAAGTTGTAATATTGAGATACGGCGAATCAAGATATTGCATATCATTATTATTCATATGCGTTGGGAATATTAAATTGACGATTTTAGTAAAGTATGTGAAAAATAAAGCATTTTCTCTTCATATTTTTATATCGTTCACTCGCAAATGAGTAAAAACGACAAAGAAAATAATTTCGTATACTTACACTTACGTGAATTACGTATAACGAAAAGAAAACCTCCGCTGGGTGCTGTTTGATACTATTTATTTAGTTTTTTTACACTATAGTTTACATTGTGGGTACCTTTTATATACATGTAATAAGCTGAATCCCCTTTTTACCATCAAGTTTTATATTCAGTAATGAGTTAAATTTATAAAAATGTAACATCATTGTACTTAACTCAGTATTTTCAAGTATGTAAATTTCTTTTACCACAACTTATTGATTTACGAATGATATGTTCGTAAAATAAAAAATAAAAGAAATACACAGAAAACCAAGTTTTATTAAAATATAACACTTGAATAATCCACTTTATCGAGTTTTATTTTTATTTACGACTAGTTTCGAAAACGACAATTGTTTTCATCTTCTGGTACAAATTAAAACTAACGAACAAAAATATATTTGGGTGTATATATAGGTCAATAAATATAGGTAGGGGGGTTAAGGAACAACATTTTTTTGTAAAAGGAAACATTGATAATAATGGTGACGTATTTTGAAACAGTATATTATTAATTATTGTTTTATCTGAATTTAAATTTTTATGTATTTCTAAATTTTCTAAATTATTCATGACTTGACCTTTATTTGTAACAGAGTGTAATAATTTAAGTGTATGAGAGTCAAATGAGTGGTTAGTTTCCATGATATGATTTGCAAATTCCGAAAAATAATTACTTGTCAATCCACGAAGTTAATGCCGAATCAATAAATAATATTCTTTAATCATTGTAATATGAAAACCAAGTTATCGTAATTTAAATTAAATTAACCAGCCAATTATTAAAACTTAAAAATAACAATAAAAAGTTGATTTTCATTTATATGTAGTTAATTTTCATCTTATTTTATAAATACTGGTTTATTATTCATATGTAAAGAGTTTATGGTAAATAACATTTATATTTATATAAAAATTCGTTTTGATTTTCCTTATACGTTTTATAGTTTTTTTTTATTTGCGGGTTATTGAATAATTAACTTTTATTTTAAATTATGTACTTGCATTCCACAAAACTAAATACATGCTTTCCAGTTTTGCGTTTTATCTAGATATTCTGTGGGCTTCCGATTTTCTTTATTTTCTATTTCGATAATTTTGTATTTTACTGAAATATGTATCTTGGAAAAATTGTATAATATCATAACCGTTATGCATATACTTATAATAATAACATGAATGGAAATATTTATTATACGTACGTATATTTTTCCCCGCTTTTTTCCCAGCAGACATGAATACAAATTGGTTTTGAATTCCTGTTTGGTGGTTGTGTTTATGCTTTGTTTTTTTATCCTAGTGGTGCGTGGTAAAAATGTATTTGCGTTATCGTAACACTCCACATTTGATATATCGATCTCGTGTTATGAGTATTTTCATATTTCTTCTCCGCGATGAAAATACTCCACGCCTATATTGTCTACCAATATGCTCTAACTTAATACCCCGTCTTTTTTCGGGCGAGTGAGTGGGTTAAGAGTATGCTTGTTTATCCAACAACACATACGGATGGCGTAGTCACCTATTACCGACATATAAAAATAATAAAAAAGTGTTTTTTTATATCAAAGAACTGCCGTCACCAGTTTTCTTTCAGTGAGTCTACTAAATTTACTTTGCCCAATCAATAATCGTCCTTGACTCCTTCTTTACAAGTTTATACATATTTTGTTAATATGCGTTTACTTACCAACTTGATCTGATAGGGGGCGTCGCATTGAAAGATAAATCTTTAATATCTGTTATAGGGACAACAATGCCCCAAAACTCGTTTGTTATATTAAAAAAAGCTGTGCCATTCTACAATATATTCCATTTATTATATTCTTTGACTAATGCTTTTGGCAATATTTCTCTCGAAATAAATCATTTATGGTCCAATATTCAGCATAAATATCTTGTAAGTGGGTTGAATTATTTCTCAGATTGACTGCTAAAATGTTTTCTTGACCATCTTTCGAGATTGTTCTTCATTTTTTCTCGTAAAGAATATTAGTCCATAAATTCGAGCTGTCATATAACTTATTATTCAGGGTGGTCTATTGTCTATTGTCCATTGTTAAATTATCACATTCGCACCTACGTTTCATTTCTTTGAATTGGCTACATACCTCAAATGGAGACAAAAGATATGAGAAATAAATTTAAAATCCTCTTAACCATATTTTTTTCTCTTTAATTCCGTGTGCAACTGGCAAAAATCGAACACGCGATGCCAGTTACGCTGTCGAGAGTCTATCCAACTGCACCGTGGCGGCCGTCATTTTATATCTAAATCTAAAGCATTGGCTCTACAAAATACCTTACCAGGTGTGATTTGAATTATATAGAAATGTCCACTACCACAATCGATTCAGATTGTGTTTCCGTGGTTAGTGTCGCGGCCTCTTAGTCACAGTTTCTAGGTTCGACCCCCCACTCTGTTACAATCTCGTATTTTTCAATATTTGTTCTAATTCCTATTTTTTTAATTACAAGCTACTTCAATTTTCCTGAACGTAGCATTGAATTCAAATATTTGTTTATATTATTAGAACACTAATATTCTCATTTCACTTAAATTAATAAAACTACGCGCTTTGGTGAGAAATGAGATAATGTGATACAACATGATAATTACCCCTAGAAAAAATCTTATTAGTTTTTTTTAAATCTGACAAAACACAATTTCATTAACATGTGTTTTCAATTATTCAGATTGAGATTCACATAATTTAAACTTAATAATTTAGTTCGGTAATAGACACCATTACTCCTAAGCATATACTATATGGTATAACTTTATATGCAGCCCTAATCTGATCACAGTTCTCACTACGCGTCTTCTCCTCCCTTTCCCCCAGAGTGAGAGCCATATTTCCTTCACTTTCCCCATTTTTCCGACAATAATATTTACGTTCACTCATATTTTCATTTATTTTCCTCCGTTATCAAGTTGCCTTCACCTGCTTTCTTACGCTTTTGTCGCTTCGTATTATTGTTTTTAAAGCGCGTATTTTTTTAGTCGTTAAAGAAAGCAATTCCGCGTCCAGCCTGCAGAAATAAGAAAAATCTCAAATAAAAAGCTGAGTGTACAAATGCGACCCACTTTTATGTTTAAGGAAAATTAAAACGTATTTTTTTATAAATATATTTTATTTACTTTAAACTCTTTACATACGATAATAAACCAGTATTTATAAAATTAGACAAAAATTGTACTTGTTGCATTTTTCTCATCTATTTATCAAATGCTTTAATAAGAATTAAAAAATATTATAAATTATAAAAATTTCATACAATTGGTCAATATTTTCAGCTTCTTTCATTTTCAGAAGAATCTTTCTCATTCAGTTTTTAGCAAACAATAGTAATAATTATTCTATCAAAGTTCAATTTATAATATATTCTGAAAAACACGAAAAAATATTTATTTATATACTAAGAACTTACTTCTAGATCACGTCATATTACATTTATCAAGAGAAATATTTAAGGTACTCATTGTATAGAAAAATCTTAAATAGGATAGGCATAAAAAAAATGTCTACTGAACTATAATAACAATTTCGGAGAGGTTTTACCTAAAGAAAAAACAAATAAGTATATTGTGTTTTTTTTATGTACATATTTAACAAGTATTTAAATTTAAATATTAATATTTACAAGTGATGTTATCATTTTGTTAAATTTTGATGAACTTTAATGGGTTTATATTATACATTACCAAATTGTTATTGAGAACACGAGCTTTTATCGCGATTAAATTAACCTCTCAACTCAAATCTCAAATAATTTCACATCTTGTAACTCGCTAAAAATTCTAATTTTCCTCTCCGATAATGAATGCTTTTGTTTAACTTTTTCAATTTGCCCGCCGAAGTTGAGCTTCAGTTTTAATAGGGGGTAAACCGTAATGGAGAGGTGTTTCATTCGTTTATATCCCGCCGCTCGAGCCTCGAGTGCCGATAATGCGCCAAGATGGAAATATGTTGGAATTGGAGAGTTTGCCATTCGAAGTTGGGCGATCGCCGACTGGAGTGCGGTTTGTAACTTTCCTGTCCATAAACTCGGCTAAAGATCAAATAAGTGAAATATCGACTCAATGTCTACTTACGTATTTAGCGGGGTGACAAAAGCTTTGGTCCTGACGGGTGCCTACGTCCAGGGCTTTGCCAAAAGCTTCTTTATTGTAATATAGAAGCTTTTTGTAACATTGTAGCTAGTTGTAACTTGTAATAATTTGTTATATCTGTTACAAGAGAGAAGTACGAGCTTTTGCGTTTAATCATAAAAGGCAATATGAAGGGTCGACGAGGTGTGGGCAGAAGACAGATCTCCTGGCTCCGGAATATACGAGATTGGACAGAGATCAGGACCGTCGAGGCGCTGTTTAGAGCTGCCCAAGACAAGGACAATTACTCTGAAGTGATAGATGAGATAATGATCTGACATGACACGCAAACAGGAAGATAACAACTGAAATAATTCAACAGTCGCAACTGTCGGGAAGAATCTCACATACATTACATGAAAGTTTCTGCGAATAAAAGCTTATTTATTTCCACCATAGATTGCGCCGAAGGAGTAGCATATGAAAGATCTTTAATTGATGTGTAAGTATAACTTCCGAAATTTTAGTGTCGTTGTCAATAATTGATAGAATTTTGAATGTTACACCACGGTGAATGTTCACTTAAACCATCCAATGATCGTAAGCCCTGTAAATGCCCAGACTTTCATATTCATATTCATGTATGTTTGAGATGCAACAAATAAACAAAAATCTTGATTTAAATAACTCCTAAGTGGAGTGAATCCAGAATTTGTGAACAAAAATTTGGAGACCATAAATATTGTCAGAAATCTTTCCACTCAGTTTCACAATACTAATGGATTAATAAACGTATTGCCGGTGCTAAGCCTAATTTTTATACAGTGAGATGTATAATGGCTTAATTAGCCAAATGTGATTTGTAGTTCGACTCCAGGATATATTTATTGATTCAGTAAAGAGAAAATAGTGGGATTATGTTCCCAAATTCAAGAAAGGTGAAATCATAGGTCGATATGATAGTGGAGAAGGCTAGAAAATCTATCGTAGAAAATAAATAGTAGTACGTACATTATTTTAAACTTACCTCTCAGATAGTTTTTTTACTGCGAGCATTGTTATGATTTAGAATGTACCGTATTTCATTTTATACAATGCTAATACCTGTTTGAAAATCTTCAGGCGGGACTTCCAGAACAGTAAAAGTGGAGAACAATATCCAGGCTGATAGCCAGGACTTCACAAACAGTCAATATTTAATAACACACTTGTAACTTATATTTACGTATATATATATATATATATATATATATATATATATATATATATATATATATATATATATATGTATATATATATAAATATATATATATATATATATATATATATATATATATATATATATATATATATATATATATATATATATATATATATATATATATTTATATATATATATATATATATGTAATATTTTCAATTTGTTAATCCCTGATTCGTCCTTATATGGGTGTTTCGACATTTCCGGCCGTCGAAATTGGCGGAGGGTGTGTTAATTCACTTGTTTAACTTTATTACTGAAATGAAATTGTTGGGCAAAGAGCTTTCACGAAAACCTTCGAACTTTGAAAGCCAACGTTTTGTCATTTAGGGTACTTCAAACTCTAAAGATACACTCGCACCATTATTACCGTCTCCCTGATAGAATTTAACTTTATTTTTACTGTACGAAATTTGAGCACGATTTCTTGGTACGAGTATTGTAGCGCTACATAATGTTGTTTTCACAGTGTGTAAAATCATAAAACATTGCATTGTAGAATAATATTGTTCTGGATATCTACGATATTTTTGGTGTGTCCAAATACTTGTTCACAGATCTGGATTATCTCCACTTAGGAGTGTTTTTTACATTTTTGGCATCTGTACATAGATGAAGAAGAATATGGAAGTCCGGGCATTTACAAGACTCACGACCGTTCTGTATATCTTCAATTCGACACTTTTCCATCCAACATCCAATCACAAATTATTTGTTAGTTTTAACGTTTTAACATATGTCTTCGTCGCATTTATAATCTTGTACCCAATTTTGTTTTGACTATTAAAAAAAAAACACCTTTTTACTAATAATGTCGGCATTTACATTGTAACATTTCATAGTTACTTATAATTTAACTTACTTAGTTGAACGTATGGTTGAATTAAATTAACACAGGGTTAATTTGATTCAATCATAAATAAAGTGGCCTGTTTAAATTCTTAAACCGTATTGATATAAGCCATATCGCTCACTCCTTTCAAGAACGTCATAAATCAAAAAACTTCATTTTTCAGGAGAACGTTTTTAATGTTTAAAAATATAATACAATGTATTCAAAATAAATATCAAGCCATTTTTTAAACTTTTTACTGTGCAACAGATCTTTTAAGGTAGAACCTGAAGGTTTTTTCTCAATTTGAAAAATATTTAGTATATTTAAAGAATTAATTAAACAATACCTTTTCTTCAAAATGCAAAAACAACACTTTTTGCCCTGTAGTGGGTAAATATTAAGCAAAAAATATGCCTCTTTTGCTGGGATATAGTACATTTTCTGGGCATTTCGAAAACACGCACAACTGAAAATTGTCGATTTTTGATTTATGACTTTCTTGAAAGGAGTGAGCGATATGTTTGCTTCATATATGGGTAAATTTAATAATGTTTAAATAATTTTTATATTGAGTTTGAAATACAATGATCAATTATAATGATTACAATGTAATTACATGGTCTTTAACTCAAAAATGTAAATAATGCATATATGAATAGAACTGTGTTGTTTTTTAATGAAAATTTGTCATATGTCATAAATATGTCTGCACGATGAGTTTTAGCAAAGTTATGTATATAATTATACCTTTATACCAGCAAAATGTTTATTATCAAATACTTTTTTGAGATATTTACTCATTTTATAATATAATTACATACTCTTAAACTCAAAAATGTAGATAAAACGTATATTTGTAAAGAACAAAAATTATCTTTTCAATGGAACTTTATCATGTGTCGTATAAATATTTCTGCACGATGAGTTTTATCAACACGTAATCAGACTCACCTTTTTACCAACAATATATTGCCTAATACTTTTAAAAATATTCACACAATTTTTAATAACTATCCCTCTGACCAAATCCAGTACGAAATTCGGACATACCCAAAACATATTTTAATTTCCAATTACGATTTCACTCGCACTATTACACTTAAGTTTTCCATATAACTATTGCGTTTAAATTTCTGACTGTTTCGTACGTCTGAAGCAAAGTTTTGCTTACACAGCCTGTTACTAGGCGATGCCAGTCCACTAACCATTTCCAGCCCCAGATACGTATGTGCCTATGTTGCGTAAGAAGGTTCCTCTCTGGCTCGGATGATGTGATTATCTCCGAATCAATGTCATGCCGCCCGAACTATTCCACCCCCACACCCCTTCTGAATTATACATCCCCTGTACAGCAAACTGAGAGGAACTTCAAAATTGGACGTATTAAGAAATTACCGAGTTTCTCGCATAACACGTTATTAATTATTCAAATTAACCAACTTCAGGAGCTTTGTTATAAAATATATGGTTATTTTTCAGTATTACTCTTCTACATACGTCAGTCTCTCTGTATTTACGGGAGTTACGTATCTAGATGAGGTAGCGAATTCCGAAAATGCGAATATTGAGATTCACCCTCATTCAATTTTACCCTTAACATTTTAATTAATCAATAGATATTTATTCATATCCGCCTCCGTAGTATTATGGTCAGCACGCTCGGTTACCGTACTGCAGGTCCCGGATTCGATTCCCAGGGGGATCAAATAAATATAAATAAGTGATATTTCACTCTAATATTTACTCAATATTACCCCAGACTGGTACCTGAAGTGCAGGGCTGACCACCTTTCCTTCATACGGTCAAGATAACACTGCTTTTATTTTATGCAGGCCTTATGTACCATTGGGTGCGGATAAGGGTTTAAGAAGAAGAAGAATGTTTATATAAGAACGCTCTCATTACTACGAATTATTTATTATTTATTTTTATTCACATAAATTGTATACATTTATTTAAATTATTTCTCCACAAGTATTACTATATATAGTTACTACTCGTATGTAAGTTAGCAAATTTTAATAAAATGAGAAAAAATAAGAGATGCATGGATACTTGGTGCGGCTGTAAGGCGTCGTCCTAATACAAGGCGATTATGCGGCCATAGCAAGTTTTCACGAATTTTACTCGTACGAATCCGCTATTAAACATACAGATCTCGACTAAGTGTCCTAATTGGCATTCGCGCGACCAATTAGGACACTCATTCGAGATCTGTATGTTTCTGATCCAATGACAAACTGCTTCGTTAGCAGTTTATTGGGACTTTTTTTGTTGTCTATTTTTAAATTATTTTACATTATAAACAAAATAAAATAAAATATATAAGCAAACGTAATATTTCAGATTTATTCCTTTTATATTTTACTCTCTATATTATTAATATTTAAAGCTTTGTGGTTAGTCATTTTTACTTTTATATTATTTTACGAAAATGTTAGAAATATTAGTTTATAGTATAACCACTCACCGATTCGGTGAGTGGTAATATATTAATATTACTTAAATTTTTGTAAAATATATAAAAGTTCTCTTATATCGTTTATTTTAGGAAAAGCGTAATCAACATTTAGAAAATAACTAGTAATAAAAAATAATAATGTACAGTAGAATCACCATTCGGTAATATAAGTACCTATATAACCACTCACCGATTCGGTGAGTGGTTACATATACGAATATTACTAACATTATTGTAAAAAATATATGAAAGTCCTCTTATACTCGTATCGTTTATTTTAGGAAAAGCGTAATCAACATTGAGAGAATAACGAATAATAAAAAATAATTATGTATAGGAGAATCACCATTCGGTAACATAAGTATATAACCACTCACTGATTCGGTGAGTGGTTATATACTAATATTACTAACATTATTGTAAAAAATATATAAAAGTCCTCTTATACTCGTATCGTTTATTTTAGGAAAAGCGTAATCAACATTGAGAGAATAACGAATAATAAAAAATAATAATGTATAGGAGAATCACCATTCGGTAATATAAGTATATAACCACTCACCGATTCGGTGAGTGGTTACATATACGAATATTACTAACATTATTGTAAAAAATATATAAAAGTCCTCTTATACTCGTATCGTTTATTTTAGGAAAAGCGTGATCAACATTGAGAGAATAACTAATAATAAAAAAATAATAATTTATAGGAGAATCACCATTCGGTAATATAAGTATATAACCACTCGCTGATTCGGTGAGTGGTTACATATACCAATATTACTAACATTATTGTAAAAAATATATAAAAGTCCTCTTATACTCGTATCGTTTATTTTAGGAAAAGCGTAATCAACATTGAGAGAATAACGAATAATAAAAATAATAATGTATAGGAGAATCATAACGAACCTCTTTTAAAGTACCCTGGCTGCTCCATATCCCATAGTAAATTTTGACCATGGTAGAATACGAGTATGTATATTGACCATTAAAACTTTATTGGCAGTTGTCCAGTTGTACTGGCTACTCGGATGGTTTGCCAAACCGTAGCCTCGGGTTCTTCAACCGCGGGAAACCTATCATTGTTTTTTTGGAATGATTTATTATATGTATGAAGGATTAGTAACAAACAGCGAATCTGCGAACGTCTGTATTTGAGTTCGAACAAACATTCAAACAAATAATATTTTGTAATACTGGGTGGCCCAACATGAAGTGCAATTAAAAATCAACAATAAACAAAGACTTCATTTGAATAATTTATGGTTATAATGCATAATCGTAGGTTATAGTTTGAGCCTATAGTTTGAGCTTCATTTTTGTCAAATAAATAAAATTCAATATATTATTGTGTTACGTATCGTGGTCGTGTAAAAAATCGTATTTAACTGTCGCGAATCGATAATGGAAAAAATAATGTTTTTTTTTCTAAAAAACTGGGAATTAAAAAATGAAATAGATTTTTTTACAAAAAAATATAAATTACGAAAATGATATATTTTAAACACCACAAAAAATTTTAGTAGGAATATTTTCTTATTTAATTGGAGTGTTATTGGAAACTATAAATATTAATTATTTATCGCCTCTAAAGTTCCTCTCTTGACGGGTAATATTCAGAAATAAAATGAAATGAAACAAGTGTTCAAAAAGTTACCTCTTTTATACTAACATAGTGTGGTTAACTGTAATATAATATAATCATCCTTATCTGCCTTATTTATCTTTATCTGTCAAGGTATGAGTGACATTGAATTTATGTCCGAAAAACGGAATTTCGGAGAAAAATAAAAATCATGAAATCATTACGGCATGGTCATAATCAGAGAATAAATCTATAATCTGTGAACAGAATCCGTGATTAAAACTGAGGTTATGACTTAATAATTAAAGGGAAAAAATTCTCGAATGGTAAAAAAAAATCGAGGTGGAGAAGCGCGATTGAAGGAATAAAACATCCCACCCAGCCATTTAAGAGAGCCACAGCTATCAGAAAGTTATAGTTCCTTATACGTTATCTGACATAAACTAAGAAATCCGGCAATGACATTCGACGAGAATCCTTTAAGCCTACTTTTATTTGAGTCCCGTCACTCGCATTTTTTTCTTAGTGATTTTTTTACATCTTCTTTTCTTTACAATTTCGACTAAAGCGCCGTCGTAAACCCGAAAAAGTAAATAATTTACGATTGTCGCAAACACCTCCGTGATACGGCTTCCCCGCATATGCGACGTTGTATGATCTCAGTTTTTTATACGCCTTGCTTGTAATAATACACTTTTTACGGCATATTTATACGGCCGGTTTGTTTTTATACACATCGTTATTCCACGAGTATACACCATAGACCGTCGTATAACAGCTCTGGAATGGAATCCCTAAAGAAAGCGGTGTTTCGGAAAGGATGGTCACGTTAACTTAGCGCGAGGGTCCAGTATTTTTATTGTCATATTTTCTTTTTCGTTTAAGTGCAGGGTTCTTGAGATTGGATTTTTCTATAATGGAACCTGCAATAATAGACTGACTTTCCACTTCTTTATTTCTCGTTTGCTTCACGTTCCTTCTACCCTTGTTATTTCTGAATTTAACGTTATTAGTTTTTGTTCCGCTTTTTTGATTTAACGTTTTTTTCCCATTATTTTTAATACGTTTTAAAACGATGGCTAGCATAATCATATCACATTCACGAGTTTTATGGAATGAACTCCTTCTCCATATGATAAATGCATCTATTATGACAACCAACAAAAAGTTTTGAAAACATTAATATCCGCTCTTAGAACTCTAATTATCCATCATATCACCGTTCTATTTGATCCTTTACCTCATACTCTTCAACTTCTTGCCTGATTCCTGCCATTCCATCAATTTAGAGTAATTATATAATCATTCATTCTGAATCTCTTTACAATACTGTATTTGTTTTTTTTTCTTCATATTTATCTATCAAGCACTAATTGATGCCTCATCAATATTTTTTTCCACGTATTAAAAAATATCTAGAAACCAGTTAAATTCATAATTTCACCGAAAAATAGAGTAACGTTGCAGCGTTTGATATGAGATTTTTTATGTTCAAAAATCACTGGAATAGGTGTACCGAGCTAAAAGGAAACTGTGAAGATACATGAATAAATAATATCAATAAAAATGTTTTAAAATCTTCTCTCCTTATCGCGGGTGCTTATCAAACTACCCTCATGAGATAGTCCTTATGGTTAAGAAATGTCTGGATAACCAAAGCGTCATAAATCATCCAAACCTGGCGAATCCGAACCAGAAAAATATTTCAGTTATAACTGTTTAAATAACTTATGCCTCATTTTTTGTGGCAACCTACAATGAAGTATTGTTTCCACGCACCTTGTTATGGAGAGGAGTGAGAAACTTATTACATTGGAGGGAAAGGTGTCCTATAATATTTTATTATGAAATCAAAACTAGCAAACAATGGCTGATTTGTTATTTATCATAACATTTTTATATTTCACGAAATATTGACACATGAACAAATGTTTATAAAAATGAAATAAATGAGATTTATGTTAATTTTTGCAGTATGATGATAGTTTTCACATTGAAATATATATAGGTGACGGTTTCGATTACTGTTTTCAGGTATTTTATTTTGATCCACATTTAATCCACCTGGGGCGTAAAATTGATCTAGCCCTTAAGTTATTTACGATCAAACTCATACAGTTTCAGAGATAGAAAAGAAGAATGAAAATGATCAAAGGTTGGAAACAGGGTTGCCAAATGAGCTGGGAAAAAAAAACCGGACAGTTGCGCAGATGGCGATGGTAGCGAAGGAGAAATAAATATTAGAAAGTCACCAAATCGCCAAATTGCCATAAGCATTATCTTTCAATCAACCAAAAACAGACTAGTGATATTGGTCAAAACGTTTGCAATCAGAGGGTAGATAGTGCTTGAACATAAAGTATAAATGAGAAAAAAAAAATCATGAATTCCAAAATACTGCTGTATTAATCAAGCAATTAATTTACATTAAATATTCACGAAAATTACAAATTGATGATAATAAGGAAGGCAAAGGAAGAAGGTTATTGAGGAAAGAAGGTAGAGGAAAAACTAATGAAAAACGAATGAGGTTTGATGGACAGTTAGGATTCTAATGATAGATAGTAATGTCTGAGACGCCTCTTGAAACTTATCAAAGAAGGTGCATTTTTTATAATGAGAGGTAATTCATTCCATAGTATGGCCGCTTGTACAGAGAAGGAATTACTGAAGCATGACGTGCTATGGCGAGGAATGAAAGTAAAAATGGAAAATATTCCCCAATGTCGCCGATTTTTAACAGTCAGGTGGATGGCTCACGTGACATCATACATTTTTTTTTACCCGGCGTTTGTTTGTAACAATGGAGCGAGGTCCAGGCGTCCGATTATATTTTTCATTATTTTAAATACGGCAACCCTGTAAGAATGTAATCAAATAGCGCTTAAGGATAGTAAAATAATTTTACTGTTATTTCGCGGTGAGTAATTTTATCCTCTCGACCCAACCACTAAATTTCATGGCAACTAAAGTTCACCTATAAAAAAAAGAATACCATAAATGTAATTTTTGCACGCGTCATTTGTTTTGCAAATTTTTCGATTCCCTCTTACGATTATTACAATATCTACTATTTCCTTAAACCCCTTATCCTCTCGAGGATGTGATACTCAAGTGACCGTAATTAATGTGGGTTTATTTTGTTTTCGCAGAAATTCGTAGTGGGCTCGGATCGGAAGGTGTACGCCTACAACAGGCAGATGCCGCTCATCTTCATCGGAGGAGTTCCACGATCAGGAACCACGCTCATGAGGGCCATGCTGGACGCACATCCTGAAGTCAGGTAAAGTTATAATGATTTTACAATATATTGCCTATACCCAAATTAACCACCTGCTTGACATATGAGTAAAATAGAACCCAGTCAGGGATCCAAAATAAATTACTTGAACTAATATATCAAAATATGTTTGTGTTTATGATTACTTTATTTTCTCATTGGTTTCCTTTAAATATGCTTCTAACCTCATGTTTTTTTATATGCCTATTAATTATACCCGTTTATTGTTTTATTATTGGAGGCTAATGTAGTTGATAATAGAAGCAGAGGAAGACCAAGGAATACTTGAAAGTAGTCAGGTCAGGAGTCAGAATAATCGACGGCTTTGCGTGAGAAGATGCATGAATGTGGAATAAGGGAAAATTGTTTACATAGACGTATTAATGTGGCTTTCTATTCTCTCTGCCTACCCCTACCGTAAAGCGGCGTGATGTTTAATCAGTTTTTTTTGTATAGTACCTATAAACCTTTAATGTTTAGTTTTAGTTTTAAATTCCAAAATAAACCATTAAATTTCTTCGAAATTGCGTTATTGGTTTTTATTTTAAAATTTCAGTAACGTTAAATAGCAACTTAATTTTCCTTCAAACCCAGGTAACGTTTGACGTAATAGTATTTTTGTTAAAACACAGTTTTTGTAACAAAATAAGGTTTTCTTCAAAATATATAAATGGTTTTGAAAAGAAAAGAGTTATTGGAAGGTAAGGAGTTAAAAAAAAGAAATATTTTTTTCTGTATATTTTAATTAAACAATTTTTTTTCAAATATATGCTTAAAAATAAAATAAAAACCTAACGCGAAGACACGACCGACCTCTTGCGTGGTCGTCCGCGTTGTGAAATCGAGTTTTGCGAATTCCCCCTTAGCATATTTACTAAAATCGTAAACAAATTTATGACGTGGAATATGAACATCGCGCGTTGACGTCATCACAAGTAAAAAAATAACCTTATTTCCAAGGAATATGTACAATCGTTAGTTTCTTTGACTGCCGGAGTAGCGTCGAATGGTAACCAATGAGTTCATCTATAATATATTTAGTGGAATGTAACGGTTGTTGAATGGGTTATAAGCCATAAAGTCCATTTCGGTTTGTTCGGTAAGGTCGACCCACAATGGGGGACGCACATAAATAGTAAACATCCAGGAATAATGATGCTCTCCCAAAGAAAATGCTGGACTTTTACAAACATACGAATTGCTCTTCTATCGTCCTGAGAAATGTGGAAAACGTTCTATTTGCGTAGGTACTGATATAACCTTACCATTCCGATTTTATAGAAAAAATATATTTATGTGTGTAAAAATTAACATTTCACACGAGAAAACATATTTTTTTAGTAGGATGGTAAAAAATCATGAACATAATAACGTAATATTATGTAGCCTATTAGTATTCATCGTTCAGAAAGGGGATTTATGTCAAAGAAATATACAGAATATTTTTAATAAAGCAAAAATAATAACCTTTTTAATATTTGACAATTTAATAAAGTCAAGACCATCAGCATTATTTTCTTATTATGCTTATGTCTCGCTAAATAAAAAGAGGTTTTTAATTTAAATTTTTCTTGATAAATACCACTGTTTCTTATAATCTATTGTGACACTTATTGCGATGCATTTGACAATGTTTCGATGCATCAAACAAGTATTTGATAATGATGCTGATTGCAGGAACTCGGAGTTGCATATCCGTACTGGTACAAGCTCGCGTTAAGTTGTAAGAGTTGGAAGACAAAATTGATAACTAAATCCTCAATTAATAATTTAGAAATATAGAATCCCAAAATTATTTGTATGAAAATAATTTCAATGTATTAATGTTTTTATATCTTATGTTAAACAGACTCGTTTTTAAGGATAGATTATTTTTATCTTTGTAACAAACTGCTGCGTAGATTTTGCTTACAAATGCAGAATACTTTTAAGTCATTAAAAATTGCAAATGTCTCCTTTGAATAAATAAACATGTCTAAAAGCGTTAATTACATTACGCTCGGGCGCCGCGACGCGACGCGACGCCGACTCCCGTAACGCAGTTCCATTGGTGCCTAGCGCTTTACTTTTGTTATGGACTATTTATGTAATAAACCTTTTAATTAATGAATTTAATCAAGGATTTTATTTTATTACTTTTCGCGTAACGTACAGTTTTAAAAACGTTTTACAAGTAAAAAAAATAAATATGTGATATACAAGTATAAACACAAATCGATTTAATCTTGATTTTTGCTTAATTTTACAAATATACCTGATGATAATGTGAATAAACTTATAACATTGTATTTTGTAAAACTGTTTTAAATTGTATTTTTTACATTTGAACCAGGCGAAATATATATAATGAGTCATTACTAAATTAAAATACAATTTAAAAACGTTTACCCCCTATAACGTTCCCTGCGATAACGCGATACTTATCTCAACGTTATAGGAGGCTTACTGTTTATTGAAATATTTTTGTTTGTCATTACATATAGATATTCATATATACACCATATATGTTTAATTCGTTGAACTTGTAAAATTAATATTCACAGTAATGTAAAAAAATCCGCGATAAGAACATATCGAACAAGTTTCATGTCGTCAATTTGATAAAGCTTTTCTCCCAAGTCTTGAAACATGCAAAGGGCGGTTGGTTTCCGTAGGTGAAACCAGAGTTCTTTATGCAGCTAGACAATAGATTTTCCTCATTTTTATTTTATTTAATACGAATGACCGCTTAGCTCAGAGGATGAGAGAACCTAACCAAAGATCAGAAGGCTCGGGTTCTAATCCCGGAGTAGTCACTTGTTCCTGTAATATGTTGGATTAATATTGCTATCGTAATTTCTCTCTTCGTTTGTTAACAACAAAGTTTAATTTCCACAACTTAATCGCTTTATTAACTAATTTACGGTATATCCACTAATTTAACTAGTCTTTTTATGCATTATATAAATAAGAATGTATTTATTCTCAATATTATTAATATTTAAAGCATTTACTTTGTGGTTAGTCATTTTTACTTATTTATTTTTTTACAAAAATGTTAATAAAATTAGTATATAACCACTCACCGAGATTTTTACGTCTACCGGTTTCGAGACGTACCCGTCTCTTCGTCAGGACAATCACTAACACAGCATGCAAACAATACTACCCTTCACCACCATAGCACCATTTACACCAATTTTTTTTGAGTGTGTAAATGGTGCTATGGTGGTGAAGGGTAGTATTGTTTGCATGCTGTGTTAGTGATTGTCCTGACGAAGAGACGGGTACGTCTCGAAACCGGTAGACGTAAAAATCTCGGTGAGTGGTTATATACTAATTTTATTAACATTTTTGTAAAAAAATAAATAAGTAAGAATGTATTTACTGTAAAAATTGGATTAGTTCTATGTATATTGATATTCGTTGAATATTACAACATTTTGAGTGTGTCCAAATACTTGTTCACAAAATCTGGATTATCTCCAATTACAGGAGTTATTTTCATATTATTTATTATTTATTATTCGTTAAATATATTTTAAAATACAACCGCATCGCTTTTTAATTTCCCCTATTTTTGCTTTGAAGGGATCAAATAATTTAAAGCAGTTCATGCTTAAATTACACATCGATTTTGATTTGAAGCACTACTAGTTATTTCCTTAATACCATCTTTAGTAATCTTTATTCTAAAATGAGCACAAAGTTGTAATATTCCCATTTACATAGCGTGACTGTTAACTCAACAACTCTGAAAACAAACGAGTTTTCTGTCTCTGAAGGCCCCATCAGCGTCGATGTATACGTATATTAAAGCTTTCTTCAAGTTCCAATATGATAAGAGCAGAGAAAACTGTTATTTTTAGATTTGCGCTTTTAGCAAAATTAGGTAGTTGAGTTTGTATCGCGTTTATATCGTAACGCGATATAATTGTGATCTAGCCAATCAATTAATTCCCTTTTGTGTCTACATTAAATTAGTTCAGACTTAATACTTATAATTTAGTAAAAAATTCTATTTTATTACAAATTATTTACACACTTATATATATTTTTTTAATTTTAGACAAGTATTAGATATTTCTGTTTTCATAGCGTAGTGGTTAGAGCATTTGGCTACCGTGATGGAATCCCGGGTTCGATTCCCATGGGAGTCAAACTAACTATCAGTAGTTTTTCACTCTTACTTTTATTCAATATCACCCTAGATTTGTATCTAAAGTGCGGGACTGATCACCTCGTTTTTATGTAATTAACAATAAAGAAAATACGTCATCGATAGGACAGAAAACCCCTTACACCATTTGTCGCGGATATAGGTTAAAAATACGAGTTGTAGATGAAATATTGAAAACACACTGTACAAGTCTCGTATGTACACATATGTACGTGCCAAATGGACCCTTGTCCGAGTTTAGCATTGTGTTACACTCGGTAAATCTAATTTGTAGGTATTCGGAGGGCAGTTTTGTAGAACTTCGGATCATCCGGCCGTTTTCGTCCTACTTTTCTCGACGAATTTCCACCAATTATCCCCTCCACGCCGGGCCGTGTTACGGGAGAGATGAATAAGTGATTACCCACAACTGGAGGAGCAAAGTGCCGGATTGGATAAGGACGAAGGGAGAAATGTGTTTGCTTTTCTGCCCGCTAATGCGAATCTTATTGTGTGCGGTGGAATCAGTATGAACAAAATATGGTTTGCGTAGTGGTGTACTGTGTCGGGGGGTAATTTCGGATCGCACACAGGTGACACACAAAGTATTTTCTTTAAATTGATTTTCAATTCAATTTAAAGCCGACATAAGTAGCGTTTTTTTGTTCATAAAGTAATTTTTATTCTTAACTTCAAGAAAACGTATAAAAGTATGTTGCATATTTGATTGTTACATTGTGTACATAATGCATGAATGTGGAAGATGCGAAGATTGTTTGCGAAAACAAATTGGTGTGACGTTCTATTCTCTCTGCCTACCCCTGAGGTGAAGCGGCGTGATGGTTGGTTAGTTAGTTAGTTTTTTTTTAGTTAATGTTTATAATTTTTTTTTAATGTCTGAGTGGTGCTTCACCTCCAAAATTTCCAATTAATCAAATAGTATGGATGTTTGAAAAAGATGGGCAGAAGATGAACGTTGCACAAGTGATCACTTAAATCAATATTTGATGGTTCGTTATTTTTGTTAATATGTACTTAAAAAACTTTTCTAAGAGACATATCGCTCACTCCTTTCAACGTCATTAAACAAAAAAACTTGATTTTTCAGGAGATCGTTTTTAAAGTTTGATAATATAATAAAATGTATTAAAAATAAATATCAAGCCACTTATTGAACTTTTTAATGTGCAACAGATCTTTTTAGGTAAAACCTGAATTTTTTTGTCCATTTGAAAAATATAAAGTATATTCAAAAAAATAATTAAACAATACCTTTTCTTCAAAATGCAAAAACAACACTTTCTGCCCTGTAGCGGGTAAATATTAAGTTAAAAATATGCCGCTTTTGCTGGGATATAGTACATTTTCTGGGCATTTCGAAAACACGCACAACTGAAAATGAACGATTTTTTATATATGACGTTGTTGAAAGGAGTGAGAGATATGTAGTAACAGTTACACAGATGTTTACCGAAGAAAAACATAAAATAGCCATGAAGTGTTAGTGTATGGTTTCAGCGTTATAATCTTAAACAAAGACAGCATTTAAAAGTAATTATATAATTTGACAGGGACAGGGGCGTGCATCCATATAGGCAGAAAAGCAGTGCCTATCCTAACTACCCGCGTGATATAAAAACGCAACCAATACCTACCCTACCTTACTAAGTAGTACCTAGCTTACCTTACTACCTACCTCTACTGCGTACCCTAATTAATTCTTTGTGCACGCCACTGGACAAGGGATATGACTTATGAATAATCTCGTACATTGAAATGAGGTATAGAAACACTTCATCCTGATGAGGTTCGAATAATTGTATTAATGTGTTCCAATTTACTTTGTGTTTAATACAGCGTCGCTCGAGGTAGAACCCTAACGAATTACACACACGTCAGTAGATACATACAATACACTAACCATCGCAATACGAAGAAGGACCGAATTCCGTATTGAATATAGGGGAGGGAAAATTAATAAAGCAGTATCTGAACTACTTTGCCATAGAATGGTATTTATTCAAATGAAGACAAAACCGCCGTAGTCGGATGTAATCACAGTGAAATAATGTTCCGTGCTCCATCAGCGCCGCTGCATTTCAAATGAAGTTCAATTTCATACGCTTTAGTGGAATTATTGGGTTTATTCTCGAAGGTTTCATTAAGGGGTGATCCTCAATCACTGTTTTATTTTTTTCTTCTTTCAACCGATAGCACTATGGCTACCATGGTCTTTGTCCCGAGTTCAATTCCTAGGGGGAAATAACCAAAATAAATTTGGGTGATTTTCACTCTCAACTACTATACATACATCACGCCGTTTAGGCAGAGAGGATGAAACGCCACACTTTTCTGTCCTGACGTACTCGTACATTCATATGGTTTTAATTTGTCGGCTCATCTTTACCCCGCTCAAGACTTGACGGCCCGAGACCGATTGACGACGTTTTAATCCATTTATTTTTTGTATATCATTATCATCATCATCCTATTATTATTATTAGTATCCATGTCTTTATAAGCGCCCTTAAGGTAGTATTTTACGAAAATAGCGCTATACAAATTACACAAATTATTATTATTATTATTATTACGAGTACGTACAGTCATTAATATGCCCATTGAAAACGTTTATTTATTGATTTGGCGTTTAATTTGTAGAATTACATTTTAATGTATGTATTAAATGTTGAATCAAACACAGATTTTATGAGTCTACTAAGTTGTATTTTATTGTTTAAAAAAACACATGAAAATCAATATTGTAACTTTTGTTTTGCCTAATTATTGCATTTGTAAACGAATGTAGTAGTAGTTAGTAGACTCAAAAAATTGTTTGTTTAATTTAACGTTTAAAACACAAAAGAAAACATTTCTGTCTAAAAACGACACCATCTTTAGTTTTTATCAAGGAAGCAGGTTGAATTACACTTTCAACATTAAGGGTCGCGTTTCTGAATAGTCCCGAATATGTACCTACGACAAAACCCTCAGTATTACATTATTTCTTCAGCAGAAGCGGATTGTTTATAAAAGCTTTCGACAGTTTTTAGGAAAATTTCAGCAGTGCTGAAAGATAAACCCCCGAAGGTTAAAGTGGAAATCCTTTTGAAATTCATGGATTCGGGATATTTAGTATTTAAATTTTTTATCCGATCCCAAACCGACCCCAAATTTAAAACATTTTTTCTTGTTAAGGAAATGTTTTTTTACTAACTAGGACTTAATATCGAAATAGAAAGCTGTGTTTACAGGCATAAAATAACAGTAGGATTGACCGTTCATTAATTGTTTTAAAAAATTTGAAATCACAATAGTAAAACAAATAAATATTAAAATAAAAGAAAAAGGAGATGAAACTAGATTTGATTATGATAGTAGGAAGTATCGTGTAAAGTAAATTTGATTACAAGTAATTTAAGTATTTTTTGTTAATTATACTACAAAATTAATGTTTTTCATTAATGAGGAACATTTTTAAGCACATGGGAAATGGAAATCGAAAAATTATGCAAAAATAATTCAATAAACATTGTACTTTTACCTAATTTTTAAAACTTGTAATAAGCCTTATATTGTAAGAAATATTTTCGATCTGCCTTGTAGCGTAGCGTGTATGTAATATTTACCTACTAATAATTATATGTATGTATGTATCGACAAATGTAATAATATCCGACTTTTTACGACATGCAAACACAAAAAAAAACAAAAGTTGATTTTTTTAAACATAAAATAAGACATGCGTGTTTTATGGATATATTTATTTCATTGTGTGTGTGTGTGAAATGGCGTGTCATTTCCTAGATAGCACAAAGTTCAAATCTAAAATCTTTATGGGGTCTTAATCTAGCGCAATAAATTAGTTTTGCTTTTCGTTTCGCGGTGGTTTTAGATTATTTGGGAATATTGGGAATAAGTGTAATTACTTCGATATCTCCGTGAATAGCGCATTGTGTTATATTGTATTGTTACATAACTGTGTAATATGGCTTCTCGGCTCACTGGATAATGTCCACGGCTTTGAACTCGATAGATTGGCAGATTTCATTATAGATAACACCCCCTTCATCTCGTTTCGGAAACGTGTTTTCTATCCACCCATGACTTTCGATCGCGGCTATCGAAACTCGAAATATTTGAAATCTAAGATTTTCAGTTCAATACATCATTTCAATTCCTCTCTTTCTATTTTAATCCACACGCGTGTAATTTTTCAAGAGACAGATTACTTCTTTTCTCTAAGGAAAGTTAAGTAAAGTTTGCGCATGGTATGTTATTTTGTCCGCCTCTGTAGTGTAATGGTCAGCACGCTCGGCTACCGTTCCGGAGGTCCCGGGTTCGATTCCCAGGGGGGTCAAATAAATATAATAAAATAATATAATAAAAACCTTATCCGCACCCCAATGGTGCATAGGGCACTGCGTCAAATAAACGCAGTGTTATCTTGATCGTTTACACATGAAGGAAAGGTGATCAGCCCTCCGCTTCAGGTACCAGTCCAGGGTAATATTGAATAAATATGACAGTGAAAAAATCACTAATATTTATTTCACCACCCTTGGGAATCGAACCCGGGACCTCCAGAACGGTAGCCGAGCGTGCTGACCATTACACTACGGAGGCGGACGCAAATAAATATAAGTGATTTTTTCACTGTAATATTAATTCAATATTACCATGGACTGGTACCTGAAGCGGAGGGCTGATCACCTTTCCTTCGTGTGTAAACGATCAAGATAACACTGTGTTCATATGAAGCAGTGCCCTATGCACCATTGGGGTGCGGATAAGGGTTTTATATATGTTATTTTGTACATGTGAAATTTTCTTCACATTGAGTAAATATCGTATAGTGTAGATTAATATGTAATGTTACTTTGAAAGGAATTCGGAATACGTACGTAGTTATATTGGGGTATTTAGGTGTAATTAACCAATATTTTATACATTACTTTCCTCGATAAATATGGAATTTGTTAAGGTTTTCAAATACAGTATTCGTTTTTGGTTTTTTTTACATAAAATTATTATAATTTATCAATAATTTACGTACATTCAATCAAGAGGTACGTTTGAATACTATTTTGCTTGTGTTATGAATGTTTTGATTAAATTTTTGGCATATTGAAATTTCACTCGTAAATTTTTTGAATGCTACATCCAATAGTTTTTTTTTTTAATTGTTTTTGATTAATAAGAATTTCTACAATCATAACGAGTATTCAAAGCACTCCTGAATGCGGTATATGGTGGGCGGTATTAATTGATCTAATATTTTATTTATTTCTTTATGATATAATTTTTGTTTTTTTTTTTTAATAAATATTTGTATAATTATTCAACATCATTTTTTAGACAGTATAAATCTTTTTTTTATCAATCTATATATAATAACATTTCTGAATAATTTTCAGGTGCGGGCAGGAAACCAGAGTCATCCCGAGAATTCTCCAACTCAGGTCCCGATGGATCAAATCTCAAAAGGAAGCTTTGAGACTCGAAGAAGCTGGAGTTTCTAAAACGGTATTGTATTTTTTAAAAATCTTATTTACTTACGTAGGATGAACATCCACGTTATGATCAGGGTGGGCATGTGTAAAAAAAGAAAGTGTCACATCGTTACTTTGATCATTTTTACTTTGATCATTTTTATACTTAGCACTAAAGTATAGCAGCATTACATGTATGGTATTGGCATATTCCAGGTGTTGGATAGTGCCATAGCAGCATTCTGCCTGGAGGTGATCGCCAAGCACGGAGAGCCCGCCCCCCGACTGTGTAACAAGGATCCCCTCACCCTGAAGATGGGCACATATGTGCTGGAGCTCTTCCCCAATGCCAAGTTCATATTCATGGTCCGCGATGGCCGGGCCACTGTGCATTCCATCATCTCTAGACAGGTAAATACACTAACCTCATTATCTCTAGACAAGAAACTACACTCACCTCATTATTTCTAGACAAGAAACTACACTCACCTCATTATCTCTATACAAGAAACTACACTCACCTCATTATCTCTAGACAAAAAACTTCCCCCATACCTTCATCTTAGACAGATAACTCATCCCATTGTCTATCTCTAGACAAGAAACTTCACTCATCCCTCCATCCCTAAACAGGTTACTACACTAATGCCATTATCTCTAGACAGGTAACTACACTCATCCCATTATCTCTAGACAAGAAACTTCAGTGATCCCTTCATCCCTAGACAGGTTACTACACAAATGCCATTATCTATAGATAAAAACTTCATTCATCTCGCCATCTCTAGACAGGTAACTACACTCATCGCATTATCTCTAGACAAGAAACTTCACTTATCCCGTCATCTCTAGGCAGATAACTACACTCATTCCATCTCCCTTTGATAGGTAATAGTTAGCAATACAAATATCTAGACAGATTATCTCATTCTTTCATAACTAGACAGGTACTTTCAATAATTCATTAATATCTAGACAAGTAACTAAAGTCATTCCTTCATCTTCAGATAGGTAATTTTAAGCATTCTCTCTAGGAATGGATCCTTACCGCTCCTTTGTGGAGTGCGTGGCTTGACATCATATTTATTATGTCACTTCAATGTTAAATTTGACTCAATATTATATGGTGCGATTTCTAAAATAATATAATTTAAAAATTAGTACACAGTCTTCAATAATCCAATAAAAAACTAATTTGTGGCCCCGTGTTTATCTTTTTTTATAAATCAAATAAGTAATGAATTTAGAAGTCCTAATGTAAATGAGTTAGCCTCTATTGACCCCTTTCAAGTAATCATCATTGGCTGACAAACAAAATGGTGATAGTAAACAATGTGACTTGAAGAGCTGTTTTGTACCCAATTTTAGATAAAGGCCTCCCTTAAACTCTGCCAGTAATTTCTGTCCTGGGCGGTCCTTACTCAACCCGACAACATGAATGCATAGTTAAATCAAAGTTCTAGAATCTAATATGTTGGGGTATAGTTGATTCTAGACTTACACATTTGCAACTTCTTGACTGGAATAATAACATGTTTTTATGAATTTAATTACAGGTCACTATAACTGGTTTTGACTTGACAAGCTATCGTCAATGTCTTACAAATTGGAACAGTGCAATCCAAGTAATGCACGGACAGTGTAAAGATGTTGGTCCTGATAGATGTCTCATGGTATGTCATTTTTCACCTCTTTATTTTACAATTGATCTAATACTATGCATTTATACATAAAATAAAAGGAATTATAATACTTTTTATTACAAATGGTTAGATTGCTCCTCAAGAACTAGTAGAAAATTTATTCAAATTTTTAATAACTGATATGTATAATATCAGCATATTATAAAACTGTTTCTATAGATTTACTAAATATACTAAATTCAATTCTGATTAGGTATTATTTTTCAGTCAAAACATTCATTGAAATAAAAATGACTACATGTGCTTAAATAAATTTTATACATTTGGTGGAAATCCTGAATGATCAAACAACCAATTTTTTAAATATACGAAACAGAAACAGCCAAAAATGCAACTTCATTATGTCACTCATTTTCAGTTATTATACCATTAATTTCTGCAATTTTTAGAAAACTACCCTTATTTTTTGTCAGAAATCAAAAAAGGTTGAATGAATGAAAATTCCTTACACTAATGAAAATAAATAAAAACAACTTTTTGATGGTGATTTTGTAACTCATGATGAATCGGGTTGCATTTATAAATATTTTAAATGCATGGAGAACAGAATGACAATTGAGAATGTGAGAATGATTCAAGTTTAACCAGGTTAAAAAAAATTCATGAAATTTTTAAGAGCACTTAATTTCACCAATAATATGTCAACCTCTTTTTTATAGTTTAAATTAAAAATTATCTACATGATGTTAATTTTGTTTTACATAATTTGTTTCAGGTTCACTATGAACAATTAGTATTGCACCCTCGAGAGCAGATGGAGAGAATATTACAATTCTTAGAAGTGCCTTGGAATGAGTCCGTTCTTCATCATGAAGAGTTCATCAACAAGCCAAATGGAATACATCTCTCGAAGTAATATTTTATTATTTTTAATCTTTTTTTTACAGAACTTTGTGTCGCATCATTACCCCATTCAAAAGGATTCAACAAAGACTTGCAACCAAACTTTAAGTTATTATAAAATTAGATTAATTATCAAGTAGTTTTAAACAGTAGATTCTTAATTGGGACATATGTCCCAATGAATCGAACTGAGAGTTAAATTAAACATTTTAAAATTTAATAAATATATTTTTAATATAATATTGTATATATTAATAAATTCCCAAACAAAAATATGAAATGTAAAAATTCAATAAACGTATAATTTTGTTTTTCAAATTGAAGTTATTTTTACATGTTTAAATGTGAAATATAATTTTATGATACAAGTAACACCAGGCTTGTTTAAACAATCCTTCAAATCAATTTGTCCAACATATAAGAAGCCCTTTCAATATATTGTTTAAATGTGAGTTTACAATTTATCAACTGGTAAATCTTTAAAAGGTTGAGATATTTAAGATTAAAGAAAATAACTTCAGTTGCAAAAAATATATTCTGTCAACTCTCGGTTTAGAAATTTGGTTTATTGTTCCCATTTATATTCAGGTTGGAGAGGTCATCAGATCAAGTCATCAAGCCGGTGAACTTGGAAGCCCTCACACGGTGGGTTGGCGCCATCTCAACGGACGTGGTTCGCGACATGGCGGACATCGCGCCCATGCTGAGCGTCCTCGGATACAATCCGTACGCCAACCCGCCCACGTATGGAAACCCCGACGATCAAGTCAAAGACAACACTCTCCAAGTGAAAAAAGATGAACAAATGTGGAAGGAAAAAGCGCACGATCTCCTCCAAAAACAATTACCATTCCCAAACTTCCAGCCTTCTAAGGAAGATAATGCCGAAGATTCTGTAACTCCGATCACGGCGTGATAATTACGATATATAACTCCATATCATTAATCTATTTAGTGACATATTTCAAAGTGCGTAATGGACGACCCCTGTCAATGTGCGTAGTTAAGAATACAAAATGACTTTGCTCAACGCAATTGTTTATGATAATAATTTATAAATTGTGACAATTTATTGGTGTTGATATAATATATTTGTTGTTAATTCGTGTTTTTCAATTGAGGTAATGTTGAAGAAATTATTGCTTCAATAGTTTGTTGTTTTGGGCAATATGTGTACAGGAATATTAATTCTGTTATGTTTATAATAATTTCTCCTTATTTTTATTAAATTATTATTTTAAAATATTACATTTTCATCAATGGTTTCTGTATTTTTTATGTTTCGTATTAATGAATTAATTTCCCAAAAAAAAAAATTCTTTAGAAATGTTTTATTTATTTTGATAAAATGTACCCATTTAAAAAAATCACTACTTTATATGGATGTTGACAAGTATTTTTTTTAATCTAACATAATGTGATTGTTACATTAAAAGGGTATTTTTTATCATTGAAAATATTTACAATAATAAAAATTAATGCTGAAAAAATGTTCTCTAAATCCATTAAAATAATACAATCTCAGCTTCCATAAAAAAAATACTGTATTTTTCAAAGACCATTTTTAATTTCAATGAATTTGTAGTTTAAAACATCTTTTGATAGTATAAAATGTGTTGGAATAATAGATTTTTAGTTAATAGTAAAATAATAAAATATTCTATGAAACCAAAAAATTCCTTTATAAATATTTTATTCATTATTCTTGTTACTTATGAATCCAATGTGTTGAAAAGTTTCTTTAGAAGAGGATTTTAAATAGTTACTTGATTTTATATAAACAATACTTTATGCGAAAATGATTTTTTCAAATATTTAATCAAGACGTGTGAAATTTTTAAACTATTTTTACTTCTCGATAAGAGGCGATGATTTTTAAAAACGGTTTATGATTTTTTATTAGAGATACACTGACTACTGGTTGGAGGACTAGTTGGATTAGTAAACCTTGTTTTCCACTTAAAAGCTTGATAGTGAATGCTACATTCCTATGTTGAATGTATTTCCAAGAATCTAAAAAATTAATAGAAATATTATTTATATCTGTTCTTGGTACCATTTCACAAGGCAAAACTTAATTTTTGTTTGTTATGTCACCTTGCGCTTCAATAGTCGATCCACTTAAAATAATTAACTTAACATGATGGCTGCCATATATATGTATAGAGAACGAGTCAAGACCCTTGGAAGTACTAATTAATATCTTGGTAATAGTCAGGCTGTGGTCCCGTGGTTAGTGCCGCGGACTCTTAGGTCAGAGTTTCTCGGTTCGAACCCACTCTACCACCATTTGATACCTATTTCTAAAAATGAGCCGCTGAGGCTCACAGAAATAGTATGAAATTGAATTTGTGTATGGTTTAAAATAAATACATTAGGAAAATTCCTATCATATTAAAATAATCACAGTTTTACACATGTGATGCATAAGAATGGCAAGTTAACTCCTTGTGTCTGTACTAATCATCAGATTAGTGATTAAAAAACCCTTTCTAAATTAAATAGTTATTGCTTCCTACCAGAATAAGCAAAACAAGGACCCTTTTGTATCACAGTTAGATTAATTTAAAATATTAATTTGATTCTATTGTTTATCTCGCTTGATTGTGATCATTTTATTTTATCAAAAGATAATTTTTGTGTTTTATCTTTGTGTGGAGAATACAGGTACCTTTAATCAAACCTATTAGTTTTCTGTGTTCACTGCTGAGCGACTAATCAGGAACTGGTTGCCGACTACAGTCAGGAAATGACCAATAAGGCTGACATAGCTGATTTTTACCGTTTTTAAATCCTTATTTTAACTACAAGTTTATGGCACAAATATCAAAATGCTCATTTCTGAAGTTTTTTCTGAACACCATTAATTGGTTACAAATTTATAATCAATAAAAAAGAAAATTCTGCTGATGTCATCAGAGTTCTCTTTACTGAGTTACTTTATTTTATTTAGGTAGTAAAAACTCAACATGGATTTTACTAGATCACTCTTATTTAGTAAGTAGAACTGGGGAGAAATCTGAGCAAGTAATCTTCCAAAAACAGTGTTGTGTGTGTTTTTTTCTTTTTAATTATAATAGTTTTATTCTCACTTTAGGCAGTTTTTATAAACATAAATTTTATTTTATTGTAAACAAACTCAAGAGTCAAAATCAGTGAGTTCTCTTTCTTCACCAGACCAAGTCTTTGATTTATGTATTTTTACTCATAATTGTGTGAGCCCTTCACATTGGATTTCTTCACATGCCAAAGACTTTTTGTCCTTATTGTTTCAACTATTTCGTATTGTTTTAGTCTGAAAGTTCCTTCATTTACAATATTTAAAGATATTTCTTATAAAGTATATCACAAACTGTTAAGAAATCAGAAACAATAAAATAATATGCATTGTTCTTAAAAGTACGTTGCCCTCTGGTGCAAGCAAAAATTTGTTTATTTTTGTATGGGGATATTTACAAACAAAATTAAATAACCTTCTGGAATTACTTTCGATGAACATTGTATCAATATAAGTGATGATAAACATCACAATAACAATAGTCTTTGCAAATCATATGTAAAAACAATTGTAGTACATATTACAATGGTGATGTTCACCCAAAGTATGGATGTGTTAAATGTAGTTTAACTCAATCGAACATTATATATTATTTGTACATCTGAAGTTGGCTAGAGCCAGTCATCCAATGCATTTGCGATGCCTTATTGTAGTGTATGTGGTTATCTGCAAGATGTGTGCAAAATATTATTCAATTGTAGTGTTTAATAATGATAAGATAGATTCTACATTTAACACCTTGGCACATTGTGCAAACACTACAATCGTAGCATATTTTAATTTGAGAATCTGTCTAGCATACCTCCATATTAAACTTTATACACTATATGCATCCTTAATGGATATATTCATACAAACATGAGAAATTGAACATATTATATTTGAATCTAGATTCCTGGTTTATACTTGTATTTATTAAACTGCAGTGTATACATACAGGTGCAGAAATACATTGATAGGATAAAACATGAAAAAGCTTACAAATAAAAGTGTGAAAAGAAACTTTGAATTTTGCATGTTAGATTACCAATTTCAAGAAAATTAGCCACTTGTGTGTTTTTATGTTTCAGAAATTTCAATAATACTTTATGATTTAATAGTTAACTCCCGCAGTCTTTATAAAATCTCTATCAACTAAAATTACCCATGGCAGTCTACGGCTATAATGTGTATTATTATAATACTAAATGTATTTGTATTTAAAAACATTAATTTTGTAATATTTTGATTGGGAAAGGTGGCAACGAGTGATTAAACAGTGTTATATTTTTAGTCTAATTTCTTTAAGATACAGTGGGAATCGTTTAACAACAAACTGAGGTACTGAGTAAAAACAAAATGGTTTGACTGCCCACAGATAGAAATATTTTTTTAACTACCTAAATATGATATGTGGCGATTGGTACTCTTACTCGTACTGATTGGGCTATTTTCAACAACAACAAAAATCATAAAGTATTTTACCGACTAGATGACTTCTTGTTTTTGTTTTTTTTTCTTCTTTAGACGAAAAAATCTTTTTGTATGTTAAACGATTTCCACTCTATATTGTGTATGTATTTATGAATATGAAACTATAACATTGTGTTCAAATAACCAAATTGTAGTTCCATAACCATATGTTTTTAACCGATTTAAGATAGTATAATATAATAAAAAAATTCGAAATTCATTTCAATTCAAGTCACTGACATATCTCGTAGAGACGCAATACTACAGGATTTATAAAGAAATATATACTACTAAAAAAAAAAAAAACAAAATATGTTTTGACTACTCCAAAATATCAATTTTCGAGGTCATTTTTAACAGGAAATAATATAATTTTTTTTATAAGCCTATACATTTATATATTTGATTACTGCAATTAATTTACCTTACTCAGCAAAGCATATTGCAAAACATACATACAATAGCTCAAGTTTTAGAAAATCTTTTACGTCATAAGTACTTAACATAATAAGGCTCGTTGAGGACCAATATATGTATATATAAAACGTAATTTTAAAATTATTTTTTATGTAATCTTATTTATTTTCTGTAATAAAATTACAAACCTTGAATTAGTTCTCCTATAATTATTTTTAAAATAAAAAGATTAAACCACACTAAGTATTTTTACCAATTCAGACCTTTTTATTGTTTGAATCATAAAAAAGATTGATATATTTCGTTTGAAAGATTTTTTCATTATTACTTCTGAATCATGAAGTTTTTATAAAAATGTATGGATGTAAAAGTCCAATGCAGTATAAAAATAATGTCATCTTTTATTGTGTATCTGTCATTTTTGTTTCCAAATTAAAACCAAAATCAAATTCATTTTTAGTCAACTGAGATAACAATATTACCGTTGAATAACTATTTTTGTGAATTAAAACAAAATCATACTTTGATATGTGTCGCCTACTTTCAAAATCTGCCAGATCCAATTTTATAAGATTTTAAAATAAATATTATATCGGAATGCCAATTGTGGGTTTTATTTATAAAATATTTAAATACTTGAAAACCCTGCTAAAAAATACTTAAAAACAGTGTTGTATTTCAAATTCCGCTATATTCATGAAACTTGCCTTCTGACCCATATCGGCCAATCAAAGAGCGGGGACAGGTCAAAAATCTGTTTGTCTCGTGTTTTTTTTTCAATACTGAAAAAAAATACCAATAAAATGGGAAAATTCTCTATTTCATAATATTTTATCTAAAGATATACAAATCTTTGAAACATAAATGTTACCCGGAGAATTTGGCATTTTTGAAATTAGGCGACACATATCGCTCACTCCTTTCAAGAACGTCATAAATCAAAAATTGTCAATTTTCAGTCGTGCGTGTTTTCGGAATGCCCAGAAAATTTACTATATCCCAGTAAAAAATGCATATTTACAACTGAATATTTACCCGCTACAGGGCAGAATGTGTTGTTTTTGCATTTTGAAGAAAAGGTATTGTTTAATTATTTTTTAAATATACTAAATATTTTTCAAATGGAGAAAAAACCTTCAGGTTTTACCTAAAAAGATCTGTTGCACAGTAAAAAGTTCAATAAGTGGCTTGATATTTATTTTTAATACATTGTATTATATTTTTAAACTTTAAAAACTTTCTTCTGAAAAGTCAAGTTTTTTGATTTATGACGTTCTTGAAAGGAGTGAGCGATATGTTAATATGCAGAACTCTTCAAAAACACATGGAACCATAAACTTATCACATTCATTTTTGTTTGCTGCGTATCATTGTATAGTATATTCTCATGTATTTTACCGTTAGCATTGGTATCAGTTAAAAGACAATGTTATTTGTTGTCATTTTAATTATAGAAGTATAAACAGACCACCTTACTTATATTAACAGTTTACTGGTGCTGCTCTAAACTTTCATACAAAGCTGAATAAGTTTCATGTGTTAATATATTCATGTATTTGATATAAGTATGGCTGATAATATTTTCAATATTGTATCTCAGTTCTATGTGAAGATTCTCCCTTGAACAATTAATAATTCAGAAATATGTATTTGTCATGTTTGCCTTTAAATCTGTTTTTTTAATAAGATAATCTTGATTTTAAAATTTGTTTCAATATTATGCGGTTCAACAAAATGTTAAGATGATGCCATAACAGGTTAGAGAAATTAATTTAAAATAGTGTAAATAATATTATTTGATAAATGTACCGACTAGTTTTTTGTAAGCATTCATTATGTGCTGTGAAACAAATAATTGATGTTATTGTTCATAGATTGCCAGCGGCCAGTTCAGGTCTTGTGAGACAATTTTATTGTTAATTAGGCATTTTAAGAATGCTGTCTTTTCATTTGTTTTTTTTCTTGTTTATTTATGAATATATTTTTAATGTTGCTTCCAATCATTATTTATGTAATTACTTGAAATTTCCAAAAAAATAAATCATGTTTATCATTGGACTGTTTTATTTTTATCGTGTTCTTCGTCTAACCTGATGATGTACTTTTTTTATTAAAAAAAAGAAAAATATTTTTATTTTTATTATTTACAAAAATAATTAAATTTTATACTATTTCTGTGAGCCTAATCGGCTCATTATTAGAAATAGGTATTAAATTGTGGTAGAATGGATTCGAACCAAGAAACTCCGACTATAGTCCGCGACACTAACCACGGGATCACTTCCCAACACTGCACTACTTAGAAGTAACATCGGGCCATCGCAAATGCTACTTTTTGGTGATCATGGTCTTCAAATGTATGTTTAACTTGTCTGTATGGAAACTCGAAAATCTTATTATCACTTTTTGAGACCATTTTGGTAATTGGATAACAGCACTGTATGCAGTGATTTTTTTACACTCATAAATATTTACTATATATAGTTCTGAGAAACATCTGAAGATCTGACTGATCACCTCAATTTCATATGATGGGTATTCATGTTAACAATGTATTAATATTGCGTAGGCACCATTGGGATCTTACAAATCATTGGATGAGAGTCAGAAGGATTTTTTTTTCGTGCAGTCACAATGTAACTTAATAACTAAGCTTGTTGAGCGACCATTTATCCTTTCGAACATTATTAAACTTATATAAATATATCCACCATACTATCAAATCTCTACAACGAACTTTCTATAATGAATGCTATAGCTTTCAAATTAGCCTGAAAGAATTCAAAACTAAATGTGTTTATTTATTTTCTTTTTGTGACAAATTACATAATTCATACATACTCTTTTATTGTTATTTTGGTGTCATTTATATTTCTAGGCAAAAACCCACAGAAAGGGGTTAAAATTACACAAAACGTAATAGAAAAATTGAAAAATTATTTAAGCTTCCGCCTACGGTTTGATATTTTCGTCCTTATTAATTTTTTAATTATATATATTCAAGCAAAAAATATGAAATTTACGTAAAGTATTTGAAATTTAAAATTGATTCAATGAAAGGAAATGGGTCAAATCGCAATATTTTTTAATGAAAAGTCGATACCGCATACTCGAACTAAATGAAATGATAAAAAGATATCAACAAAAATACAACAATATTAATAATATCGATAGTACTGCCCATCCCTACTCGCCTGTTTTTTGAGCATGCGCACTCTGTTGGCGGCGTTAGTGTGTACGCCAAGGGCTACGTTCAGTTACAAAGATCAAAATAATTGGAATGGCGTGAAGTTGTCGATGTAACAAAAAACAGACTATATTATTAGTTTTACCGGGTGAAAAAGATGTTGAAACAATTATAAATCACATTATTATGAAGTTATACGCAATGAAATGAAATGTGAAAGAATACAAATATTATTTATTGAAGGTGTTGATGTGCGCCCAAATACATAAACATTCATTTTTGTCCACCCTCATTGTAAAGCCCTCGGGTTAAATTCTCAAGGATCGTCAATATAAATTTAAATGATTTTTCACCCTAATACTTATTTCATATTACCCTGGACTGATACTTTCTAAGTCTAATCATCTTTCCTTCTTTTGAACGATCAAGATAGCACTGCTTCTATACGAAGCTTTCCCATATACACAATTGGATCTAGAAAAGCGAAGAAGAAAAATATTTTTTCTAAGTCTATGAAAAACGTAAAGAACAAAATCAAAATATTTTATTAAACTATCGAATGATGGCATAATTTAGTGATATTGATTGCATTAACAGTTTTAACTGTTTTTTTTTTAATTTTTAAAATCGATCATTTGGATTTATATTTTTTGAGTATTTTTACAAAAATTATATTAAATAAATAATATTATTATCACTTTTACAACAACGAAAATTGGTTAGTACCTACTTCTAACTTCTAAGTAGTTTCTTAAGACAAAGTATTTCAATATGCACATGCAAATAAAACACATTGAATAGATAATTACATCAATAGAGAAATATTTTTAATTTCGTTATATAAATTAATAATTAATATGCTGACGATCGCTGACGATTGCGTACAATATCGATTATACAATACTATCGATAACGCGCCCCATCCTTACTCGCACATGCGCATTTAGTAAACGAACAAACCGGTGGCACAGTATTTTTGTTGGGCGTCTAGGTATATAATTTAGTGTTATTTTTCGGAGTTTCCGTGTAAAAGTGATGATAACGTAAACCATTAAATGCTTCCTTGAAAAATATATTTAGCAATGGTACAACTTTTAACACGTGATGGGTGTTCAATGTGTGACAATATTGTGATTACAAAATGGTGAGTTATCCTGTTTGGCGCACAGGAAATATGGCCGCCGTAGTTAGTACCAATTTGCCGAAATTATGTAAGGAAATGTCTCCTAGCTGGAACCTTGTTAGTTATGGGAATTTTATTGTTATCGTGTATTTATTGTAAAATGGTAGTCAAAATACGATATTTTGATGTGTTCTTTCAAGTATTTACTCGTTTATTATGTTTGTATTTTTGACATACGCAGGATACATTACTTCAAAGCCGCTTATAACGCCAATGTTGATATAACATTTATTTTTTCATATACGCCCCGTGATATCGTAATTAAATATATATATTAAATCTGACGGTTTTGTCAAATTGAAACATTAAAAAATTCATTGTTTCCTTTCGATCTAGCTGACTTCGAAATAAGGGAATGATTGTTTATTTATTTTTTTGCGGTTACTTAGTTTTACTGCTTATGTTATTGTGTGATTTTCTGGTTAGTTTTTTTTCTTTTCAATATGTGGAAATATTATATTTTTTTTTTATTTCGGTTAACTAGTTAATGTTAATTAAATGTTTATTTTGACATTTCGGATTTGGCGCGCATTTTTTATTTTATTTTTCTTAACCTCCAAAATGCGCGTCTCTTTCGGGAAACATTTGTTACTATTTCGAGTTCCGTTATGTATATATATATATATTTTTTAAAGTGGTATTTTCAACTTTGGTTCAGTGACTTTTCAATTGGTTTGTTTTACCAAACTAAAATATTAGCTGTAAGATATATATAGTCGGATATTCCAATTATGTACGAGGGATTTTAAATATTGCAATTATACTGAAATTCAACCATCGTGACCTCAGGATTTAGACAACTCGGCATTATTCTTATATTTGGCTCAATATTAAATGTGCATTTGATTATAATGTATATATTATCTCTAAAGACATAATATCAAAAATAGGAAATATTTATAATTTAAGGGATTGCAAATAAACACAGCGAAGTAAAAAAATAGCATCGTGTCCTGTAACTGTTTCACTATATTTATTTAAAAAAAAAATACAAAATATTATTTAAAACTAACTCATTACATATTTTTTTACCGTAACCAAGATGTGTATAAATAAATTAAAAAACTCTCATGCATGATCTAAAAAAATATAAATATTCTGTAACTCTAAACAAAAGATGATGAAATTGTGTGAAATTTGGTTTGATTTTAATTATTGGTCAAAATATACAAAATTATTATAGTATCATTTATTTCGGGAATTTGTGTACATTTTTTGTATTGATTTGGTTTCAAAATGGTAGATCAGTGTTCCGCAAACTTTTTCTGTTCAAGGTACACCTGCCAAATTAAGAAATTTCAGAGGTACACCAATGAAAAAAAAACAAAGTTAGTTTATTATCGATTTATTATCAAAATATAATGTGAAAACATATAATATCATAACTATAAGTTTATTTAATATCTTTACAATACTAGACTGTTTCCCGCGGCACACCAACTAATCACCACGGTACACCAGTGTGCCGCGGCACATACTTTGCGGAACAATGTGGTAGATTGCATTATTTTTCATTCTAAAACCGCTAGTGGATTGTCGATTGTACATTAGCAACTGTCTATTGCGAGGCATGGTTGCTCGATGTCACATAGTTCTTTCTACCTTCTACACTTGGGTAAAGAAGGCTAGATTAATAAGTTAACCTTTGACATCTAGATTACGGATTATCAACCTGGTCCATACCGCCCACTAGTGGGCAGTAAAGGCTTCGATTTTTGCTTGAACCCCAAAATCCTGAGAAATGTGTGTGTCCCGTGGTTAGTGTCGCGGACTCTTAAGTCAGAGTTTCTCGGTTCGAACCCACTCTACCACAATTTGATAATGAGCCGCTTAGGCTCACAGATACAGTAGAAATTTAAATATTTGTGCAAATAATAAAAACACGAATATTTCTCTTTTTTAAAAAAAAAAGAATAAAAATTTTTGCTTCACAATTTTCGTTTTTCGGCATAGCTTCACTAACTAGCTTGGTATATTGTAGCTGTATATACACTGGTCTACCAAACAATAAACTGAAAATTGACTTGACTGTAATCGTTAAATGCAACAGCGAGACTTATTTCTGGAATTTCTAAATCAGTCACATCACCTCAATACTTCACCAACTGTGCTGGTTACGCTTTTCCGAAAGAGTTGAGATAAACTCTATCTAGTCATGCATAAATTAATACATCATATGACTTCAGAGGATCTAAAAGAGTTGTGTATTCCAGACGAATTAGTTGATAGATGTCTCACGCTTCGATCGGCTACAACAACTGCTATGGGCAACTGGGTTGAAATATAGCCGTGTTGGTGGGCAGTAGGGAAATTTTAACCATGAAAAATAAGGAATAGTGGGGCGTAGGCGTAGAAAGTTTGAAGACCCCTGATCTAGAGACTATTTCTATGAAAGCAAATGTACAAAATTGGGCATTTCAAAAGTATTGTACCACTTTTTTTATTCATTTAAGAGAAGTGGGACAATCATATACCATATAAAATTGAAGAAAAATCTAAATTGTTTCTTTTTTTCTTCTTTTTAAGATACACACAAATATTTCAATTAAATGTGTTTGAAAATAGGAATTAAAATGTGGCAGAGTGGGTTCGTACCTAGAAACACTGACTTTATAAATACATATGCACCGATGCACAATGAAATTTAATGTCAATATATGGTGAGTTTAAAATACTGCACTTCCGTTTTACAATTTTTTTCAAGGCCAGAAGATGGTGATGTGTGTTTACACTATGAATATAAGAATGCAACAAATTGTGTTTTATTTATAATTTATATTTGAAGCACTAACTTTGTGATTTTCCATTTTATAATTAAAATGTAACTTTGTTTTAAAATCACGATAAATATTTTTTTATAACTTAATTATAATTATATTAATCAGTCTTGATAAAGAAGCGGTTAGCTTCGAAACCGGTAGACATTAGAATTAAGTTATAATAAAATATTTATACTGATTTTAAAATTACATTTTAATTATATTATATATATCGCTCACTCCTTTCAAGAACGTCATAAATCAAAAATCGTCAATTTTTAGTTGTGCATGTTTTCGGAATGTCCAGAAAATGTACTATATCCCAGCAAAAGAGGCATATTTTTAACTTAATATTTACCCGATATAGGGCAGAAAGAGTTGTTTTTGCATTTTGAAGAAAAGGTATTATTTAATAATTTTTTTAAATATCCTAAATATTTTTTGAATGTACAAAAAACCTTCAGGTTTTACCTAAAAGATCTGTTGCATATTAAAAAATTTTAATAAGTGCCTTGATATTTATTTTTAATACATTGTATTATATTTTCAAACATTAAAAACGTTCTCCTGAAAAATCAAGTTTTTTGATTTATGACGTTCTTGAAAGGAGTGGGCGATATGTGTTTTATTTGTTTGTATTCAGTTATTATTTTAATATACTCCAACTTTATGTATCGTGAATAATTCTCATACAGTTTTTTTAAATCCACCAGTGTTATGATGCCTAAGATGGTAAACATATTAATCATAGATTTTTGGTATTCAATTTATCGATCCGGAAATTACTAAATGCGCGCTCTCCGGTGATAGCACTTATCAAAATGCTAACATTCCACCTAATAAATAGAAACACATTTATGTTTAGTGACATGTAGGCGGAAACTTGTAGCGCATATAGATGATGTCATTCAATATTAGCAAAAATGTAAAATAAAAGTGACACTTATTTTGTATGGAAAAATGTCCAGCATTTAAATGGAAAAGCGTTTAGCATTTTGATAGAAAAATATTAGCATTTTAATAGAATAACATTTTTACACAGAAAAGTATTAAGTGATTGTCTTTTTTCAAATTTTCGCAATCTCAGTTTCTGTTAGAAATACATTTCTTTTTTCTTTTCTATTATATAGATAAGGAATATATTTAATGATTAAAGGTAATGATAACTTCACATAATGATACATATTAATCTTTAAAATCACTCATCTGGAATTTACGAAATGACAAATTACGTTTTTCCTCCAAGACATCTATTTTCACTTTAGTACCCTTTTTATTTTAGTTATTTATCTACATATAAAGGATAATACTATCTCAGTTCTAGAAAAAGTTAAACATTTTTAATGACTTATCAAATAATAATAGCCGCTTCACCTTGAACTTCAAGCATTGTTTATTGACATGCACACAGCTATACATGCATCACTAAATGTGTTTTAAGGCTGTTTTTTTTAAATATGAGTTTATTCATTGGCTATTTTGAACATGGTCTGTAATATAATAATATTCAGCGTCCAGTTGCGGTTAAGGTCTCGGACTCTAGAGCTAGAGATTTGAGGCTTGACCCCTCATTCTAACATAACTTGATTATTTATCTTATTTTTCAAACACAAGTTTAGACTATCTGAAAATGGTATTAAATTCAAATATTTGTGTATATCATAAGAAACATGAAACTGGCAAATAAAGGATGAAAGCAGAGTGAACGCCGTTGAAATGCGCTCCCTCAGACGAATGTGTGGAAAATCATTGTACGACAGAATTAAAAACGAAGATATTAGAAAGGAATGCAAGGCTGAACTAGGGATAGTTGAAAAGATTACGAAGAGTTCTTTAAGGTGGTATGCACATGTGAAACGAATGGTAGTAGTATTCATAAGAACTAAGCATACTACAAAAACTAAGTAAAATCTTACTCTGTTAACCTTTATGGTTAGTGCGTTAGGCTACCGTGCATGAGGTCTCAGGTTTGATTCCAACCTAGTTAAAATAATATTAAATAGGTTTTCATTCTGCCATTTAAGATTTCCCTGAACCTACACTTTAGGTGCAGGACACTTCACTTTGTCTTCTTATATCTAATAAACGGCCAAGTTAATACTGTATCACTCTGATTCAGTGCTCTATATATTATTGAGTGGGTGACAAGGTTTAGAAGAAGATATTTACATTTGTTCATGGGATTCAAGTTTTTTTTTAAACTTGTTTTGCTGATAAATTGCAGTTGAACTTCCGTGCAACAAATTTGTATCCAAGCAAATGCACTTAAAAGCACGCTTCAAAATATTTAGCAACGTCTACTGTGTTTTACCAACATTATAATATGGATGTTCAATTGTATTTAGATTTTTGTGGAGCGTTGAATAATTTTGGGTGCTATTTAAATTTATAGTAAACATATTGCGCTTGTTAAGAATATAAATCAAGTTGAGAGCAGGGTATTGAACCCGAGACCCCGGGACCGAAGTCTGTCACAATCAATTTGAGTCAAAGATCGTATTTAAGATAATAATCATTCATATGATAGACCTTTAAGCTTGTCCACATCTTTTACTGGTGTATGTCTGTTTATGGCTGGTGAATATTTTAATAGATTCGAGTATGGTAAATATCGGGAAAATATCACTATCAAACCTGACACGTGGCCCCTCAAAGTAGCCTCGGTCCGTGGTCTTAAACCTTGTAGACTATTCATCTACATGAATATAAATGTGGAGGTCCTCACGAAAACATTACATTTCCATTATAAATGATTTGAAGTAATCAGGAATTCCAAAACGTAAAATTGTTGTGTTTTGGTGCAATTTAATGATTTTATATTGGTTTAACACCACGTTTTGTCGCAACTTTAATTAAGGTTTTGATAGCATACAGTAAACAGAACAGATTTGTATTTTAAGGATTTTTTGTGCAATATTGGAAATGTAACTTTTTGTGAGGATCTCCACAAAAGTAAATGTACTTTTGTTTAAAATCTTATATCTTCTAAAGTTATTCACCGATTGCTTTAATGTTGACACAACGTTGCATTTGAATACGCGCATGTTATCAATGTATAAAAATAAAATAAAATTATTTGAATATTATTTTTTTAAATATCCTTTTTCCAAAGTTATTCATGGGTAAAAGCATGTTCTTTTTTAAAAAGCTTTTTTTACCGGCAACCTCGTCTGTTGGATGTAATAGCAAATTGCACAGTACTAAACATTGCTCACGGTGAAGAGCGTGGACACTGGCATCACTTAGTATCTTCAATGTTTTCGATTGCATTGTTGTTCCATACATTTCTTTCTTTCCATACAACTCTTTGCACTGGAATGTTTTTTGGTATGTGCAATACCGCCATCCCAATTGAATTTTGCGATTTCACTTTTATGATTCTGGTTTGATTATATTGAAAACTAAAAACCAATATATTTTAAAATATTGAGTATTAAGACTTTATTTTCTTGGCGCCATAGCGGCGGCACTCGAGTAGTACGGCAAACCATGCATGCCGCCTCTATGGCGGCACTCCAGTGCTAAGAGTTAAATATCTGATGTAAATTAATTTTTAAAAATTCAGAATATTGAACATTCATAATATTTTGGTTCACTACAAATATAACGAGCTCCCGTAAAATGTAACAACAGTGAGTGTGGAACTATCATTCGTTTATCGGTAAATCCCGCCTCCATAGTACAGTGGTAAGGAAGAGGAAATAATGTATGTTCTACATATAAATCTTTAAAATATATATAAAAGAAAAGAAAAACACTATTATACCATTAATCAAATAAAACAATAAAACTTGAGTGCAAGTCCCTCTCCAAGCACTAGAGCTCAGAGAGGCAGAGTGAAACAAAAATTATAAGTTTGCCATTGTATAAATGTATAGAAATTGTATCAAATTGTATTAAAAAAATGTAACTATATTAAATGAATATAAAAAAAATTAATAAAAAAAATTGTTTGTTTCGTTTCAGATGTGTAAAATAACATGAATGAGAAAAATGAATCTGTCAAGCTCGGGTCCACACACACGGAGGGGAGGGAGAGGGAGGGGGCCCCCGACCTGCTGCCGGCACTCTGCCGCAGAGCTTCGGTGGGCCCCACTGTATTGCATCAGGTATTATTCTTTTATACAAGTAGCTGGCTCATACCAATAAAGAGACTATAAAAAAATATTTTTGAAATGCTGGATGACCGAATCACAATACGTTTTAGTTTTTTTTAAAAACTAGATTTTTTTAAAAACTTTACAAAAACTGTTAGCTGAATTATTCATTCATCCGTCTTTGTAGTACAGTGGTTTATGTGTTAGGTTCCTATGCATGTGATCCTGGGTCCATTCTCAGGGGGTCAATATTTTTTTTCTAATATTTACTCATTATTACTCTGGAGCACATGACTGCTTTGATCAGCAATTGAATTAACACTTTATTGATTTAATGAAGTGCCCTATGCACCACTGGATGCAAATAAGGGCAGGGAGAAGAATTATTAGTTATGACATGTTTGTTTGCATGAAGTGAGAGGCATTATGTGGTACTTAATACCTAAGTATCTCTTTGGATTAATAATAATAGTATCTCTTTGGATTTAATTTAGAATAAGTATACACTTTATATGTAGTTAATTTTGGTTGTGCATATCGTCCCAATACAGGTTGAAGTCACTAAACTAAATATATAAAAATGATTGACATATATATTTTTTAAGTTTTATTTTTATTCAAATTAAAAATTTACTTGGCACTAATTATTGAAATCTAATTTGAGACTTGTTTTAATGATTATTTTTATGTTTTGATGAACAGTTAAAAAGATTGAAGAAAGTATTTTGATATAAACTTTTATAACAAAAACAAATACAATTTAAAAACTTTAACTAATAAACTAATTCGGATTGAGTGTAATGGTTTTATTTTTATACCAGGCTCTGCTAAAAGAAGACAATAGCCAAGACCAACCAATGGACATATCAGAAGCGCTCCGTGTCCCGACGGGCAGGGCAGGTGAGGGATCCCCCTCGCCCGCGAGCCTCCCGCCCCCGCCGCACGGCACGCCGCCCCCGCTGGCGCCCCCCTCATCCCCGCTGCCCGGCTGCGGAGCTCGCAAGAGACTCAAGATGTCGGACGGCAGCCCCGCGCCCTCGGCCAGCGCCGTCGCGGAGGACCTGTCAGCCATCCACAAGAGGAACATTGACGATAGAATGGCCACACTGGAATCCTTGAAAGAAAAGTGGGTATTATTTTTTTTTTTTAAATGACCGACGCTCGCTCTTTCCATTGAGTGTTACAGTAAAAGATCATTAGTTCGAATCACTGTTATTTGAATTTTACCCTAGTTTGGAAAATATTTTTAAATTATGCTGCTTCCAATTTTTCATACAAAATTTTTGATAGTAAAAATTTTGAAAAGTGTAATTCAAACAAAATTAGAAATAAATAGCAAAAATTATAAATAAACTGATGATAGAAAACAAGGCATAGGGAAGAGGGAGCGGATCCAAAAGGGGAGACACGATAGACAGATAGGGTACTACTTTGGTTTATGTTTTAGGTATACGGAATGCATTGCTCAAGTGTACTACCTGCAATCGGGCGGTGTGGTGATGGACTACCAGGCGTGGAGGAAGCGGCCGCTGTCAGCACAGTTCCTGGCCTTTGCGCGCGCGCACCCGCTGGAGGGCGCGGAGGAGCCGCCAGCCCTGCAGCCCTTGACGTCCGCGGCCTCCGCCACCCCTCAGGGAGCCGAGATCAAGATCCCCGGCGTGGGGGCCACCCCCGTGGCCGTGTCCACCCAACTGCCGGCTGCCGTCGCCCAACTAACACAACAGGGTATGTTTCCCTTTGATAATTCTTTTATTCGATTGTCTTCTAACCACATCTAGATAAAAAATATTATCTTTTTCGGCTTCCCTAAACTAAAACCGAGAAGAGAATTTCAGAGAGCAAAAATTTGTTGGTTTTTGTTTTAATTGAGTTAAGCGATCGGAAATTATGTATGTACTGTCATTTCAACATATTTTTGTTTTTTCTTTATAAAAGATAAGTGAGAAAGCATGACAAAATATTTTTTTAAATATTTTTACAACTGATAGTAACCCAGTAATTATACAAATTTAAATGAAAACCAATTTGATCAGATTATTATACATAATACCTCAAATTATAAAAGTGACTTGTGTAAAATTTATGGAAAAAAAAAGTTACGGAATGAAGAAAAGTGCAGTTTACTTAAAAATTTTGTATGTTGACTTTGCAAACAATAACAACAAATCTTATTACTGTTTTTTCATAGATAATTCTTAGAAATCATTGGTTAAATTATTCTGGATGAGCCAGAAACACGGTGTGTATATATATAAAATGTTGAGATCGATTGTGCAATTTTAACATTTTTTTGTTGAGTTTTCTTGTTACCAAATGACCTATTTTTATTTAGTATTTTGTTGTGTGATAATGGTAGCAAATCTGAACTTTAATTGATTTTGGAGATTAGATTAATAACTTTTTAAAACTTATTGATAAAAATACTTGATATTAAAGCGTGAACAAAACGAGATTGCAATTAAAAGATGCTCAAATTATGCCATAATCAAACAATAAAGAAAAGAAACTAACCATATTAGTGATTGTTATTTATTTTTGTGAACAAACTAATACATATTACGTAAACTACATAAGTACATATGATATACTTGTACCTTTAGCTTATCCACAATAATATTACGTATTTAAAATAGCTTTTACCGATTTGGCCTGAATTGCTATTGGAGGATAGTATTTATTATAAGATGTATGTTTGACTATATATTGATCATTAAAAAACAACATTTACTCGCTGATTTACCCATTCACCAAAATACAGGCAATAAATTAATGAACACTTTACCCTTTCATTACTGAATCGTTTAATCATATTTAAGTTAAGGGATTAATTGTTACTTTTATATACGCACCTATCTATTAATCTTGTATCTAATTCTAAATCTTATAATTATTGTTAAACCTTATAAACTACTAGGAAATGGATTCTATGGGTGAGCCATCAAATAGTGATTTGAAAAAAAAAAAATGAAAATTGCCCTCCTTATGTTTGATGGATATCGTGTTATATATTTTTTTGCTTCTTTTGAGTCGTTGTCCTCATTGCTGAGGATCGTGACCATCCTCTCTCCTTGTCTTGGAAACGTTTTACATAGTCCTCCACCTCTCCCAATGCATCGCCATCCCCATCGCTCTGACCTCTGCAAATGTTCACCTCATTGATCACTCGTTTTTGGACGCTTTCTATGATGTGGCGCATTTTCATGTTGAAATATTGACTTTTAGATCAGTAAGAGACTGCGGATGTCTGATGTATATCCTGCCTTTTGATAGCATCGGAAAAAATTATTGCAGTGTCAAAATGAGTGATCTGGGTAGCCAAGTGACCATAAAATAATTCAGACATTTCTGCCCCCTTTTTGGCTCAATCACAAACTGTATGTGTCTGCACTTTACAAAAAATCAAACTGGGCTAAGAAATGACAAAGAAATATAAAAATAGCACTATTTTTTGTTGTTGTTTACTAGACTATGGCTCTCCCAATTGAATATAACTTATTTTAAATTGAGGTACAGAACTAAACTGCGCATAAAATGAATCTATCGTTGCAACAATCAGGATGATTGATATGTATTTATCTAAATTAAGAAAAATTACATTTATCGATTCAATTCAGACGGTAAGTAAAGGAAACAATCGTTGCCTTGTTATTTTCTTCGTTGGATTTGTCATCTTCACCACTGTCCAAGAACATTTTTTCATTCTCTTTTTGCTCATGAGAGTTGATTAAATGTATGATTTGTTGAAAAAAATTGTAACTTGTGGAAAAACCATACTTTTTTTCTGTTTTTCATTCATTATTATTCATCAGGGAGCTTTTGATTACACATTCAAAAAAATTCCCCCGAAAATTGTTTAATACCCTTGAATCAGTTTTAACTGTCTAATTCTAAAGTGGTTATTTTAATAAGAAAAAAATTAAATGAGTTTTTTAAACATGGTTTAACTTTTCAATATGACATTTAGTTCATTTGTTATAAAAGTATTTTTATTGAAACACATATTGCTAATACATAGTATGTTTTCTATGGTGTTCATCTGAAACGTAGCGTGACTCTTCCGTAGAAGTACTAGAACACAAAGGGTTAAGTAGAAGAATGGGGAAGTCGAGCGGGTAAGTGTGTGCGTGGAGTATGCGAGAGTGTAGCGTGGGCGCGTGCTTGTAGGTTCGGTGCCCGGGCGGCCCACCGGCGGGCGGCACGGCATGGTGTTCGCCCCTCACCGCCCCCACCACTCGGTAGCCACCCCCCGACTGCCAGGTACCCTCGCCACACCGTCCCCCACCACACCCGCACCACACCTACACAACACACTCCTACCATACCACACTCGCGCCACACCCGCAAACTGACATCCACCGCATTGGCCGGCCGGTGCCGCATTGGTTATATACAGGAATGTGCATTTGCATTCGGTTCTATGGGTCTACTCCCAAACTATTTCTGGTTGGTTGGTTATTCCTGTAAAAAGGAGTCACTCATTAAAATCTTAAACCGTTACCATATATTTCAAATTATTGATCTAATAGTACCATTATCTTAGAACGAAATCTAACCTATGATACCTTTTATAAATTTCTCATCACACTCTGAAGTTTTGTTAAAAATTAAAATGGCATAAATGAATATAATAATGATTTATTTCAAAGTTAAAAAATTAATAATGGTTGTTCATTGATTTTTCTAAAACTACTTTATCAACTTAAACACCACCTCTGATAAAATTTATTATATAGCAAATTTCTGTATATTCAAAATGCGTTGAATTTGCTCACTGTAAACATTTTATGTCTAAAGGTTTTATCTATATTAACCGTTAAGATTTAAGGATTTTTTAAACCATGAAACCAAAAACAGAAATTGTCCATTCAAGTTTTATATCATCAGGTTTTTTTTCCATTCCGCCTGTTGAACTGGTGTTCTTTTGAGATTTTTTTGTGTGATGTTCTCGATTCTTGCTGTCATTTGAGAGTCAATTGCAGCATCCACAACAAGTTGGTCGTTGGTTATTATATGTCTGAAACATCAACAAAAGTGAGTTCACCGAATCAATAAAAAAAACACAATCAGAATCAGAACAACCGTAAAATACAAGAAGCTTTTTACAAAATATGTTAATACACTTTTATTCAAATCAATTTTATTCTCT